>NC_044246.1:58965121-59268151 GCF_003957555.1 Calypte anna | reverse complement strand
TAAAAGAAAAAAAGAGATAGGACTTTTTAATTCATATAAAACCCTCTTTAATTTGAATCCTTTTAGGTTTCTTATCTTTCTGATTAGAAGGCAATAAGGTTTTGATCAGGCTCTAAATAATGAAGCCTTCTGCCTCAGAATATTGTTTCAAAACACAACACTGACAATAAATACACAACCTTTGGTAAAAGAGCAATTTTTGCTGTGAGACATTCTCACTGTTTTTTTTTCTGTACTGACCTGTGGAAATCTTGTTCAGTCAACTGGTGTACCATGGGCAAGGAAAGCAGCAGTTTCCCAGCCAAATTTCTCAAGCCTTAGCTTGAATAAGTAACAAGTTTTCTCTTGCCACTTACTAATTCATTTGCTCCATCTGAGGATGCCATGAAGACTGCTGATATCAGTTGATTTATTTTGTCAAACAAAAACTTATTCACTGAACACCAGGCTGATCCAGATAGCTGGAACATTCTAGGGAAACCAATCTTTGAGGTAAAAAGTCATGAACTTATGAACTTTCTGGGCTTTGCTCATTACTAATCTCAGATTCTTTGGAATACCAGGATCAAATATTTTGCATAGCTTATGACAGTCATGATGTCAGGAATAAAAAACAGATGGTGAAAACATAAACCAAACGGAGATTATATGCCTTTGAACATCCACTTTAAAACAAACTCATTTTATACAACTGCAATTCATTGTTTATTATTACAAGATAGATTTCAGTGATAGCATTCTACTAACTGTGAAGCCTTTTGCACCCTAAACCTTGAGGAATATATCAGTTTGTTATTGTTGGTCCTGTTCTTTCTCCTAGTATGATTTTACTCTCATCACGATGTTGGCTGCCACACAACAAGGAAAAGAGTGAGTTGACTTTGATTTTTCTGGTTAGCTGAAGAGATAGGACATGTGTGAGGAGAGGTAGCTTTTGCAGTGTTAACAGGGTCTGCGTTCCAGTTAACTCTCCTGGAACAAGTACTTGCCAGCTTGGCTTGGCTGGAAAGGGGTATAGGGACCAATTGAAAATGATACATAGATTTTGTTTATTTTTAGCTTATTTTTCTAAGGCATTAAGGGTCTTTGATCATTCTGGCTGCCT
This sequence comes from Calypte anna, assembly GCF_003957555.1. Taxonomy (NCBI): domain Eukaryota; kingdom Metazoa; phylum Chordata; class Aves; order Apodiformes; family Trochilidae; genus Calypte; species Calypte anna. The sequence goes on along the minus strand of NC_044246.1, from coordinate 59,267,046 downwards.
GGAGTTTCTTGCCAGTAACTTCTGAGCACATTGGCAAGGATCACTCCCATTTGACAGAGGTTATTACATTTTTAAAGCATATTGTGAAGAGAGAGGAGGAGAGCAGCCCTAGCAGTATGCCTAGCAATAGCAGAGCTCAGGATTGGACCCTGGCATTGGCTGCATATCCCACTAGATGGCCCACTACATAATCCCTTGGGATGGTTGTACCCCAAGCCACCCCAGGCTTTCCTAATGATTCCTGGAGGTAGCCTGGTTCACAGGAGGCTGGGTTATTTTGGAGGGTAGCGGAGTATAACTGTGTGAGTATAAGTTGTGCCTCCAGAGTCAGGAGAGATGTGTAAAGCCCTGTTAAGATAAATATCACCTATTGGCTCTCCTACCAGTAGCTTTCAGCTATTGGGTACACCCATCATACCTCAGCCCACTCTGCCTCTGGACTCAGCTGGCAAACCAGACATAGATGAGAGAGGTTAAAAGCACATGGGCATATAAGGGCACATAAAAAAAAGCACATAAGAGCATGGGGGAAATGGGAGTATTGTCAGAAGTCATCCAGAAGGTGGGGTTGGATTGTAAATTTATTGTGGTGGACGTGGAACAGCACGAAGAAAATGTCAGAAATTTTTTTTTAAAAAATGTATATTGTGTTATCCATGTCTTTCTTATGGCTAAAGCTGATTCTTCCTTCATGTCTGCAGTATCCAAGATCATTGCACTTGGTTTAAACAGAGGTTAGTACGTGAGCTAGGGCATCTCACTTCTCTCACACACTGAATAGCATTCTGGAAGAAACACTTGACTCCAGTTAAGCTGCTTTGTGCTACATCTGCTCCATCCTCCAATGCATGCATGCAAGATACTTTTTATCAGTATAAAACCTAATTTCTCCTTCCTATACTTTTGACATGCCTGGTTGCTGTACATTACTAAGCTTGGAAAATACACCATTCCAATGTCTTCTGGCTGGAAAAAAGGCCGGGTAACAACACAGTGTTGTGCTGAATGAATGAGTTTAGGGTCAGAAGCTAATGTGATCGCAGTGCTCTGCCCAAACTACTGTTCATTGCTGATAATTTTGCTTTCTTGAATTCCTCTATATTTTACATCATTGAATCATGTAGATTTAACCTAAAATTTTACTTTAATTTATATATTTTAAGCCAACAGAGGCCCTTGTGGTTCATTCAGTCTGACACTCGTGAACGTAACTCTCCAGACACGTATAAAAGACACTTTATTTGAACTAAGCAATTAAAAATACTCAACTTTGATTGAAAAATGGTAGTGCTTGAAAGGCAGTGACTTAAAGTCATAGCTTGTCTCAATGATTAATTGCTATCACTGTAAATTATCTATAAATTATTTCTAGACTTAATTTCCGCAACTTCAGCTTCCAGTTGTCAGACCCCATTCTCCATTTGCCTGCACTTAGCTGAGTTCACTACTGAAAAATTATAGCCTGACACCAAGTCATCCCATGGAACTCTCCTTGATAAGCCACTTAGCCTTTGAGGATTTACAACTTTATCAGACCCTTAGGTATTCAAAGCCCTGCTCTCTGAACCCTACCCAGATTATCAAATTCTTCAATTAATTGTGAGCCAAACCCAGTGCTCCTGCTGTGCCAGGTAGGAACTTGACACCATTATTCCACTCCCACTGAACATATTCCCTCTGCTTTCTTAAGGGTACTCACAGCCATGTATAGGAACTCATCTTCTGCTAGTTATCCTCCATGAAAACCAAATTCTGTTCTGACTGAGCTCTTTCCAAGGCACTGCCTTTCCTTTAAAAATGGCCTAGTTTCCTACACCCTAGCTAGAAATGTCAATTACTTTATATTTGTATTAAAATGCAAAGGATGGGTTTCACTTACCTACTGCGAGAGAACTACAGCATTAATAGTTTCCTTCTGTAACTACTTTTGAAAAACAGGCATTTCTAGATGTCTGGAGTAGGTCAATATGCCTGTTCCTCTCCATTGCCTATAAAAGGAATCTGTGTGGCTTGCTCAGATGCAGATGCCAAAAATTGAGAGAAGAACCCCAGACAAAACCTTCGCTTGCTCTCAGCATGACAACACACCTGAATTGCATTTGGCCAGTGATATATATCCCACTTATCAATCAACTGTCACTTTTATCACCTGCAACTAATCACTTACTATCTTCTTCCAGGCAATTGAGGAAAAATGTTAAGTAACAAGACAGAAAGTGAGTTTAAGGCTCTCCAGCAGAAGCACAGCAGTGTGGATGCTGTCTCTTATTGATACTTTGAGGACTGTGTCCTGCGTGGCTTTGAGTTCTTTAAATGTGTGGCTGACTGTCAGTTTTGTGTGGTTCCAGTTTCTCATTCAAAATGACAGTTCCAAGTCAAATATCTTGACAGAGTCCACCAGCAACACTGTTAGTTTCTATTCAGACTGCTCTCCTCAGCCTGTGGTCCTCAGGTCAGAGCAACCATGGAGATTATTTATTTTTAATCTGAGCGACTGTACAAACTATGCATGCAGCTTGGACACCTAGGAAGTTGCTAGGGACGCACTCAAGAGCATATATTTCTTGCCTCTTCCACTACAGCAGCTTAAACAGTGTCTTAATGTTTCCTTAGTCAGTTTTTACTTGGTCAACTGGTATCCTTGTTCATTTTTCCAGTGACAAACTCCGACAACTGTTTAGAAATAGCAGAGGGCTGTACCTCAAGCAGATCCCTGAAAGAAAAGCAGATTCTGAGGTAATGCAGAGGGAGGCACATTATCTTTCTGCTTTATCAGCAGTAAACTCAGCAGTTAACTTGGTGTCTCTTGTCCCTCACAGGCACTTTTTTTGCTGAGAAGCATCCTTATAGCTCTATGAGGTTTTGTTGTAATTGGTGCACCTAAGCCTGCTCAGAACTGCCTGCTGAGTTAAACCCTGAAATCTCTGCTTGGTTTTCCTTCATGCTGTTCCTCCAGACAAAATTCCCTCTGACTTCAGCATGTGTTTTGCTTTAACATTTTCAGATAAAGCATGTTGCAGTAGATATACTTGCGATCCTTTTAAGTGTCACTTTTAATGATGTTTCTGGCAGTTCTTAGGCATTCCTTTTTTAAAAAATGAGCTTCTTAAAATGCATATTTCTCTTATTTTATGAGATGCCTGCAAAATACATGGCAGCGTGCAGCCCAGGGGAATAAAATATTTTAATGATGGCTTCCAGAGAATTTTTTTCTCCTTCTGACTGCAACAAACACCATGGCTAAAGAGTGTGTGACTGGTACGTGACAACTGATTGGAAAGTCTATTCTTTAGTTTCCCTGTAAATGACATGGTTCCTCACAACTGTTACTCAGGTCAAAAGCAGCACTACTTGGCAAACAAACTTATCGTTAAGAACATTTGCTGGAAATGTTTATGCTTGGTTCCTGAAAAGGAGACCAAGTGCTGTTGTAGTATAGCAGAGTGTACTGCTGATGATACTGGATGGGGCCAAGTAGTAAGGGTGTGCCCTTTTTCTTATTTTCTAGCATATGGTTGGGAAAATGCAGTCCTTCCAAAGGCAAAATATTTGGTCTGTGCGTGTACTTTATGGGCATAATGGATAAATTGTCTGTGCCAGGGAAGATCTGTAAGCAGGCTGATCTGGCAAATACCACTCTTCCCCCACTTCACATTCAGGAAAGCTACAGGAAGGTGCCTGGGAGCCCTTTCCAACCTCACCTTTGTAATACCACACTCCACATTAGTCCAGACACTGAGATTTTTGCAATGTAGTTTTCTTTCTTTTCAGTTTCCTTTCCCTATGTGTACAGAAAACTAGTGGGATGGGACTGGGGGAGAGATTACTTTATGTGCACATACGTTTATTTTGATGGCAGAGGACTCAATGTTCTCTTCCAACATGGGCTTTCTTCTTTTGGCTTTGGTTTAATCTGAGATGAGGAAAATCTCAGTTTGGAAGGGAAGTATTTTCCTGGAAGGTCAAATATATGGTCTTTAAATCCTTGATGATTCTTTCATCTGTTCAGTCATTTGAAAGGTGAAATCAAGCTCTGACAACCATTGGATAATAAGCACAGTTCAGAAAATCATGATGAGTTGAGTGCATTGCATAGGTAGAAGTCCACAACATAGAATCTCCATGTTTCAATAGATCAAGATACCTACTTTCATCCATGACACAGCATCTGTATCTGAAAATTTTAAGCTATCTTTAACAACATATTTCTTCTCCATCTGAGTGCAATATGACATACAAAAAAGTTTGCCTTTACGGAGAAATAGTGTTTAGAATTCCCTAAACTTTCTTTAGGGAAGCATTTTGCTGAAGAGTGTAACGTGGATCACATGGTTCTGTAAGATAAACATTTAATGGTAATGTGTTGGGAATTTCTTCATAATTCAATCATGATTTTGTTTCTCATGAAAGGTGATTATGCCATTTTTTGCTGCACTGTCACAGTCATCTTCCTTTCTCATACAACTATCTGGTGTAAAGAAATATATATTTCCCTGCTGATCTATTCTAATGCCTGATATTTCTTTAGATTCAGTTGCTGCTCAATATGTGCAGCTATCCATGTTCCTCTTAACAAACCTAAATGTCTATGTAGAAGTGTGGCATGGGATCTAAAACAATTACCCAACAAAAACTTATGGGAAGAAAGAAATGGTGGCTTTAGGACAAAGCCATGTTGCAAGCAGAGCTGGAAAATGTCCGAAATCATTAAGTTTGTCCAAAAATAGTAGCAGTGCCACGTAGGATCATGACCATTAGACAAATGTTAATTCTCTCATCCATGTGTGAAAGGAAAAACCTGAACAAAGTTTTTTAAAATTGAAGTAAAAAAGACAGCAGAAGGAAGATAATGTTATCACACATTTTCACACACCTAAACTCTTGCGATGATGTGAAGCACTGTATATTTTGTACACGGTAAGCCTGATAATGTGAGGCTAATACTCAAATTTCATGAACAAAAGCCCCCAGGCACTGGAGGAAAGACAGGGAATGAAGATCCTGGACAGACCCATCCTGGACATCTTGCCATCACTCTCTGTGCTCTGCAATGTATTTTCACTAAGCCAACAAGCAGTTTGGCCCTTCATTACATTAAATGTGAAATGGGCTTTGTTTTATTATTTTCCAGGAAAAATCAAAAAGTTCTTTTAATTCCTAGCTAAGTAATTACAAATTTTTGAGGTTACTTCTTTGATTTCTGAGGGTAAAGCCAGGTGTGTAGTTTGCACATCTTCTAACAGCACATACTCTTCTAACTTCCCCTAACAGTAACTTTGCTGTTTATTTATTGTAACTGCTTTGCTTCCCTTTGGTAACACTATCCTATAAGCATCTGCACTGCTCCCCCCATACCCTAAGGTAATGTTTAGTAGATCTGCACACCAACTAGCTTTCTGTTCTTGATTAACCTCTGCGTCCTCTTCTTCCAGTTATCAGTAGATGTTGCTGGACTGATCTCTCTCACACTCCAACAAAGCATCTGTGCTGCAGTATGTGAACATACACCCGCTAGTCAGTTCATTAATTTTTAAGTGAACAAAACCTGCTCAGGGCAGAGTAATTTCTGTCTTAAAATGCTGCTTTCCTGTTTGGGTAAAGTTGTCTTGTGAGTGAGAAAAGTCACAATGGTGAGTGAGTTTCCCACAGTCATCAGTGACAGAAACTCAAGATGCAAAACCAGGCTGTAACTTAGAAAAACTGTCTGGGTAGGACAGCAAGGCAAGGAGCTATGAAATTCATCCTCAGCACTTAAATATCTTTGCATAAGAAACTATACAGCTGATTTTTCAGTGTGCCAGCACAGAAATCCTGTTTCTTCATGAAATACCAGAGGAGAAAAGACCCAGGGAGTTCCCTCCCCCCCCCCCCCCAACTCTACTTTCTCCCTGCATGAGCAGGTGCAATGTTTGAGTGGCCTCCTTCCCCTTCAGTGAAAAGGGCTGAATTGCTCCCAGGCAAGCAAGGACAGGAGCACTGTTGCTACCTTAGACGGCAGCAAGCTCTCCAATTTTTCAGGTGACTGATCTTCATAAAGGGAAAGGGATTTACACAACAGACACCACATGCATGAACAGTCGGACCGAGGCCATTTGGGAAACGGGTCACATAACCTTTCATTCAAAATTCAAGCCGGCGTTTCCCTCCCTTGCTCACATTTTCCCCTCTCACACTTTTAGAAATGGAGACAGTGTGCCCTAAGAGTCCCTTGCCTTCAAGGGGATGATTTTCCCTCTTCCCAGAGCAGGAGTTCCGTGGGTACTCCGGGGCTGGCCAAGAGCTGGCATCCAGCTCCTGCCGCCTTACCTGCTGCAGCCGGGAGCTTGCGGAGGTGGTGGTGACTGCTGCGGCGGCTGCCTCGGCTGCTCTCCTCATCTTCTTCTCTTCTCATCTCCTGGCTCTGCTGGCCGAGGTCCTCTGTACTCTGCCCAGGTACCATTGTCACTGTCTTTGCACTTCAGGGCAGAAGCTCTTCACAAAGCAGCTGTCGTTCCTCTTCCCCTGAGGAAAGGGAAGGCTGTTTTCCTCATGGCAACAAGTTGCTGGGGCTGGCTGAAACCAAATGCAAACCACGAAGTGGTTTGTGAACAACTTTGTTCCTATTTCAGAAGGCTTTGCCCTTTGCAGTGACACAGCCTGTTGCTATTCTTGGGAGCCTATTGCAGGCAAGGGGAGGGCCGTCTGTCGGAAGTATTGCTTTTGCCTTTTAACAAATAGTTGGAGGCATCAGACGTCCACACACAGCTCGATGCACATTCCTTACCCGTTAGCTTAAAGGGTCTCTCTCTCCTCTGCACTTTCTCTTCCCTCTGATGTTCCCACACACAGGTTTTTAACAGAGAAGGTGCACAGAAGGGAAGTGTTTGCTGCGTCAGCTGAAGTTAGGGCACCAAGCAGGCACACACAGCATCGCTTCATTCTTGTGAATTAAGAGCAACTTGTAGAGAGAAATAGCAGAAAGGAGAAAAAAGCCATGGCAGCCCTTTGCGTTCTGCAACAGGATATTTCATGGCATAGATGCTATTTTACAAGCGAATGAAAGGGAACCCATCCTCTCTTCAGTAACAATTTTTTGTAGGAAAACTGAGACTGTCTAAGTCATATTGAGTCAAAGGCTTGTTTCTGAGAACTGCTGGGAGTCACTCCATCCCTACTGGCTTCTATGGAAGCAGTGGCCAGAGGCTGGATACAGGGCCAGGGAGGGCTAGGGCAAGAGACTTGCCCGGAAGGGCTGTCTGAGCCCAGTCCTGGTGCCAGTCTTGGTCCTGATCCCTAGCCTGGTGTGGGAGCCTCTGGGTGCCTTGGCAAGGCAAGTTGTCAGAGCTATCCCCAGTGGGAATTGCTGTTGTTTAATCTGGCAGTGCTGAAGGCTTCTTGTTTGTGCTCTTTCTCTCTTTCGTTACTCGCTGTTTTGTCTTGGTTTTTTGTGTTTTAACACACTAACACCTGCAGATTGGGTGGGAGGGGGGAAGGTCGAGGTGGAAAGTTGGAAGCTATTGAAATATTTCCAGGAGGTAGAATTCCTAAACATTTTTTCCTTAAGTACAGCAGGCAGGATACACCCTTTAACTGGGGTTTGCTTAACAAGAAAATTTGACAAAGGACACTGTAACTGCCCTGTCCAACAGCTGTGTCACTGTCAGCTTCAGAAGCTGGAGCACCAGGGATGCTACAGGGGCACAGGTTCCAGCAGGGAGTTTGGTTTTGACAGTGCCTTTATTGTAAAGTTAAATGAGCCAGCTCAGCTCTACTCCCATGTGTAACATATTTTCCATGTAAAATGTCCACCTACCTATCGGGTGGTACAGGATGCTATCAGGCCCATTAACAATTTCTTGACATATCCAGAGAGGTGTTTCATCCTGGACTACGTGCAAAAAGTAATGTCAGCTTTTAAAGAAATTACTCTGATGCTTTAGGAAAAAATGAGAGGCTTTTTAGGCTGGGAAAGGAGAGGAAATATTTTCAAAGATTTAACTCTGCAGTGATAAGATTCCTCTGCTGTAGTGTGGTGTATAACCAACTTCCTTCAACAGCTCACACCTCACTTAACCCACAGCTCTGCCCACTCTCTGGAAATTCAACTAACTCCATAGATACTCATGTCTTGCCACCTCCCAAATGTTTTTATATGTAATGATCCTGGAGAAGTTAGAGAACTGCTGAGACCCCTGCAGCAGCATTCCAGGGATCAAAGCTGTGCTGCCAGTCATATGCCATATGCTGCCAGCATATGGAGGATGCTCTGGGCTGGACCCCTCCTACCCAGAGGTGCTGCCTGACCCCAAGGTGGTGAACCTTGTTCAGGAAACAAGAGAACAGAAAGTTCAGTTCAGAATTCAGTTGAAAGGCAGGTTCAGCTTCACAGAGAATTGATGAGATTAGCTCTGGGCTTCTGACAAGGTCTGGCAGAGAGGGGGGCTGTTTTTAAGGGGGAATGACCAGTGGGAATTGAGCCATCCTGAGCAACGTGAGCAGGTGATGGGCTTCCTCCATCCTGTGCTCACTTTGAACCAGGGTTAGTAAGATATTCTCAATTTTTAAATTTGCACATATGGAGCTACAGCTTTTACAGAGAAAATCTGTCGCGTCGTTAGGTAATCAGGTATGTAAGAAATGATTACTTAATTTTAGTGGGTTTTGCCATCCAGCTGATGGGAGGCTACTTTGCTGAATTAAGGACTGCTGCATGAAATTATCAAGACAAGCTTGCAGCTCAGCATTGATGGGACTGGAAGTATCCATTGCTCCTTCTTACTTTTGTGAAGAGCTTCTGCAGCCTGCCTTTGTCCCCTCACTTTCTCAGTTCCACCCAAGACCAATTCTGCAAATCTCCATGAAGACAGCCAGGGAAGGCATCTCCACTCTTGTCACACATTTAGAATGCCCTTCCTCAGCTGTCAGCTGAATTGGACCAATCAGCTATAGGGTGTTATTAATTTTGACACAAATGGGAGGTATAATGGCACTGTAGCCCTTTCTGTTCAAAACCTTCCCTCTAAATATAATCCTCCAACTAAATATACTGATTATGTACATCTGCTGGCAGCTGTGTAATTTGGGAGAACTTAAAATCATGTCAGGAACTGTGCCCTTCTCCTGAACAAGCATCATATTACCCCAAGGAGTAAGTAAAAAAAAAAAAAGACTACCTTTCATCAAGTTCCCAAATCTTGTGAAGAACATATTTTAAGTGATGAATGTTAAGTGAGTAGAGTGAATTTGTTTTTTTGATTGGTGGATTTTGTTTGGTTGTTTTAAATAGGAAAAAAAGAGATGAGCAGTGGGTTTTCTTTAAGCTGTATTTAAGCCTACTCCCACCTCCCCCAGAGGCCATAGCCTAGACTGATTTTTGAATGTTTACCTACTTGTTTACTCAGAAATCCGGCAGACTAATATTCTTCTGAAAATAAAACCAAATAACCCAGTTTTTCTCTCTCGTTCTGCCTTTTTTTCATGGTATCTAAGCCAGCTGCAACACAGCAATGGCTTAACTTTCCCCCCTGTGGTAGCCTCAGGAGGTATCTAGGTAAAGCAGCCATTACCCAGCACAAACCATAATGGCCAGAGAAAAAAAATGAAGGAAAACATCATTATTATGGGGACTTACTTTTCAGCCGCCCAGAGGACAGTGCACCCTTGCCATGCTGAGCTCTGGTTGCCACCAATGTACCAAGGAGCTTCCCAGGTTTCAACCTTCTCCCTAAGTCACACCCTCTGCCAAAAACTCTCTGTCACAGTAATAAATATTTCTTTACACAGGGGCTCGGGGGAAAATTTCCTTTCGAGTGGGAATGGGAAATACTTTTTCCTGCGACCTGCTGTTTGGCATGGCATTGGTATGAGAGATGTTTTGCAGGGTCACCAGTAACCAGCTGACAGTGAAAAAACCCAGCACAGCAGGTGTGAGAATCTGTTTTCACAATCATGTCCAGAAAACTGAGGCTTCTATGGTACCGATGTTAACAAACCAGCAACCCAGAAAGGGAGGAACTGGAAAAGGGCTGGTTCTAAGCAATGAAAGCAAACAGAGGGAGTAAAAGCAAACAGCCTGTGCTGATTCTGCAGCCAAGGTGATGGTAAAGGGATCGCAAGAAACGCTGTGATTTTGAAACACTTGCTGGTCACCATAGGATCCTGGTCCCACAGCCCCTTACCTGTTTCCCAGCAAAAATAAGCAAACAAAAAGTCAGAACTTCCATGAACTACCATGAATGGCATAGGGAAGAAAAAAGAGAATGTGTTTTGCTATTTTTCAATTGTCTATTTTTTTTACTGTTACTGCCTTGCTGTGTATGCTGTTTGGCTGGTGCTGTGTGTCTGGGTCTGTCAGGACAGGAGTTGGGTGTCTGCCAGAGGCTTGGGAAGGTGGGGAGGGATTGTACCAACTCTGCCCCTCTCACTACCACCTGGGAAGGGAGTCCTGATGAAATGGGAAGGGGGAGGGAGAGATGTTCCAGAAAGCAAAAAAAAATCCCAGGTGCTGGGATGGGCAGACAACTTACTGACACTCCAACGAGAAGGAGCCCCAGCTCAATGGTGGTGCCATTTGAGGTGGAAGAATTTCACATGCCCTAGGGGAAAGAAGAATGAAAAAGATTAAAAAACAAAAGCAGAAGAGAGTCAGGAGACAAGCTGGGGTGATGAGTAACACTGTCATGAGATTCCCCTGTCCATTTTGTGCAAGTGCAGTTGGCAAAAAAATATATTTTCTGCTAATTTGTCAGTTTCTTGCTTTCAAAACTGACCAAATGCTTTATAATTAGATCCATGATTAAGCTGGAAAAAGAAGATAAGGTGAGATAAGATACTCACTTTTAATTGCTGTGCAATCTGCCTGGAAAATTTATGAGACTGAGGTGGGCATTTCTTCAAAAATTTCTGGTCATGATTTTTATTTGTCTGAATTTCTACCAATCTAATAACTCAAAGGACAGTGAAGAGACAGGCAAGTTGGTGTTAAGCCAACAAGAATGAATCAAGAGCAGCAGGGCTTTCTGGATCAGCTTCTTAGGCCATTTTTATCAGAGCTGGAATAAGGAAAGTAACCTTAAGTCCCTGTAAATTTTATGACTGTCAGAGAGAAGATAGTGGAACCCTCCCAGTTAATTTATTCTAAAATATTAGAATAAAGCTTTGCAGCAAAATTATGAAGAGCATTTTCTGGTCATACTAGCTGAAGTTTTGTTGCCTGCATCTGTGATTTCTGAGCTTTGCTCTCAGATATAATAGTGCACTGTTTACAGAAGCCAGCTAGCACGGGACAGTGCAGGGAGAGGGGGGCCAAGATGAGAGAAAGAAAAAAAATATGGAGAGAACAGAAAGAAACAGAGCAGAAAGCCCAAGAAAAAAATGTACCATTTATTCCAGGAAAAAAGTACAGACCTAAAAAAGCACAAGTAGCCTTTCCCATTAGTGTTGACGCATTGACACCCACACATAAGGGGGAAAATGTGCCAAAATTCCAGTCACAGAGCAATGAAAATTAGATGAAAAAGACAGAGAATAATCTCAAGAAGGAGAAATGATCCATCCTTAGGAAACTGTGAATGTAGAGAAGATAATTTTTATTAGTTTGTGCAGCAAATTAATTGTAATTTTGGGGTCAGCTTTGCAAAGATGCTTTTTATAAATGCAAGGTAAGTTCCATAAATGCAATATTTAGGCTATGCCATTTGTGTCATTTTGGAAATTAACAAACTGTCAATACATCAGCATGTGAATAACACTATGTAAATAAATAATGTAGCCGATTGCCATACAGCAGATCCATAATAGAACTAAGAACACAAGTTCCTTCATTGAGTCATGTGATTTACTAAATTACTAAATAATTCTCTCTGCTTTTGTTCTTACTCTTTGACAGGTACTGATTTATGCAAATCTATTTTTATCTGGCTTTAAAAAAGTTGTTTATAAAATTTCTGGACCTCTTTTAAGTAAACAAATACTAGATACTGTCCAGAGTTCATGACACTTCACAACTTCCTTCTGGGTCTTAAAAACACAGGATGATTCACTGCACAACTATTTATTCCTTCTCCCCTTATGTTACCATCTTCTTTAAAAGTACAGTGTGGCCAGAGTCAGAAACTTCATGGATAATGTCTTGGCAATATAAATTAAAATCGACCTGGAGGTAAGAATTAGAGGTTGGGAAGTACAATAAAAATAATAATAAAAATAAAGTAAAAAAAAAAAAGAGAGTGATGGGAAAACAAAATAAAAATCAAATTTACTTCAGGTTTGTACTTCCATGGAAGTGTAGACATCTTAGGAAATAAAAGGAAAGGTATCACTTTTGGGTGACCTGAAGGGCCACTTGTAATACTTAATGAATAAAATGTTTGTGCTTTGCCATCACGCACTGCTCTTTCCTGTTTGCTTCAGATATTTCACACATTACCTTCTTTTAACAAACCATAGAAACAGCATTTCCATACATTTGAAAGCAAGTTGTCCATCTGAGACAAAATCAGGAGACAGTGATAAATGAAAACCAGAAACTTCAGTAAAAATGTCTGTACAAATTTTAACGACTTCATTATTTTGTGGGAAATGGCAAACCAGTTTCTCTACTCAAACTGGGCTTGATTTCTTTTTTACCTTTCTTACATGCTTTTGATACAACTTTCTGGAATCAATGGAGAATACCCAGTAAGAAACCATAGCTGCATGTGTACCATAGATACCTTACAAATGCCTTTATTTGTACCTAGGACACTGGTTCTGTGTCATCAAGTAATTTTTAACCAGCTACTTCACTGGAAGGGACTCAGCTGGAGCCTTAACTTGGAAAAAGCATCCCAGATAGAGCTAAGGAACAGTGAGCACCTGGCCATTTTTTTTGTTCTCATTTTGGTTTTAGCAGAAATGTGCTGCCACCTACGTGGTGCAGTGCCTGGCAGTGCACAGTCCCATGGCAAGGGCTGGGCCTGGAGAAGCCAATCAGTAATGTCACCCACTGCCTGTAAACGGGTGGGTTTTAGGAATTTCTAAGCAAGGTGCCAAAAATGGAAGTCCCTCATAATACTGTGCAATGGAAAAAGGCTTTTGCTCTTTCCTCGTGCTAAAAACGTTTGAGCTGAAATTCCCTTTACCTGTTCCAGTTAAGGAAAGGTTTGTACATTTCTAAGAAAAATGTGAGCTGCTAAAATATTGGAGTTCTTGTTGTTGCTGGGAAACATTTTCTCCTGCATGGAATATGTCAGTCACTCAGGAAATGCTGTCATTTTTGTGTTTTTAATTATTTCCAATGAGAAGGTGTTTTGTTTTCTCCTGAAAATCTTGTTTTTGCAAAAAACCAAACAACTGAATGTCATTAATGCTTGTGCTTCAACATCTTGCTGTTTTTCAACCACAGCTGGCAACCCGAAAGCAGTTTTACATGCTTTCATTAATAACAAATGTCTGAGTAAATCTTTCTGAAGCCCATCAAATTTTTCATCAAAATCATTGCAGGCAAGCAGGAAGCAAAACCAGCCCCGAGTACACGAGTCATTTTGTCTTCACCCAGCAGAAGCAACGAAATAAGCAACGTATGATCCTGTGATGGGATAAAAGCTTTAAGTCACCCATTCCTCAGAACACCTCTTGTCTGGGTCTGTTAATAGGCAGCAAAGACAGTCTTCAATAGACAGTATATGTTCAGAGGTGTCTAAGGGAAGTCTGGTCCCTTTTACTGTCTCAAACTGGGTGCTTGAAGTAGGTTCGAGTTGGTAACCACCTCTGGCAGATGCACAGCAGCGATTTTGCAGAGCAGGTGGGAGGAGGAGGAGAATAGAAGGCAGAGCTGAGCTGTGGGCAGGAAGCAAGACTGCAGCTGCCTGCATGGCTCTCCGTGAACAGAAGGGCAAGTTCCCCCTCTCACTGCTGGGACATTGCCAGAAGCACTCAGTGCCCTAAAATCTCTGTAGACACCAAAATCCTGCCTTTTGAAATACAGGTAGGGTAAATAATATGCTTTGACAGGGACATGCCAGCGAGGTTTCCTTTCCCCACTCCATCAGCCACAGGGGCACCTCACTAGCAGAGAGGCTGGGGGGGAAACTGCTTGCTTCCCACATTTAAAAAAAAAATTAAAAATGGTTTCTCCCAAGCAAAATGAGAACTCATGGCCAGATGCTCAATGTTCCTTAGCTCTATCTGGGATGCTTTTTCTATGAGGAAGGAGTGAAGGGCATTTTTCACCTCTCCAGCTCTTTGCACCATCTGATGTAGCTGCCTAAAGGTTGTGCCAATGTGGGCAGTATCTACTTTGTTAGCACAACAAATTGGTTGGGTGTGCAGCTCTGGGATCCCAGGGACCTCCTCAGTGAGGAAACCTTTGTAGTGCCACAGAATCAGAGTAGATCCCCACCATTCACCTTCCAAAAGCACCTGGAGCTGGAGTTCAGGAGCTGGCATTTGCTCTTCAATTGTTTGTGGTATTATTTGCTTTTTTAAAAAAGCCCCAAGGTACATATCACCTCTGTCAGAGCTGAATTAGTGCTCTCTAGGGGAGAAGCAAACCTTTTCCTGTAAATTTCTGTTTGTTTTACCGGTGTGGTTTGTACAAAGGAATTCCCCACATCTCTGAGGACCCCAGCCTGGGGGCTGACTCCACCTCTCCACCCACCTCCGCATTGCTGGCACAGGCAAACACAGCCTTGCAAGATGACAGCTGCTGCCTCTCACCAAGATCCCTGCCATCTCAGCACAGCTGCTTGGCTGTGTTACTTCTGTGAAACAAGAGAAGTTAGCATCAGGACTTGGGCCTCTCTGAAGATTACAGAAGTCCTGGTGTGCTCATTTGTCTCCTCCATGGCACGGGCTGCCAGCCTATGAGTAACTCCATTCAGCGGACGCCCTCCTGCCTCTCTGCTTGTTCAGTTTCAGGCTCTCTGCTGCTCAGTTTGGCTTAAACCTATCTGTTTCAGAGCAATCACTGAAGCATTAATTGTTTAAATTCTCACTAATGAAACAGGCATTGGCAAAGGCCAAGGGGCTGTCAGTGGCACAGCATGTGCTGTGCGGGAGGCACACGGGGCCAGCAAATCCACCCTGCTGCCTCTAAGCAGGAATGTCCCCAAGGGAGGGATGGCTGAGATAGGGTTCACAGCAGACAGGGTGTGCACAGTGCTTTAGCCTCCCAATGCAACTTCTTTCTTTTCAAGTCTTTTCAAAGAAGAGTGGGCAAAGAATGGATTTGTAGTTAGCTGTCATACAGTTTGTCTCTTGGTAAGGACTTTCTGACTGTGGAAATAGCACAAGAAAGCTTTTTGCACATGTGGAGTCAATAGGCAGGAGTTACTGACTCAGCTGAAGGTTATTTTCATATCATGAAAATTAACCAGAAACTTCAAAGTGAACTAGAATGGCTGCTTAGATTCAGATGCTTTTGTAAGGGTAAAGGAACATGCTAGTCTCTTCCTTGTTTCTCTGGGAAGATGAAAGACCCATTTTCCTTCTTCATACTCATCACAAAGAGATTCCAACAACCTTGCTGTCTTTGGGGGAAACTAGTGAGGAGTTTTGGCACTACCATCTACTTGTCCCTCTCCAGACAGGGGAATTCTGTACATTTTCCTCATGCTCCACCTTAGTTCTTACCTAGGTGGTGACCAATACACACTCCACCACCCAAGGAAAAGTCTCCTATTCTCTTCTGTGAGACTCCTGAATTGCACTTTGACTTTTTGCAGTGAGTGTCTGTCCTCTCCTGATGGACAGCTCTAAAATTTCAGTTGTGCTCGGTGAATATGCCTTCACACACACCCCTAAATACACACACACACACACACACACACACACACACACACACACACACACACTTTCTTACTCCTGGCTCTCTTACCACATCATCTTCTCTTCTTCAGCCCACTTAAGAGAACAGAGCAGCTACAGAAGCAAGGAGGGAAACTTGGACCTTCTGTTCCCTTCTGAAGAAAAGTCCCAGTTCACTGCAAGACATTGATTTTTTAACAACTCTCCCTGTGGTTTTTTTGGGGGGAGTAACAACATATATCCACGTTTATTGTTGTAGAGACTGGCTCCCTTGCAAATTATAAAAGTAAACACACTTGAGACAGATCTCAAACACTGGACACCTGCCATTGAAACCAGAGGCAACATGTTAAAGCCCTTAATTCCTGGAGTCTTGTGATTAGCACATCTATACAACCCACCATCTTAGTCATAAAAACTTGAAAGCCTGAGTTTCTTGAGCTTCATTCATATGAACTGTGAGTGAGAATATTTTTTTTATTTTTAAAAGCCATGTTTTCTTAGTCAGTCTTTTAATTTTGAATTTCAGAAAAGCACATGAAGTGTTTAACATTTTGTTTACAGGTTGAACATACCTGATGCTAAAATTGAGATTGATAAGCAATTTTATGGATAGAAGAGATTTAATCCTACAGGATTAGAAACCATAGGGTAGCTGGAAGAGTCCAGACCTTCTGCCTTCAATGCGGATGGGGCAGCAGTGGGTATATACCCCAGGGACAAGAATCAGATGTGCATTATCTTTGCAACACTCCACTAATAGTCTGACTTTCAATTTGCCAGTGAGAAGGGAGGGCCTGAGAACAGCCTGAAACTACTTCATTCATCTGATATCCTCCCTGTCAAGTGACACCCATGCTGGTGGCAAGCAGAGCTGTGAGGACTGAGGATGCCACTGCAACAGGTCCCTGAGCTAATCTCCTGCCTCTGTTTAGAGACATTTGGAACTGGAGGCAAGAGCAGAGCCACCTTTCTCAACAAAGTCTCAGAATCTGCTTTCTTACATCCTTCTTCCTCTAACATTTGGAGGGAGTTTCTTGGAAAAAAAACCCCAAAAACAGTAGTGGAGCTACACTGCTCTGCATAGCCCTGCATAGTAACTGCAGCTGGCCATGTGCAATGTATGGGCTTGCACCCAATGCAGTACCATGGGGGTGTACTTTCAGATTTGGCATGGCTGCTTTCTGAGACCTCTCACATCCTTCCAGCCCTCCAGCTTCATTTCCAAGTGACTGGTGGATCAAACTGAGGTTTGATCACTATAGGTTGCTGTGATCTTAAAGACAATGGGCCAAAAGGGTCTCTCAGGGGCCACCACCTCAGGCCAGGGGCCACCCAGAGTCCCTATGGACATGGTTCCTGCCTAGGCTTCAGACCCTGGGGAAAGAGGAGAAACTGGCAGATGTCTCAGCAAAAATTTGTGTTGTGTCCCCCTGCTTCAACCCCATTAACTGAGTAGGGGGAGGAAGCAAACAGTGCCTCCTATTTAGGCTGCTGATGAGACAGATTTGTCTCAATGACTCAATCATGCATGTGTTCTTCATGTTTGAGTACTGCACAGGTTAATCGCATACACAGGGGTACCTACAAACATTATTACAAAAGACATTTATGCCAAAGCTGGGAAATCCCAGAAACAAGAGTGTACTCATGCCTCTGTAACTCAGCTCTTCTGGGCACATGCACAGTACATTGTTTAATAACTTTAGTGCATACAGTTTCTTTCACACGCTCTCACCTTGTTCAGTACACAGAGTAGATAATGTTCAGCTAATAATGATTTGGAGGGTTGTGTTACATTACAGCCACTGCTGCTGCCCTTATCACCTACAGTGCTAGTCAGATTTTGTTTGGTTTGTTCCAGCCTATGGTCCTAACCTTGGAAATGGAGATAATCCATAAAGAAGATATGGTTAATAGTTTCCCTATAAAATGCTAGATGGTACTGTAATGTGTAAAAATTTCATCAGCTTGAATTAACCCCTTTTCACAACATGCCAATAAGATCAGTCAATAACATTACCTCTGCATTGTGTCTGAAGAACTGGATTGTATAATTTTAAGACCAAATATATGCCTTAAATTTGGATGCCCAGCCTGAGAAACCAAGTAATTGTCCTTGTCACTTATTATTAAAATGTCTTCATATACATAAAGCAGTTGCCATGGACTTTTTTCACACCTGGGAGTCTTGAACACATCTAAAAATAAAGCTTTAGGATCTCAGATCATACAAAGAGAAAAAATAAGTCTGATTGCGTCCTTTGTAGGCCATCTTCCTGCACTAAGAAAAGGTCAGATGTATCAGTCTTACCTGGGTATCCCTATTACAAAATTGTAACTTAAGTAGAGTTCCCACCATAATTATTTTCCAAGCATTTAAGAAACAGGGCACCTGCAAATGAACAAACTACAGTGGAAAGTCTGGTATAAGCAGCTTCCCCAGCACTAGGTAGCAACTCTGTGTCACAGGCTGAGGTGGAAGCTCACCTTTCATCTGCCTCCAGGATGGGGCACTTTTTGGGGCCCTGTTCATTTCAAAGTCTCTGGAGGCAGCTCCCTCCTCCTAAGCAGAGGGAAGGGAAAGCTGCAGCCTCTTGGGCACCAGGAGCTGAGGAGGAAGGGCATGCATACTGAGGATAGCACCTTTAGAGACCTCAGCTTTTAAGCTCTAGCATGCCTATACGTGTCCTAGCTCCTGATTTATCCAAAACTAGACAAGTTTTTGCAGGAAGAGGAAAGCATACATTCTTGACACAAGGGTTATCCTTGCTGAATTTCAAGCTGTTGTTATAATGCAGAATGGGACAGTAATTTTGACAGTAATGTTTTTGAAAGTAAATACATATTTGAGCACTGGCAAAAGCAGGTTTTCCTCCTAGCACTGTTTGTGGAAAGAACACGTTTGCACTGAGTTTTGATGCAAGGAGATCTTAAATGCAGTGAACCTGCTGACTGCTATGGCTCTGGCTGGAGTGAGGTTTTATAAGTAAGGGTAGAAGGAGGTCAGGGACTGGAAAATTAGGGTGCTGTGCTAGGCTGCCATTCTGTCCAGGAAACATGAAAAGGAGTCGGGTAGGCAACCAGAGAGCTCAGGACAGGATGCTCACATGAAAGGAAAGATGGCAGAAATTAGTTCCCCAAAAAAACAAGGCTCCATAGTTGTACAGTAACATCCAAGTCGCATTTTTTTTGTAGTTGTGCACAACTACTGAAATTACCTCACACATTTATTAATTGAGGGAAAAATCAATCCCAAACTCTTCAGTTAAGTATATCAAGTGGGTTGGTATGTATGAAGTTGTCAGGAGCCCTGCCTAAAGTCAGCTGCAGCATGGGTATTTGAAACAGCTATTGATGCTCACCTCAGAACAGGTCTGCTTTGATTTTTTTCCTCCTTAGTATCAACTAAAGCTGTTTTAGTTAGTAGGAAGGTAAGAACCCAGAAACAAGGTGCCTAGCACGAAGCAGTGGGCAACTTTACGAACATGTAGTGCCATGTAGCAGGTGCCCATTGAGGGTCAACCTTTGAGAGACCCAACTCCTCTCATGTTCTCCACCCTCTGGTGACAGGGATGAGAAGCTGCAGAGCCGGGGTTTCATTCAGCGAGGGTGTGGAGAGAATTACGCGTTAGGGGCTCCTCCTCTTTGCTCGGAC
Source organism: Calypte anna (assembly GCF_003957555.1). Classification (NCBI taxonomy): domain Eukaryota; kingdom Metazoa; phylum Chordata; class Aves; order Apodiformes; family Trochilidae; genus Calypte; species Calypte anna. The sequence goes on along the minus strand of NC_044246.1, from coordinate 59,247,623 downwards.
TCCAGGGTTAAATACACAGCACCCATTTTATGTACCCCCCCTTTATGTTAATAATAATATTCATCATAACATAAATCCATGGGAAATATGAGATCACAGAAATAACAGAAGCAGGTTTCTTATTGTTGAGTCGTGTTTCTTGAGCACAGACAAGTAAATAAGCTCTCCTTTTTTTTTTTTTTTAATTTTTTTTTTATTTTACTGTATTCAGATTAATACAGTTCAGTGGGAAAAAAACATCCACCGCTTTTAATGGAGATGTAATGGATTTTTTTTTTTTAAAAAAAAAAAAGGTGTATTTTTATTCCACTAGAGGTCACCATTACCATATTTTTACGAATGAGACTACAGAAAAGAAGAGGATCATTTCATTTCAAGAAGTTCACTTGGGATTTAACTATGTGATGAATGTGGCCAGTTAATCATTCTGGAATAATTGTTTGTACTAAACTACTTTGGATAAACATCTCACTCAGATTTCTGCTTTGGGAGTTCAGCATTTTTCTGGAAAACGAAATAAAACAAAACACAACCCAACAGAGCAAACCAATATGAACCACAATTTAATTTTAGACTAGTTCACACCATAAAGCGTAGCTAAGAAAATTAGGTCATACCAAAATAAATACACAGAGCTGTTATTTTGAAGTGGTTAGCCCACAATTAAAAAATGAAATATTCACTTATAAGAGAATAAATTAACATAAGTATTTGAAATTAGATTCTTTTCTCCTTCTTTCCTGTGGTCAGCCCAGTAGATGAAGATCTAAGTGGATGTTTTGAGGCAAGATACATTAACCCAGATTTGGGACTAGCCCTGTGGCTACTGCAAAATCTGTAACACGTGGCAGTACACTAGCAGATATCCCTGCCTCTGGCACTTCTGCTACCCCCTCACTGCAGACTGTGGGGATCCGGTCTGTGCTTGCAGCAAGAACTTAACTCATTGGGGGTACACTCAGTCAGGCACTGCTTTTGCTGCAGTGCTGTGCTCCCAGGTCCCTGACCCTTCCATGAGGCTTGGTGGTCAGCAAGTGGTTGTCACAACTGGATTGCTAGTGGTATTGCAGCAGCTTATATCAAATATGTTGTGAAATGCTATGCAGTTTATAAATAATCAGAGCCGGGGGGGGGGGGGGGGGGGGGGAGGAGAGCAGCATTTTTTAAACTGTCCTCATCTAACTGATACAGGATTATCTCAAAAGGAGCACTGAAACTGCCTTTCCCTTTTCAGAAGTCTGAGGCCTCTCAGAGCTCCCCTCTTTTTTTCCCCAAAGCAATGTTGCAGACCACTTTTCCTCCCCCAGAGCTGCAGTGTGTAGTTACCTCTCTCCCTGTCATTGCATCAGTGGCACGCTGAAGCCTTACTTAACCCATTATCCCAAAGCCTTAACATGACCTTGCCTTGACACCTCATCCTATGAAAGGATCAGGTCCTATAGCAGAGGCACAGCCTATGTATATTGGTTCAGTTGCTGGAAAGTTGTATTTTTCCGTGCATAATGCGACTGCAGGCCTCAGCATGCTTTTCCAGAGGGGAGTAGAGCCATTGTACATCCTGCTGCTCCAGGAGATAAGGGCACACAATAGCCCGGAGCTGTCGTGCACAGTCCCTAGCACACCACCAAGAGCTTCACCTTTGCTGATGAGCCAGGTCAGGGGCCAGGCAACGGGAAACAAAAAAGATACTCTTCCCAGAAAGTCACGCATTGCTCATGAATCACCTGATATCAGTGGCCAATGCAACAGACAAACATTCTGCAGCTCCATGGGCAATAGCTTATGTGAGCCATTTCATGTGCCTTTGCAGATATTTTACTTTTCCATGTTCTGCCCCCAGCTCTTTCCAAAGCCTTATTCCTGTTATCTCCTTGTTCTTCAGTCCACTTTTAGGTCTACCCACCATCCCAACCTCATACCCTCTACACAACAAATGTCACTCCTTGCAAAGCCCAGATGTGACTAGAAGATGGCTACAAAACTTACAGTTGTTGCTGGCAACAGGTAGTAGTTTGTTTAGAGGTATCCAAGACAGCAGTAGCACATCTGCTTAGCTGGGCTACTCACATTTGGGATGGCTGGAGCAGAAAATGAAGCAGACTCTTCCCAGTACTCCACTACAGACCACAGTTTTGGAAGGAATAGCCAAACCACTGTGTGTGTGAACAATTTTTTTTCTTCACAGAACTTGGCAAGCATGTGTTATCTTTAACTCATGGCAGCTCCCAGCAGCATTATCACTACAACAAAGTCTGTATAGTTTAGGAAGAGCACAATGATCCTCCAGTTTTCCTCTCGGTCTTTGCCAACATCACTTTTGCCCTTTCTTGCTTAGGGTGAAAACACCAATGTGCATAGATAAAGTAGGGCTCTGGGATGGAATAAAAGTGGTCTTTCACTGAATCACAGATGTTCACCCCCTTGGGAATTGCTTTTGCTCTCCTTGAGCTTACTGTCTTATCAATCACAAGTGGCACGGAGAGGGTGAGCCGGGATTGATCATTCACCACCACCTTAATACACTACTTCTGTATCATCAAGGAGAAGACAGATAGAAGAGAGATCTGAGAGATGAGATAATCAGTGGCCACAGTGAAGTGCCACTCCTGTCCTTCTACAGGCAGGCAAGACACGACCTGTAGCATACAACCTGACACTTTTCCCTTGCACATCAGGAAAGGTGAGAAGACAGTTACCGCCAGAAGTTGTGAAGCTAGGACAAGGAGCTGCACTTGTTTGAAACTTAACCTTGAATGCAAGTGGTAGTGAAGAACACTGCACATGTGTGTTCTGCCCAGACTCACTGCTGAAGTGAGCACTGGATGTCCCCTGAGAGTCTGCTGTGTCTAGACTGAAGGCTCTGCTGTCAGGTCTTGCTGTTGCTGTCAGAGTTAACTAAGATAAGCATCCATCATGCTAGCATTGCTGCTGTGACAGAATTGAGTGAAGGTTGTTAAACCCAGCTAAAAAACACAACATGCTTTTGACCAGCCAAGCTCTCTGCTAGAAGCCCCCCACATGGGGCTGGAGATGTTCCGATTGGCTTCTTTGGGAGAACTGACAACAAGTATTTTAAAGGTGGTTGAAGCATGCCTGTGCATCCATGCAGGCACACTTGGTTTCAGAGTATATGTGCTCCAAGGGACAGGTTTGAGCTACAGTCCAGGAAACAGGATTTCTTACTTCTGAGATACAATACTGTGCCTCCTCCTAAATTGGTAAGCCTGGAAAACTGGTATTTTTAACACGTGGTTTTGGATTAGTCCAAATGGGAGAAGCTTCTGATATCACTTACCTGGAGGGTAGAAAAACTTACCATATTGTGCTCTTGACACTGTTGAGGTGAAAAAGGCTGAAGGTAAGTAGGGTGAGAAAATATCAAGGTATATCTCTGCTAATTTCAAGACATACCTGTCAGTGTTTGTCTGTTTGTGTCTTCAAATTCTTATTTGCTATATTCGAAGTGCAAATTAACTTGCCATTCAAGTCATTAAGGAGATACCATTATTTAGCTTTTTTGAGGAAAATCAGTACAGAATGTTTTAAATAAATGAAATTAAAATGCTTTTCTGATTAATTTATAGCATGAAGGATCTATAATCCTAGTTCTGGCATATATTGGCAAGCTGACACTGTATTCAGAGGAGGGAAGGGGAGTAGGTTTTGCTTGGGATTTAATCAGTTAGCTTCTGAAATGACTTTTCATTTTAGTAGCAGTGCTTTTCCAACTGCCTCTTCAGAGCAAGGATTTCAATAATAAATAAATAAATAAATACAGGCCCACTTATAGAGAGCTAAGCTTCCTGGAAATACCACATTTGAACCCACAAGCTTCTTAACATCCTTTTTATATCCTGATAGTGTAATCAGTGTATTTTTGTCCTTAGCCAGCAAGTAATTTGGCATTTGTGCCTCACCTTATTTAGGACTGTTGCAAAAGTCTCCTGATTTATGATGAACACAAGAAGAGAATCTAAGCCTATAAAGACAGACAGTCTAAATTTAGAAAGGGTAATGGAAAGCATCATACTTAGAGCTAAAAAGAAAAACAGCACTGTGGGAAGAGATTACTGTCAGACTACTATGTTCTTTAGCAAGAGTTCCCTATTTAGTAGTATTAACCATGACCAACAAATTTTGCTTTCAGTTTTAGCTATAATTACCCCTATGACTCTTTGGCCTTACTGTAATTTATTTTGACATAAGTAACACCAGATTTTTCCCCTTTTTTATTTTTTTTTTCCTTTTGGTTATTTAAAATTTTGCCTTTTTTGAAATCTGGCCAGTTTAAAAAGGACCAAAAAAAACCCTTTTCAGTCTTTCAAATAGGAATACATTTTGGTTTGGATTTAGAGTCCTGAGGACTAATGTGGAACCTAAATATTCTGCCACAAGTATGTTGTGAGTCTGTGAATTAAAAATCTCAGATAGAAGAAAAGCTTTCCTGAAAATAAAAAGTGGACAACACAGGCAGGAAAAGCCAAGATGTGTGAGATGTGTAAATTTCTGTCTACAGTGTGAAAAGAGAAGACATGAGATTTCCTGGTGACAGAGAAATTACCTTTGTCTGAATCTGACAGGGACAGAGAGACAGAGACGTAGCAAAGGGCTGACAAATAGAGGGGGTCACGGGCAACTGGGGTGATGAGTTTCCAGCTGTCATCTTTGTGAAACTAAATTGCAATTACAATTTGCTAGTTAATGATGGCTAGAGAGGTATAATAGATCCTCTTTTTAATATGTTTTTACACTTCTGGATTCTAGCCTCCAAGCAATGTGTATTTTATCTCCACGTGTAATAGGTTTGGGTACTGTATGTGCCTGTATAACTACTAAAGGATACCTAAGCGTCAGACATCATCAGTGAGCACAGTGACAGGAATATAAAAGCACAAAAAACTTAGTTGTTAGTTCTCATCCAGGGAAGAGTCCTGATCTCTATTTTTTAATGGTCTCTTCAAAAAGGCATTTATGGGACTCACGCAATGTTTCTTCTTTTTTTAACTCGAAGAGGACTTACAGGACAATGTGATAATATACAGGTGTATTTGCTGCAGTGGATGAAAGAGTTTAGCTGAAATGGGAGTGGTGGTTATAAACCATATACTTGGCTACACATGGGAGAAAAAAACACTGCTTGGTACATGTGCACCTATAAAATGCTAGAGGACAAATGCCAATAACCTGTTTGCGGTTCCTGACAATTCATGGATTTGTCTCCAGGAGAAAAAGGTAAGGATATAATATCAACAATTATTCTCATTAAGAAAACCTTCTTGCAATTTTAAAATGACTGGAAGACTAATTTTTTTCCACTGTACAGCAAAAGCTCAAACTAATCTCAGAAGAGTCAACCTTGCTGTGCCAGAATCAAACAGAAAAAGAGGTGAGAATCAAGCTCACTCTGTTTTTTATTGTTTTGTAATCAGTGATCTTTCAAAAATAATTTTATCAAATTATATTTATCAAATTTATCGAGTTAAAAGGTATGAATTGCATTCCAACACTTAAGGTGGGCACTTTCTGGATTTCCAAAGTGACTGCAGACCTGACTGTGTAATGGGAAGAAGAAAAATCCAGTTGCATGAACATACTTAAGAGAAGACTATCTGGACTCAATTTATGATTATCTGTAAGAAGACACTGTTTCCCTCAGAGCCTTCATCTAAACACTCTAGTCCAAACACAGGTACCTTTAAAAAATGTTACACAGTTCATGAACACAAGGGAGCAGTGGAACACTGCAGAGGCATTGCTGGCTCATTAAGGCAACTGAACTCAAAAGCTCTGTTACTACTTTTTATTACCAGGCTGCTCCAATCAAGGCCTGCCCATTGCAATAGAAATTTTGTAATTGAGGTGCAGTGAAGAAAAACCATAAATCACATGAAAAAATGTGAATGCATTAGCAAGAGCTGTACTACATGAAGTTGAAGGCCAGGGCAGAATTAACTTTTATTCATGTGAATAATCCCAGTAAAGCCAAAAAGAGAACTGGAGTGAATTTGCTATGTTGTGTTTTGGAAGGCTCTACAATCCGGTTTAGACTAACCACAGTATTTGAGCATGAACAGTTGGTGAATTATTTTTCATCCAGATGGTAAAAGTCCCCCATCAAGCGTTTGGTTTGATTCATGCTAGCTGAATGGCTCCACTAACGATGCTCTCACATTGTATGAAAAAATAGTTTACAAGTTTACATGATTTAGTATAACCCTCCATAGATTTTGGCACTGTTTCACAGTAGAACTACTCTTCTGCAAATGGTTTTCTAATGTAGTGTCCCAGTATCCTACCTATATCCAGCTCTCTGCCATTACCTGCCATAATATTTTGCATGATGGCAACATGCCAAGAGATGCAATGTCATGTTCAGGATGGTTAATATATCATGTTTATTTCAGGGCAGATAGCCAACGTAATAGTTGCTTTAGAAATAAGAAAACAAAATTTATATTTTGTTTTCTTTTCATAGTTCTTGTTCTCCACCACTTTTCATTTTAGAGGTTGTTTGTTCTTCTTCTCTCCTTGTTCTTAGATGCTGAAGTATTTCTTTACAGTGACCACAGAATAAGAAACAGTATATCACTATTTCTCTGTAAACCGTAACTTAAAAATCAGTTCTTTGGAAGTATGTTAATTATCACATCTAATAAGCCTTCTACTGGATTCCAGTGAGGTTTTAAGCAAATATAGTTTTTCTTTGCTAAGTGGTTTAATTGCTTGCAGGGCTTATCAGCATCTGCAAAGGTAAAATATTTCAACTCCCTAGTGAGCCACATGATTTCCAGTTAGTTCTACATCCTTTTGATATCAATCCCATGAACCTGTAATGTGATCTGCTAAATACACATCTACCCCCAGCAAAATATGCACATGCTGAATGACCACTTGGGGAAGGAGGTGGTTATGTGCTTGTGTGTGTGTGAATTTGTTTTAACTGACTACATTTACCAGTCAGTGAAAACGCCATTTAGAGGAAACAAAAAGAAAGCATCCCCTTCAAAGGACTCACCATTTCTGTTCAAGACAAATGAGATCAATTGCTCTCCCTGTTTCTCTTTGTGAAATGTTAAGTCAGTGTAAAGGGAGACCAGGTGGCTGGCTCAGGTCTGACTTGTGCTTATAAAGTGATATTATGTAATTAACTTAGCCATAGGCTGAAGCATGGCTCAACATATCTCAGTGAGATGGTGTTCCATATGCAGGGTTGAATAAAATAGTACTGGGCTAATCACTTGTTAAGCAGACATGGTTCTTTAAAGTTTTAATCCAAATTAGCAAATTCATAGTTCAAAGCAAATACATAAATTAAAACTTAATTAACTAATCTAATGGCTGGAGTTTCTTGTACTCGCAAAGCCAACCTCTGTTTCTTCAGTTTAAGGATGGCATCTATGCATGTGATCCTATCTCTGAAACTGAGTGATCCCAGAATGCAGAGAAACTTCAGACCCAAATCTGTAACGTGTGATTAAGGCAGGTCCCATAGCTTGTCGTGTGGTACTTACTTAAAATATGGAAATGAGCTATTTTGCCCCTCAAAAAAATGTGTATACCTAAATATCATCTCTATTTCTTACTTCATCATACCTCAGCACACTCAGTCATTAACTGCAGTTGTATGACATATTTCTTTGGTTCATCTTATGATCAGAAATATTGAAATAAAATATCACACAGAATCACACAGAATCAGCCAGGTTGGAAAGGGCCTCTGAGATCATCCAGTCCAACCTTTAATCCACTACCACTGTGGTTACCAGACCATGGCACTCAGTGCCACATTCAGTCTCTTCTTAAAAACCTCCAGGGACAGAGAATCCACCACTCTATGGGCAGCCCATTCCAATGACTGATCACCCTCTCTGGAAAGAATTTCTGCCTAATATCCAACCTAAACCTCCCCTGGCATAAGTCCATGCCCTCTTGTCTTACTGGTAGCTGAGATCAACTCCCCCTGGCTACACCCTCCTGTCAGGGAGCTGTAGAGAGTGATGAGGTCTCCCCTGAGCCTCCTCTTCTCCAGACTGAACACCCCCAGCTCCCTCAGCCGTTCCTCACGGGACTGGTGCTGGAATCCCTCTGATCTGGTTCAAATCCACACAAAAGCTACTTTTAGAACGTATAACTGATCTGATATGGCACAGTTCTCAGCAGAAACTTCTCCGTGCCAATATTTTGTACTCGGGGAAATATTAGCTGCACAGTTATGTTCAAAGTTGTGTGTATTTGCTTGAACTAATGAGTTGATTTCCCTGGAAAGAATAAAAATGGTAACTAACTGACTTCAAAAGTATTTTCAAAGTCATACAAGCCATCTTCACTAGATCTCTACTTTACTGTTCAGAGTACCATAATGAAGATGACAACTTTACATAAGTGAGATGCAGATATTTTGGGTTGTTGAGCAGTGGAACAGGCTCGCCAGGGAAGTAGTTATGGCACCAAGCCTGCCTGAGTTCAAGCAGCATTTGGTTGATGCTCTCAGACACATGGTGCGATTCTTGGGGTGCCCTACGCAAGGACAGAAGTTGGACTTAATGACTGTGATGGGTCCCTTCCAACTTGGCAGATTCTTTGATTCTATGATATTTGCTATACAAATACAGAAAATCTCAGTATTAAACCGCCAAAGAACACTCATAAGCATAGACGCCAAAGTGCAGAAGGAAGGATGTTTATGCATACTGAGAAAGATAAAGTCTAAGAAGGCTTAGGCCTTACCCTATAAACCATTTATTTGAGTGCTTCGCAGTTCATAGGATATGTCCTGAACTGTGGGATATCTTCTCTTCAACGATGGGTGAAACACCATTCACAGAGTACTAAGTTCTCTCTCACAAGGCAGGGCGAGCTGATTGAGTGAACAAACCCTGACTGAATAGACAGGCCAAGGAACCATTTCCTAAACAGCTCAATCTTCCCAAATAGAGAACTACTGAGGGAGCCCATGGACATGGTACAATGTTTTTCTTCATTGGTGCTGCTTATCCATACTTGCTAGAGGATGGGGAGGGAGGCAGCAACTAAACATTGCTTTTTGAGGCAGTCAGCAACCTGTGTTCCAAAAATCTAATGTGGAGGAAACTCTTGTGTTTATCTGGGTGCATCGCAAAGGCAGGTGGGTCTAGACAGGGGTGTTATAGAGGTGACTGACCCTGACAGACAGAAGGGTTGGTCCAAGCTGACTAAGTCCTGCACAGCTTCTGGAAACACCAAGAAAAGCTCATTAGAAGAGCAAGGAGGCTGTGAAGGGATCCAGCACAAGTCCTGTGAGGAAGGGCTGAGGGAGCTGGGGGTGTTCAGTCTGGAGAAGAGGAGGCCCAGGAGAGACCTCATCACTCTCTACAACTCCCAAAAGGAGGTGTAGCCAGGGGGAGGTCGGTCTCTTCTCCCAGGCAGCTGTCAGTAAGACAAGACGGCATGGACTTAAGCTCTGCCAGGGGAGGTTTAGGTTGGATATTAGGCAGAAATTCTTTACAGAGCGGGTGATCAGGCATTGGAATGGGCTGCCCAAGGAGATGGTGGATTCTCTGCCCCTGGAGGTTTTTAAGAAGAGACTGAATGTGGTACTGAGTGCCATGGTCTGGTAACCAGAGTGGTAGTGGATCACGGGTTGGACTGGATAATCTCAGAGGCCCTTTCGAACCTCAATGATTCTGTGATTCTGTGACTCTATGACCTGTCACCAAGAGATGATGCCTGTGTGGAAGAGGAACTGGAGCTATGAGATCCTTCCTATCCCTCTCTTAACAGCAGTTTAAACCAGTTGCTAATCCAGGTGTAGGAAAACATCATTTCCCAGAGGGTAGAATCCCCACACTTGCTCATTCTGGGTTTATAGGCCGATGCCTCCCTCCCCTCACACCGCCGCTCACCGGAGCGCTGCACGGCGCTGACCACCGGGTGTCACCCGCGGTCCGGGCTGACCCTCTCCGCCTGCGGGCTTGGAGTTTGGCGAGCCGGGGGGCAGCTTGGCTGGAGGCAGCCGGCTCCGCAGGTTCGCCAGGGCCCAGCAGGGACACTGCTGGTTTATCGGCTCCTCGGGGGCTCCTGCCCCGGTGCAGGCTGCCCTGACCCAAGAGAGGGAGGGCTGCCAGCCCTGCGCTGGGGCAGTGGCACCAGGGAGGAAGATCAGTGAGGCGGGGAACATGTTGGCTTCTTTCTGCAAACCTTCGACATCAGGGCAAAGGCCCTCTCCGTGCTTTACCTGCTCTGTCACCACACAGAGAGGTTTCCACTCCTTTTGGTTTTGTTTCTTGTGGGGTTTTGTTTGGTTTGGTTTTGAGGGGGTTTTTTGCCTCTTTTTTGTCAGTCAGATGGAGCCGAAGGAAACTCCTGAGTAAACAGCAAACCCCTGCTTGCTCTCTCCAGGGCTTGCAAACATCCGAAGCTTGAAAACTCACTTCACACAACCACAGGTGACAAGAAAGAAATGTGTAGTGATTGTATCCTGCTACTCTTGTATCTGCACAGGAAAGCCACAAACTGCTAAATTTCTCGCTGAGTCTCAAAAGAAGGGAACTTTCCTTTCGAGCCTTTCCTGACACTGAAGCAATCTGCTGGCCAAGTTGTCTCTGATTCAAAACTTAAATGCAGTTCTGTATTAGCTGTTGAAAGTTTTCTCTTTCAAATAGGAACACCACCCCTCCCTTTTTTTTTTTTTTTTTTTTTTTTTTTTTAACCTTCATTTTTTAGAAAGCACTTTTGGAAGCATTTTTGCAAAAACTTTCCATAGATAGTCCTAGCCAGCATGGAAAAATCTTATCCTGATCTTTACATGTTGGACTTGATAGCAAAAACTGTAAATGTGAGGAGTGTCAGAAATTTATCTTCACTATAAGCCATCTTCCTAGCTCTGCTGAGGTAACTGTAGCCACATGGCATGACATAAACATCTGTAGAGCTAGTACTGCAATTAAATGGGAAAATAAGATTGTGGAACATTGCATTTCACCTCTTAGAAAAGAGAGGGCCTGGTATTCAACTTGCCTGCCTGAAGTAAGATGCAGACTTTAGACCACCACCCAAAGCCCGTTTCTGAGCAGCATCCCTCCTTTTTCAGCTGTCTGTAAAAATGTTTCACTGGAGGCTGTTTTCTGCATTAAATTCTGCAGGGTTTTTTTTGAGAAGTGTAGAGAAGATGGGTATAGACTACTTTTTGAAAACCTTTTGTGGGACAAACAGGAATCTCCTGCTTAACTTGCTTAAGATCCAGACAGTCCTTCAGAAGTAACTGCCTGTTGAGTACAGAGGGAGCAGAATAAAAATACTGTCACTAAGAAGCTTCGTTTATCTTCATAAGGCTCATGAAACAGTACATGGCTTATGGTACACAGAGATAAGTAACACAGGCTCAACCACTTGAAACGTCTGAATTCATGTATATAAATGTTTATGCTTTTATCATCAATACAATCCATCCAATGGGCATATTAGAACTCAGGTATACTCACCATGCAAAATACAATATGATGAATTTTTTAAGCTTCAATGGGTTGACTGTTCTGCTGCTGACCATGGCAGCTACAACACTCGCACTAGCAGAAAATTTGCATGATTACTTCCATTTAACAAATGGGTGAAATGAAACCACTGATTCAGTGGTTAATCAAAATAACATATAACACCTGTGTCAGGTGGGATTTTGTAAGTCCTAGCCCTTTTCTTCTCAATCCAGAAACCTTTCTGTGGAGGGAATATAGACCATACAGACAGGGAATTGTGTAAAACAAGTAAAAAAACCAATCAAACCCAGAAAGCAGCTGACTGCCATAGACTGCCCTCCCTTCAGGCATGACTGTAATATGTCATTCAGGGAGATTGAAAACATGGATGAATTTTTCATTTTTCTACACTAAAAAATTAGGTGTCTTGTGCTGAATATTCACTGCTAGAAGTTGCAGACTTTTGCACAAAACACCAGATGAATAATGAGGTAGAATACTTAAAATTACAATCAGAGATTGTTTTTTAAAAGTAACCCATTAAAATAGTATCCAACATCTCAGCAAAGATGAAAGGTACACCTCTGAGTCACTGAAGTTCGATAGGCCTTCATTATTAATGAGTCCAGTGATGTTTTTTTCCTTGAAAATTATGGTGTATAATGTTTTGTTACCCTAGAACTGCAGTTCTCTGCTTGCCTATCTGCACGTAGCACCTTGCTAATGCTTGGGAAACGTGAGGCAAAGATAATTCATATCGCAAAAGTTCGTCACATAACAAGTGAAGTTTCATATTCTATAGGAGCAAATTAGGACTATATATGTCAACATCTCTAGCTTATAAATCATCAACACAAAAGATGTTTCAGGCACACTATAGCACTGGAAGACTTTGCAAGGCCTATTGAGTATACTATTCAAAGTTACTGAACACCTGAATTTGGCTTTAGTTTCAGGGGGAAATGGCAGCATCTTTTCTGTATGTTAACATGATCTAAGAAAAGTTTAACATTTTCAGCTCTGAGTGTGGTGTCCCACACACAGTTTAGAGCCAAAGCCTTGCAGGTTTCTTTGTTCCTACATCCAAAGCATAGTAAAAGATGGAAAGTTACTCCACTCCTTATCTCGGAAACATAATGAACAGAAGGACCCCTGTGAGTTTTACTTAAACTGCGTATACTGCTGTTATCACACTGGCCCAGGAAAAGCTTGACTCTGTCCAGGTTTTTCAAAACAACTGTTTATTTTGTTTCTTCAAATTGCTAACACCATGAACTGCAGTAAGCAGTGGAAAGTGGGAACTGTAATGAGGTGCAGACACTCAGTCCCTAGTAGAAGAAATCCATCACTGTGCAGAAGAAAGTGAATGGTATCATCCCATAAGTGGGATGTAAGGCCTTCTGCCAGGCCACCCAGTAGGACTCAGTGTAAAAAAACCCTTATATTTAACAGCTGTTTACATGAATGCATAGCCTATTCAGGTAAGCATAAAACCAGTTGATGAAATCTGTATTCCTGATAGATTTTGTCACCAAAGTAAATTCAGGATGTGTGGCACTGTCCCACATCACAGCAGCAATGTTCAATACCCTGGGATAGGTCCCCGGGCAGGGAGTTGCCAGGAGCCTTGCACCAACCTGCTTTTATGTCTGCAGCACAGTGGCAGAGCAGCTGAAGTCTTCACTATACCCCTGACTTAAGGACTTAATTTGTCAAGTGCAGTTATGTTTTGTCCACACCAGAGAGCAGTACCTTCTTTTGATGAAGGTAAAGCAACTTTTTAGGACTGTGAACTGCTGTACAAGGTATGAGCACCCACTGGGATGATACCCACTTGAATACACGTATTTGGAAGACAGAGTATTTTCCCAAGGTGTATTCATGATGAAGATTTGTATGAATGCAGTTTGGGCATAACCATCACACATTATGCAAAATTACCCAGGTATGCTAGATGATTGGCAGCTAAGATTTGTTCTTGGATTTGTTTTAAAAAGCTAGCAAAAATTTTTCAGGGGAAAAGCCTTTGCTTTGAAAGAAAAAATGACAGAGCTTATGGAAGTATTTTTCAGGATTTTACTGCAAACCAATGGGTTTGGTCACAAAAAAAATATGATACATAGAACCATGTTAATTATATTACATTACAATGATGGTATACATTAACAAGTAAGTCTGTAAGTTTAAATATACATCTAGAGTTACAACTGAATGTACAGATCTTTTTTACAATACATACAATCAGGAATGAAAAAACCCAAAACCATAAATAGTGCCCATTTTACAGATGACATCTTTTAAACTAAAAAAGAAAAAAAAAAAAAAGAAAAAAAGAAAAAAAACCAACAGCTTTGATCGACTGCAGCTGGGGCATTTTGGTCCATAAAAACCCTTTCTAAAAATAGAAATCTTTTTTCATAGCAGCAATGCTTTCTTCAAGCATTTGGATACAAGTAATTGTGAGCCCATTTCAATAATTTTAGTTGACTGTATAGATTTACAAAAGAAATTTCAAAATTACACTTAATTTATCTTCCAAATATGGAAGAAACAAACAATGCCCCACATTGTGGTATCCTGCAAGTGTCACATTGATGCTTTAAACTAAGTCCATCTGTAGTACGCAGACCACACGCATACCATTTGTTCACATAGTAAACCCACATAAATGAACTGAGAAACACACTCTGCAACAGGGAAAGCTTTGGAGCTCACAAGATCTCATCAGAAAAAGGCACATTTCATAAAATCCTTATCACGTTCAGACAGATCTTCAGGCAAGGCTTTTCGGAGCACGATTTCAAAACAGCTTGTTCTTACTCCTACGATCTGCCACAGCAGTCTATGGCAGCAGACACTTTTGTTTTTCTTTCCCAAGGAGACAGCACCACTTTGGGGGAAGAACAAATGGAAATGAAAAGCCTGTAAAGCTCATTTAGAGAGTGATGTGCTCTTCAAAAAAGCTTCCAGCGAACAGTGTAGTTGAAATTAAGGCTGCAAAGCTGCCATGGTGGAAATGTGCAAATTCTCTTTCAAGATGACTGGTCAACTGGCAGTTCCACCAGAAGCCCATACAAAAATAAAAATAATAGTTATTATTATTAAAAAAGAAAAGAAAAAAAAAAAGGAAAAAAAAAAAAAAAAAAAAAAAGAAATAAAAATGTTCACAAGAAAGAGTCCACAGGTGGGGCATACGAAAATCCCAAAAATGCCTCAGCGGCTTCTTTAACACTGGCAGTGATGAGGATGCTGTCTGGGGACTGGCCAATGGAGTTGGGGACTGGCTCATCTGTGAACTCCGGATCGAAGTGTCGCAGGTCACTGGGGCCACTCTGGAATGGGTAGAAAAGACACTTAGACCCAAATGTTTTGTGAGTGCACAGTTCGGTTCAAAATGGGGACAAGCACCCTTGTGTGAAGAATCACAGCGTTACCCCCTTGGTCCCACTCTGTGTAACAGCCCTGGGCAGTTTTAGTTTGACTTTTTTTTGTTTTGTTTTGTATCCTGCTGCATATTGCCTCACTAAAACCAGGATGATTCAATTTAATATGCTACCCTCCAACTAAGCTCATTCAACAGAAGCCAAACAGAAACACTTCACTCTGTCATGCAGCAGTTTGCAGGGGTGGACTTAATCCCTGAGCAAGTTACGAAACTTTTATGAAATTTACGAAAGACTCAGAAAACTAAAGAGAACAAACTCCATAACCAGACCCCTTTCTTCTTTAGGTGTTGGTATCTGATAAGCCAAATCATCTCTGTCCTTGGGAAGCTACTTGCTTTCTACACCTTAACTATTGGTAACAACAAGGATGCTGGGGATTATTTCAAAATAGCCAGGCAAATGAAGCATTTGTGAGAAACAAAAAAAACCCCTGCTAAATTTAGACTGTCCATCAGCAAAAAGCCATCTACCACTTATTTTTATCCTTGCCTGGACAGCCACAAGGGAAGAAAAGGCCATGTTCCCCAAATACGGTCATCTGCCCAGTTCCCCCAGCTCCTGGGCACCCCACAAAGACAAGGAGGGAAAAGACTCTCTCTATACATTCTATAATTAGAAGTGATACATACCACATTTGGGTTAAAAGGAGGTGTAATCTTCTTATTAATGAGATCATCCCAGTTAATTGGGGAGAAGAAGATGTGATTCTTAATCTCCATCTGTTACAGAAAGAAAAACAGATTAATTCAGAGTCAAGCTAATGGCCTAGTCACCCTCCTGTGCTGCCTACAGGCAACAGCCAGTTTGCACTTACGAAGTCCTCCTTGGCACCAAGCCTCTTTGTCCTATCCTTCTGCAAGAGGCCTTCCAGGAGATGTCTAGCAGAGTTGGTAATATTTGGCTTCAGCTGCAAGGGTTTGTTCAAGATGTTGTCGTACATTTCTGCCGTGTTCCTGCTGTAGAAGGGCGGCTGTGGGAAGGAGAGAGACCCAAATTAATGATCTAACATTAGGCAGGCACGGGGTTCCTTGCTGGGAAAGGACAAGTAAGGTAGTTTGATCTGCCAGAAGGGATTGATTGCTTACCAGGCCATACAGCATCTCATACAGGACTGCTCCTAGGCACCACCAGTCCACAGTCCGGTCATAGGGCTGCTTATGAAGAACTTCAGGAGCAAGATACTGTGTAAGAAATGAGAGCCACATTAGCTAAAAGGGGTCTTCGTAACCAGGAAAGCCTCTGCATTCTTGAATGAAAGCAGCATACTGAATCCCAGCAATACCTAAGCTACTGGAAAACTGCATTCTGCTTATAGTGAGGGAGACAGCTGAAGAGCTTCTCTCCTGCCCAACAAGCTCTACATGTCCTTAACTGGCATCCTGATACCAAAAGAACTGTAACATACCCTGCTTGTCTAACCTGCCTTAAATGTACACATCAAATACTTTGCTGAAGGAAACAGCACTTGCTGCCACCCTGTGAGTAGTGGGCTGAGGGCTGGCCGTACCTCCGGCGTGCCGCAGAAGGTGGATGTCGTGCCATTGTGCTCTATGTTTTCTTTGCAGAGTCCAAAGTCAGTCAAGACAATGTGTCCCTGTGAATCGAGCAGGATATTCTCTGGCTTCAAGTCACTGTAGGAGCAGATAAAAAAAGACAAATGTTTACCAGAGGAACTACAGTGAGAATACTTTAGTTGTGTTTGTTTACAGAGCTTCACTAAATCATGAAAAATAATTAAAAATAATTCTGGGCTCATACGGAGATCCACTTTTTAATGCTCATTCAACAAAGCACATAGATTTTTCAGTCTGACAGTCTGAACAGCTTTGCTTACCGATAAACAATGTTCAAGGAGTGCAGGTAGCCCAGTGCACTGGCAATTTCAGCAGCATAAAATCGGGCTCTTGGCTCCAGGAAGCAACGCTCCCTCTGGAGATGGTAGAACAACTACAGGAGACAAAAAGCACCAAGTTGTTGAAATGGCACCAAAGCCTTTTTACAATGCATTTAATTAGACTCAACATATATAGCAAGGGAGAACAATAGCAGGAAATGGCCTAATGACCCTCTGGTAGTTCAAAACTTGGCAGGCTGGAAAGATTCAATCTAGTAACTTTTCCCTCGTGACTTTTCCCCTTGAAACTCTTTATAATTTAAAAGGAAGGGTGAAAAAGTCTACCCTGCACACCGTACGCATGATAGGAAATACTATTCATCTTCTCACTGCTTACCTCTCCACCATTGATGTAGTCCAGGACAAAATACAATTTATCTGCAGTTTGGAAGGAAAAGTGAAGCCCGACCAGGAAGGGGTGTTTCACATTTTTCAGCAGGACATTGCGCTCTGACATAATGTGCTTCTCCTTAAACATGAAAAATCAATGTTTAGTACTACAGCTTAGTAACAAGAATAAGAATAAAAATACATTTGATGAAAATTGCAATGGCATCACGAAGAAGCGACTTACCTCTTTCTTCTTCAGGATTGCTTTTTTCTGCAGGACTTTAACAGCATAGAACTGCTCTTCTGCCTTATGCCGTGCAAGAAGAACCTGAAAGAGGGTAAAATCCCAGAACTGAGCAATATGGAAATACAGAACAGCTTGTGAACATAAGTGGAAACAAGTCTTTACATTAACTTCTGAGCACTGCTACATCACTCTGGGCCGACGTGCAAGCCTTTTGCTGGAAATGTCTACCACCGTGCTAAGAGGTAAATCTGACCTCACATCTGGTTCCCTTCTCCTTCAGAAGCAAAGTGTGTATTTCTCTCATCACCACTGTCCCCTCACTCCCTTGCTCTCTGATGACCCATTGAAACACAGCACCCTGCACTCTCTCCCTGCATCTACACAGGGAGCCAGGCACTAGGCAGTGGGGCATGGTTTAAATGACCAGCATTTACCAATCCCAGCCCTCAGGACTTACACACAAGAGCTGAAGAGTAAATAAATTACAGCAAAAAGAAGTTAGATTTACCTTTCCAAAACTGCCTTTTCCAATCACTTTTAAGAAATGAAAGTCTGATGGTTTGGCATGTGGGTTGGATGACGGACCAAGATTGATCTGCTGTGAAGGACTGGGCTAGAAAAATAAACAGACAGAAGCCACATTTATTAAAAAAGCTTAGTAGTGAGGGTCTCAACAATGTCTCATTTTTAAAAATATAAATACAAATTACCTTTGAAAGTGAGGATTAGCACTACTCTTATCAGTAATAATTTTATCTGGACCTCTGCCTGCTAGTTTGAACTAGCAGGTACTCCCTAAGGCAACAGCCACAGTTTACTTTAAAATTCTTATTGTGATCTTAGCAACGCTCTGTAATTATGTAACAATCAATAAAGCTCATTTTAAGTTCTTTTCCGTATCAGTACAACTTGACTGCTCTTTTTCCCAGTTTCATCAATGCACCATGAGCTGAACTTAAGCAACATTCATGATGCTAGTTTTACTACACTTCTATTACTGGATGAATTAGATGTTCTAAAAATGCTTCACTAAGTAAAACCTACTTACCGGAGGAGAAGGATTAGCATTCATAAGTTCAGGCTCTTGAGGCTGGGAGATTTTCAAGATAGACTGAACTTCAGGGCTGCAAGGTTAAGAGTGTGCATGATTAGAATTACCAGAAGCATCAGACAGAACTTTCCACCAGAGGGCATGCATGTATCGCGAAAGCCGGGTTTTGGTTTGGGCTATTACGGAAGGCAACTGAAATAAGCTATCCGACTTAAAATGTAAAATTTATCTACAGAAAGTAAATTCCACCATAGAAAGAAATTACTGTATTTATACAGTAAATACAGTTAAAAATAGGAGAGGGCCTTTAGAAATCCTGTCCAACTGATTTATCCCAAACTCAGCTCACAAAGATTTGTGACTAATACCTCAAGAAGATCAATTAACTCTTCCATAACAGTCATGCCAGAGGCATTACAGCAAACAAGTTGTGGGGTTTTTTTTAAACTAGATCTCGCAATACACAGTGACATTTATTGCTAAATTCCAGCCAAGGTTTTTGATACTTACTGCTTGCATGCATAGGAGTTAGTGGCTATCTTCTGAATGAAGTCGTTTAGCCCCATTCTTCTCTGCTTCATGAATGCTAAAGTAAAAGAAAAGAAGAAACAAAATCGTTAAGCCATCCTCCCAGAAAAATCACAGCCCCCGAGCATCCTCGGAGAAGCCCACCGCCGCTCACCGATGAGGATGGCAACCATTCCCCTCATTTTCGAATAAGTCAAGGTAGGACCAGACGCCTCGGCTGCTTTCACGGTCATTGTGGAACGAACGAGCGAGAGAGCGAGCAGAAGAATCAAATAAAGAGCCCCCAACAACACCAACTTCCAACACCGCACAGCCCGGAGCAGGCACTCGACGGCGTTTAAGTGGCAGCGATGATGGGCGGGACCGGGACCGGGGCGGGGCGGCGACGCTCGTGTCCCTCCACCCACCCCCTGGCGTCCTCGGACGAGGCCACGGGGAGACACGACAGACACAAGCGTGACCGTCTTTATGACGGCCCTACCTCAGGCGGACCGCCCCGGGGCAGCAACCCCCCGCGCCAGCATCCCCACTGTACGCATCGTATGTCTTTTTTTATCATTTTTATTTTGCACAACAAGCATCCTTATACCCGTTTCTCCCTGCCTCCCCTTATTTTCCCGGCTCTTCTTTACTTTATGCGGTTACATAAAGTTGAAATCTGGCTCTATCCCGGACAAGCTCCTTTTCCTAAAGTGTGTCCCTCCCCCCACCCCGCAACCCGCGTCCGCTCCACGGCCCCGCCGCCCCGGGGTAGCGGCGATAAGGGACGCTGACGTTTCCTTGAAGGAGCCGCGGTGACTCAGGAGAACAAGATTTCCTGCCCGGTTTTCAATAAAACAAATGTTTCTCTTGTGCACTGCCCTGATCCTGCCTGGGACATTACTGAAAGGGAAAAGGAAAAAAAAAAAAAAAAAAAAAAGGTCTTTTTTTAAAATGCCAAAAAGGGAAACAAGGGGAAAAAAAAAATCTCAGTCCCCTGAACTTGGAGGATCTATTGAGTCCCCTGAACTCACTAGAAAAAGTAAGGAGATGACCGAAGACTGGACAAGTGCAACAGGGGAGCCAAAACAACCCAAACAAAACAAAACAAAAAAACCCACTCCGCAATTTTTGTTTCCACTTTACACGGTCATTTGGGAACACCGTGTACCCGGTCTTAATTGCTCAGTTGCTTCCTTGCGGGCGCAGCGGGGGTAGGCCAGGAGTGCTGATGCCTGCACGAAGCACACTCTAAAACGATGTTGCCGGGGACCTCCATCCCGTGGGGCACAAGCAGGGACGGCGACAGGTATCCCGGGTTGTCCTTAATCCTCCCCCCGGGCGCAGTCCCGCTTGCCGCCCTTGCAGGAGGCAGGGGCAGGCACTGCCGAGAGTGCCGAGCTCCTGCGAGCTACAGGCGGGTGGAACTTTCCACCCGACAGCGCGTTATTCATGCGCGGATTTTGCCTTTCTGTCTGAGCGAAGGGCGCTGGGCTGCGGCCAGCAGCTCCAGCTGCAACATGCCCCCGTCCTCCCCTCGCCCGGAGCCCTTTTTTTTTCTTTTCTTTTTCTTAAATTTATTTTCTTTTATTTTCCCTTTATTTCTCTGCACCCTCTACTGCTGCCTCCCCTGCCAGCACAGCCTTGCCGCTGGGCGGCATCCCTTGGCAGCTGCTTGCATCGTCTGCCTCGGGGTGTGTGTGATGGCAAGCATCCCAGCACAGCAGCCGTCAAAGGCTGCAGCTCACCCTGAGCAGACAGATGACCTGAACTAGAGAGGTAACCCAAGCGAGGTGGGCACAGGTCCTACAGAGCGCTCCAAAGGCTTAGCACTTAGCAGAGGGATGCTTGCTGGCTTCGCCGGTCTCTTAACCGAGCCGTAGCTACCCTTCCCGGAGCGGAGTGGGGGCCCTGCCAGCCCCCCCCGACATGGTACGGGGAAGTGAGTGCAAGGGAGCCGGCGCCAGGGAAAGAAAGGGCGACGGGAGAAGCACAGAAAAGCTGGATGCGGCTGGCTGGCGGGGATTTAAACTTCCCTCACTTGTTGCTTTCCTCGGTCTGTTGCAAAAGCTGCCACTCATTAATGGGAGAAAAAAAAAAACCACCAAAAAGCTCACAAAAAAAAAAACCCCAAAAAACCAACCCTAGCCCACCCCCCCGAAAACAGAGAAAAAACCCCAAACCAACAACAACAAAAAAAAACCACAACACGCCAAAACAACCCGAAAACAAAAAGACACCAAAAACCAAAAAAGAAACCAACTCCCAAAACACCACCACAGCAACAAAAGCCACAAAAAAATCTAAACAGCACCCCTAACACTTGATAGACTGGAATAGCACCAGCGAAATTCCTCTGCCTCCTCTGGACAGAGTGATGGTGTTAAACACTGCTGGAAACCCGCAGTTTTAATGGGAACCGACGTTCCCGTCCCCTGCTCGCTGCTTCCCCGGCATCTCCCTGCGGGCCCCAGGACATGGCTCCCCACAGCCGGTTCGGCGCCGCTGCCTCCCCGCAGCCCTCATGTCAGCTGTACGCAGGGGCAAGCGTCTCCCAGCCCACGGGCAGGCTCCCCGCACAGCCTCCTCCGCTCTTCTGCACCATCTGCAGCCCACTTCCCTTCCCCCACGCTCCTCCGCGGCCCCCCACGCTGCTTGCAAGTGCCCACGAAGCAGCTCCACTATTGCCCCCACTCCGGCGGGTTACATCACAGCCTTAGCCCCAGCTTTACACCGCTCTTTTTGCAAGCGCTCCGCTGCTCTTGCCGAGTCTACCTGCCCCCTTTACTTGCAAAACACTGTCTCGCCTTTACCCCGCATGCACCCCCTGTATCCTCGGTTGCCCCCGCTGCTGCGGGGTTTATTTCCCCCGTGGGAACCAGCTGTCCTGCGCGGGCAGGGTGTCCCGCCGGGCAGATCGGCGAACCCACCTTTAAGCGACGATTTCTCCTCTTTGCCCCTCATCTTGCTCCCTGCCGAGAACCCGGGTGCGGAGCGGCAACACTGAAGCTGTGACTCGGCTCCCGGCCGCCGCAGTAATCCCAAATAACTTCCCTTCCTGGCCGGGCGGCCCGGAGGCAGGAGGGAGGCGGCGAATGCAGCGATGTCGGCCGCTGCTCCCGCTGACCCGATTACGGACGCAATATCGAGGGCGGCTGACATGCGGGAGCGTTATAAAGTTCAGCACGGGCCGCCCCGCACACTCTGGCCCATTGCAACATCACCCTTAAAATTACTGTAATCAGCGCGAACACACACACTCACGGGCAGCGGGGGGGGGGAGGCAGGGGTTGGAGGGGGCACTCCGGCCCTAATTGACCTGCTGGCAAGCGGCTGGCCCTGCCCCACGGAAGGACACGCTGCCTACGCCCCCTCCCCCACTAGGACGCACTACGGGCAGCCGCGGGTCCTGCGCCCACCACTATCCCCCTCCCAAAAAAGCTCCGCGCCAAGATGGCCAAAGGCGTGGCGGGGCGTGGGGTGGGTGGGCTACCGCTGCCCGCGGGGGGCAGAGGGCTGCGGCTGCTTGCCGGGCTTCTCCGCCGGCCGGATATCACCGGGGCGGGACCGGCGCCCCACTCTGACCTGGCACCCAGCGCCTTCCGCCGGCAGCGCCCCGGCGGCGCCCCCCGCCCGCGCCGCTCCGCTCCCCGCTGCCCCCGCGGCCCGGCCCGGCGCCGCGCACCCCCGGCCGCGCCCCGCCACGGGAAGCCGCTGTCCATCCGTCCGTCCATCCCTCCGGCACCCACCTGCGGCGGCGGGAGCCAGCAAGGCCCTCGCCCCAGACCCGTGCCCGAGGTGCCGCTCGTCCGGCGGCCCGGCAGCGGGAGCTTCACAGCAGGGGCGTTTTTTCATGTGGAAGGGAGGAATTCTCATATAATGGATGAACTATTATATATTTTATTATTATATGCACCCATCTTTTAAAAGTCGTGAACTGCTCAATATGATCCGGCAACGTGCGTTTGCAGCCCAGAAAGCCAACCTTATCCTGAGCTTCGTCAGGAGTGTGACCAGCAGGTCAGCGGCGGTGATTCTCCCCCTCTACTGGGCTGTCGTGAGACCTCACCTAGAGTACTGTGTCCAGTTTTGGGGCCCACAACATAAAAAAGGCATAGGAGCTGCTGGAGCAAGTCCAGAGGAGGGCCATGGAGATGATCAGAGGGCTGGAGAACCTCTCCTATGAAGACAGGCTGAGAGAGATGGACGGGGTTTTTCAGCCTGGAGAAGGCTCTTGGGAAACCTTATAGTGGCCTTCCACTCTCTGAAAGGGACCTACAGGGAAACTGAGGAGAGACTTCTTATAAGGGTATGTCGTGGTAGGGCAAGGGATAGTGGCTTTAAGGTGAAAGAGGGCAGGTTTAAGTTAGCTACAATAACGACATTCTTTTGTGTGAGGGTGGTGAGACACACAGGTTGCCAAGAGAAATTGTGGATGTCCCCTCCCTGGAAATTTTCAAGGCCAGGTTAGATGGGACTTTGAGCAACCTGGTCTGGTGGGAGGTGTTTCTGCCCATGGCAGAGAGGTTGGAACAAGATGATCTTTAAGGTCCCTTCCAACCAACCCATTTGTGTTTCCATGAGTCTATGACAATAGATTCTCAGAAGCATAGGTTTTGTTTTCCTTTAAATCCTGAGTATCCTAGGATTGCATTTTAGCTCTTTTCTCTTCAGTTATTGCAGCAACAGGCAAGAGAACACAAGCAAAGGAAAAGTACCCAAGTGTCACCCTATTTGAAAGACAGGTCTTACAAAAAAGCATCAGATATTGTGAAAATCGCAGTAAATTGCAAGGGTTTGCATCAAGAATTTGTATAACCAGTGTGTTAGGGGTGTACAGCTGAAATGTAAATGCAAAATAAGAATTAAAAAATCAGTCATATTTCACACATTACTTTTCTTTCTCAAGCTAAAATTTTGAAATGAATGGTTTTTCAAAGCAAAACAAAAATAAAGTGAAAGGTGGACATTGAAAATAAAAAGAGAGGACACACACAAGGAATACCAAAGGTTTTAGAACTTCTTGCCCCAGGTTGTGTGCACACTGCAAGTGTGGATGGGTTCAAGAATGTCTGGACAAATCAATAGGGAAAAAAAAAGAAAAAATATTTGACTACAGAGGCATCATGTCTGACCTGGACCACAAATTCTTGAGAGCCAAGGGTGCCTAGGGGCAAATCACTGAATAATTGCATGTTCTTGCCCTCTCAGTTAGAAGCATGCTGTTAGCTGGTGCTGGTAACCCAGACTAACCTACATGGACCTTGGGCCCCTATCTTTATTCTGATAGTCTTATATTGCTCTTCTGAGTGCCATAATACTGTTTTTATAGTCACAGAGTTTAACAAACTCACAACCCCCCAAGAACTGCTTACTGGCAAGAAAAAAAGAGAACTCATTTGATTTGTAACTTAATGTAAAACATTTGACTCTGCCAAATAACTGTATTCCATGTAAAAGAAGCATTAGGTAAATAGATGCTCATCGAGTTCTTCACCATGCCAGTATGCAAACCAGGGCCTCACTGCTGGTCTGTGACAGATGCCAATAGACACAGAGTGTTGAAACTGTTGAAACTATGGGTGATTGTAGGGCCCTGGTGACAAAGTTTGTAACATGCCCTACATCAAGTCAGGAGGGATGAGATTCAATTTATCTTGAAGAATGAGCACACACATATATCATTAATGTGGGTTTGTTGTAGTTCAAAGCACCTTCAACAGTAGCTTGACTGTAGAAATTCCCTACAGAAATCTCCCTGTTTGGAGGGTTTCTTCATCTGCAGTGAACAAACAGATCTTAGTCCTGCCTCACAGTTTTTACTAGGCACACAGAAACTTTTCCCTCTTACCCTTCAGGAAGATCGGATGCTTCAGCAGCCCACATGGTAACTGAAGTTTGTGAGCTCTCTTTCTCTGATTCTGTCCTGGTCCTCACCATGCATTGCAGAGGGAGATTTATGAATGTAATACAGTGCCTCCATCCTTCAGGAATTATATTCTTAGACAGTATCTGAACTTCAGATTGGCAATAAATTCAATGATGAATGAATGAATTCCTGCTTACTTATTCTGCTGAATCAAGACCTTAGGATGCAGCAGGTTGAACTTTTCCTAGAATTACTTGGCTGACTCTGGAATGAAGTTTCACAAAATTCTGGAAATATTTTCTACAGTATTTGGCTTTGTGTTAATTAAGCAAAGACAGAATTCAAGCCTTGGACCACAGAAACAACATAGCCCCCCAAATGCAAAAGGATATAACACTCCTAAGAGCATCTGTCTTCTGAAGCAAAATCTTAAAAGCTTTTATTTTCCTTCCGAAAATCCTCAACAAACAAGTTCTTGTCTCTGACCTTGTAATTACATTTCATGTGCAACAGCCAAAACTTTCAGTCAAGATGTTAAGGCTGTCCTCACAAATGATGTCTACAAGGAGCAGCAAATAGGGAACTGAATAACAACTTCAGTAACGACTCCAACAGAGATTTTAAATGAGGAGCTTTCAAACGCTGTCAACAGGTCTGGTAGACACTGTTTTGACAGGAGTTTTATTGACTGAAGCTCCTATTGATCTAGAAACATGTAATTGATTTCAGTGTCATATTTTGCCAAACACGAATTTGGAACATCTTTTATTTCCCTTTTCTGATGCTTATAGAACAGGTTTACTGCATTGTCAATAAGAGGATTTAGTGCCAAGGGATTAGGATCACAGAGCGATGCAGGGCTGTACTGCGAAAAAAAATAATTCCCATCCTTGTAGAAAGCAGTGGAAAATTACAGCACCCTTTAGATGCAATGACCTCTAGTTAAAACAGTTGACAAACGATGCCCCTAACTTGCATTTCAATTCCAGCACACTGATTTGAGCCTAACCAAGTTGTTTTCACTGTGAGTTTATGAGCAAATGTTGCAAGTATTTCAGCTCGTATTTCAGTCATAGAGTGGTGATTGCAGAGGCAGCATATTTGTATTTCATTCTCTGTGCCCCCCCCCCCGACCTCCCCCCCCCCCCCTCCCCATCAGTAGAAGTCCTTGCAGTATCATGCAGCCTCTCTAGCTGCATCTACTCCTCATAAAACTGTGTTGGATGTCAGACACTTGAATTAATTATTGTTGTTATGAACTTAAAATAATATGCCCTGACTGCATAGAATTTGGTCTTATCAGAACTGAATAATGCTGGGATGGTCAAGGAGGTGAAAATGTCAGGGGCAGTGGGATGGGAATGAGTGTTACCACCCTTACCCTTGGGGTAAACCCTGATAAAAACCAGGCTCATGAGAAAAATGAAGATTCTTAATGATGATATGAATTCAGTTGGCCAATCTCCTTTGATCACAAAGCAGCCTGATGTGAGGAGCTGGTACGTGGTCCAGAAAGTAGGGTGTAAGCATTCACTGCTAGCTCTGGCACTCAGATTTTCTTTCCTAAACTTTTGCTCTTGAAGGATAAAAGCAGAGATGGATTTGAGCTTTGTATTTCAAAGACACAATCTGAACAAGTTTCCCTGTATCCCTCACTAAAACATATGTGCCAAAACACAAGTAATAGGTGATATAACGTATATCAGCCTAGATCATGTGTCTTTTCTTTATCTCAATTTATAGTTCTGTGAGGTGTTTTTACCATGATATCTCAATGCCTTTTAATGTGTATACAAACACCCCATCATCACCATCATAGTTCATTATCTTAAAAGAAAGATCTCTGTAAGCCCTCTGGCAGCCTTGGTGTTAAGGCAATAAATACTGAAAATAGTGAGCAAATTAGTCAAAGAGAGGAATTTTTGCTGGAGAGAGGTTCAGCTCTCCGCTAACTGAAATCAGTAGTTTGGATTGTTGGAGATGAAGAGGATATGAAAGCAGAGGCCTGCTAAAGGGAGGCTTATTCTGACAGGTCTTAATGCTTTTCTTCTTGGTGATAGCACCATGTCTCTTGCCACTGTATCAACTGCTTCAATATTCCTTTTATATTTCAGATTTTCTTTCAGCAAGTGTGAGAGGCTTGCTGGGTAGAAGGATGCATGACATGCATGCTAGCCAGGCCTTTACTTACAGAGGTTTCTATCTAGTGATCTATTATTTATTTTATATATTTATTTTATCTACTAGTTGCCACTGTTATCTGGGTCCATTGCTTTCGGTATTTTACTGAAATACTTTTCAGCATTTCATCTTATTAGGTTACTGCAGGATTTCTGAGGGTAGACTAATTAGTCTGATCTAAAGGCCTGAGGGAACAAGTTCTAGCTAACTTTTGTTAAGTAACTGGTCCAAAATAGAATAAAAATATTTATATATTTGCTCATAATATATTTATCCACCTTCATTTTTGGCATTGGAGTTAGCTATTCAGTAACCAAAGGTACCTTCTTGGTCAGAAGAGACAAATAAGCACCCTGAAGGCACTCAGTGCATCTGTGGCCTTAATCAGGCAGTGTCTAATGTTTACTTGAAGGAACTTGGGCCTGAAGCCTACAGGTAGGTAGAGCTATTTCTGAAGTACAAGTGATTTTTTTCATTATTTCTGCAGCTTCACATGTAAAAGATGTGGAATTTCTCTAGGGGATCACATAGTCAACACTCCCTGAGAGTAATTTTTTTGGCAATTTATATATATTTGTATAAAATTATCAAATCCTAGGGCACATTTAAATACCATACACAATAGGCAGAAAATCCTGACCTGGTTCAGTCCAGTCCAGCTATGGACCTTGGAGAATACTTGTAACATTGGTATGATGCTTCATAGTGCTCCTCAAGGATGAACATCATGACTTCTGGCTAGTGGCTCTCTGTGGTTCTGTATTGCGCAGGACAGACAAGACATCCCAGCTTCCTTGAAATTAGTTGGCCTTATCTACCCTTGCACTTTGCCTGATACAATCTCAGAAAGATGTGGAAGCATATAGTTCTATTTTATAAAAATGGGCTTAAACCACAGGGCAGACAATGTGTCTCATCTGACGGAAGTCTGTGGCAAAACAGAAGATGAAATGCAAGGGTAACTTTGTCCCATTTTAATAACTGGATTACGATTACTGTACAGCAATATATATTCCATCTGCCAACCTCATTCATGTAGCTATATGTGCTGTAAGGTGGACAACTTAGGATGGCAAGAGCCAAAGCAGACACTGCTGTACCTTGGTGGCATCCTGCCTGGGTATCTGATAGTGCTATCACTCTGGTTCCCTTCCCAGCAGAAGGGAAGCTACTGATTGCAGTAAAAGATAAGGGAGTTGGAAACACTGACACCTAACAGGTTTTCTTGTGTTTTGAGAAAGGACCTAATGCAGAATTTTGAATAAGACAAGGAAGTATAACTGCGTCCCCATCGAACTGGCAACTGATGGCATCACTGCCACCACCCAACATGTCAGAAATACCAGAAAAGTGCTTTTCTCACAGCACGTGATCACCAAAACCAGTATTACCTTAAAACAAGAAAATTCCACAGCTGTTTCACAGGCAGGCACAGAAAGAAAAAGCCAGAAACATCTGCACATTTTTTTTTAACTTCCAGATGGTGTTTTCAAACCTATTTAGTCATTCACTGCACCGTGAATCTCTTTGTAGTAGTCCAGTTAGCTGAATTTTTTTTAACACCTTAAGCCCTAAAGTGAATTGGCAACCTTTGCTACGAGTTTCATTTACTTTGATAGTAGCTGCCTTTACTTTTTTATAAGTGCTTTACATGATTCCATAAAGAAGAGCTTAACTTCATGCAACCAAGCTCAAATATTTTGGCCATAGTTTTACTAGACTGCAAGACCAAAAGGAGCTGCTGGAACATCTTGCTTGGCTGGCTGCCAAGCACAGACTTGCATTTGCTGCTGTGTATATCATATATCTATGCAACCTGAGGATTCTTGTCTCTTCCTCTTAATTCAAGCTTGACTATCTCAAAATTTTCATCCAATTCAGGATTAAGAATCAGGAGGTTTTGACAAGCACAGGCGCCCATCCATGTGTAATCATTCAGTAGACCCCAGCCTGTGAGTACATAACCTCTCCAGCCTTCAGCCAGAGCTTTCTTGCTCCAGTGTGTGTCTGAAGCTGCTTATCAGCACCCAGGTGGTGGGTGTTACCAACCTTTGGATCAGCTGGCAGATCTCCAGGTGGGAGCTCCCACTAACTCCAATTAGTCAGCCAGGTGATGAGTGCCTGGGCACAGCCTCTTCAGCGGGCACAGCTGAATCTGCAGGCAGATGCGATTCCCAGCCCCTTTAGTCACTGCACAAGGCAAAGAATAAGTGCAGTACCACTGGTCTTACACAA
Organism: Calypte anna; assembly: GCF_003957555.1. Taxonomy (NCBI): domain Eukaryota; kingdom Metazoa; phylum Chordata; class Aves; order Apodiformes; family Trochilidae; genus Calypte; species Calypte anna. The sequence continues at coordinate 59,218,413 of NC_044246.1, read as the reverse complement.
ACTGCCTGCATTGTCATTTTAACCTTGTAAAAAGGGATAGAGATTTGGAAGTGTGCCATGCTCCAAGTAGTTGCTACTGTCTCTCAGTTCAGGAAGGAGATTGAGGTCCTGGAACAGGTCCAAAGGAGGGCAACTAGGCTGGTGAAGGGACTCCAGCACAAGTCCTATGAGGTGAGGCTGAGGGAGCTGGGGCTGTTCAGCCTGGAGAAGAGGAGGCTCAGGGGAGACCTCATCGCTCTCTACAACTCCCTGAAAGGAGGGGGTAGCCAGGGGGGGTTGATTTCTTCTCCCAGGCAACTATTAGCAAGACAAGAGGGCACGGTCTCAAGTTGTGCCAGGGGAGGTTTAGGTTGGACATTAGAAAGAATTTCTTTACAGAGAGGGTGCTCAGACATTGGAATGGGCTGCCCAGGGAAGTAGTGGATTCTCCATCCCTGGAGATTTTAAAAAGAGACTGGATGTGGCACTCAGTGCCATGGTCTGGTAACTGCAGCGGTAGTGGTTCAAGGGTTGGACTTGATGATCTCTGAGGTCCCTTCCAACCCAGACGATTCTATGATTCTACTCTTGTAGCACTTCCCATTGGAACTTTGTAACACTGTGATTTTTCCAGAAAGTAGTTGCATACAGGAATGAGGAAAAGCAGGCCTAGCTTATTATCACACTGGTGTGTGACTGGTACATAAATCTCAGTGTGACACTAGTCTCTATACCTACTGTGAGATGAGCACAACATTTCTCTGCCTAGCTGAATACTGTGCACTGATCTTTCATACAAGACAGGCTTAATGATACGGAATATTCTATTCAGACCAAAAAAAAACCAAAACAAAACCCACCAAAAACCAAAACCCAAAACCAAAAAAAGGAAAAAAATAAAAGAACAGGAGAAATAGAATCAACTGTCTAGTTGTTGGATTTTTAATAGAGCATGAGAAAAATTAATTCCTGGAACTGTGGCATGTTGCTAACATGCCCCAGTCTATTGCAGTATAGGAAACATTACCAAACAATTTGTATTTTGACAATGAAGTTCCTCAGAAACACAGATAAAGTTCCAGGTGAGGAAATGGAAACATAGCCAAGTTGAGCAAAATGCTGTCCAGTGAGATATAGGACTGAAAGCAAGACTTTTGGCCTTTAGTGTTGTACCAATTGTGTAGGCAGATGAATCATGAAGGGTGAATAAAGAGGTTTAAATACAGGAAGGCTTTGCACAATCCAGCTACCAACGGGGGCTTTCACTTGCACAGCATAGCACTGAGGACTTCTCTACAGTTATAGGGAATTGTGTTACTAGTGCTATTACTCATTATTGTCACTTAACAATAATTTTCACTCCTGCGTGTTTTTATCCAGAGCTTTTTAAGCCTTCACACGGGCAAATAGTTACAGAAGAAGAACAAAGAGATGTGAAGTTGGATGACTAGGATCACTGTCATATGATGAGCCTGAAATAGAATCAGCATTTTGTAGAACTTGTGACTTTCGATCCCATGCTCAACTCACTGGACCTATAGCCCACCTCCTACAAGGCAAAACTTGACAACAGTTTTGCTTATTTAGTGACTGACCCAGACTGACTGACTCAAAACACGGGTTGAAATCACAGCCACTGGACTCTGCCCTCTCCCAGTTTCCACGATGTTTGCAAATAAGGCTCTAGTTTTGGCCCACTCCATAATTTTTTTAATTCTTGGTGCTTTTTACAGAAATTATATAGAAGCAGGCAATGAGCAAAGAAAGAAAAGTAATTTTTCAGAAAGGAAGAGAGTATGTTTCTGCTAGTTTTTGAGGTATGCAAGTGTAAAATACACAATGAGCTGCATATGCCAGGTTCAGTCAAATAGTAGTAAGTTTCTGTGTCTGCATAATGCTTTTTTTAATTTCAATTTACCTGCTTCAGAATGGATAGCAGGTACTAGTATTCTCAGCTTTGTCTGGAGATAGCACTCTGAATTATTTTTTACGGACCATGTTTTTCTCATCTCCAGTATTATGTATAAATATATATTTGTTGGTTTGATAATTTAAAAAATTTAATATATGTTTATTCTAGCTTGTATAATTTTCTAATTTGAGCAGTGTACCCACCAAACCTAGACTCTTTCATCTAGTCTTAGGTCCCATTGATGAAAGATCTGTAACCACTCAAGCCTCAGCATTCAGACTAGTTAATTCAAGTGTATTTGTCTTTAGGTGGTGCAACCACAACTAGTAAACTTAGAAGTCACTTTGGCCATGTGAGCTGAGTCATAGAATAATATGAAAGGCCTTCTGTTTGTGCATTTGTGCTCACTGGAACAAACATATATATATATATATACATACAGTAATGACTAATGAGCTGTGAACACATTTGTTAAAGACAGCTTTACAGGAAAATGTTATTTGTTCTTGGGGGGCAAGGCTGTTGTGCTGTTAGAAACGGTGAGAACTAACATTATTTCATTAAAATAATGAGTGTTTTTTCTTTTTACACATTTTTATTCTCAGATGTGGTGTTTTTGAATATTGAAGAATATTACGAATCTGAGACATCAGGTCCCACTTTTTGTATAAGCCTATTTGTGGCTGCCAGGATAGGAAATAGAATTCACTGAGAGTTTCTGAGTATCTCGTGCCTTCCCCTTGAAAAGTGTATCTCAAATCATGTTAGTTCAGGGATTGCTTAGGCTTTTGGAAAACTACCCATGAACCACCTTGCACAACACATCTTTAAGGCTTAATTTCACAAGCTATAATGAAGCTAAGCTCTGAGTGTTTATTTTCTGTTTTCAATAATGTTTTGAAAATATAATTATTTCATTGCTCTTTCCTTTACTTGACTGATTACTTATGAAAAATTATGACTGTTTTTCAGACCATGATCTGATGTTTAATGGTCTATCAGTACTGCCACAGTTTGAGAAATAGATCTGCATGGTACCAGGCAGGCACTGACCATTACTGGAGATGGGATCCTGGGCCAAGTGGACCTTTGGTTGGACCAAAGGGACAATTCAAATGCTCTCAAAGCAAAGTAACAGTGATGAACCAATAAAAAAATATTTTATCAATATATTACAGCTGCTGACTTTGTCAGTCGTTGGTGCTGTCCTGGAAGATCTTTAAACAGATTTCAAAATCACACTTGACTTTAAATTGGATCCGTAGGAAGAAAATCAGGTTTTCAGGCTATGTGCCCTCACTTGTGAGCATGGCTTAACATCCTGGGCACTTCTACGGGTCTGGCTTTCAACAAGTGTAGAACTGTTGAAATTCTGGCATCTTTTCACAGCACAAAAGAATTCAGACTGCTGGGAAAGACGAAAAAAAAAAAGGGAACTGATGTGGGAGTGTGTGGGGAACTCCATATAGAAAGAGGAAGTATCGTGTGACTGGTCAGGAAGAAGGTACAAAGCATCTGTTTTGATGGTATTTTCACTTGTTTTGGGGGCATTTCCATAGTGAGCTGGAATCCGGCCCTGTGCGTAGGTATTACTTCACTCCAGAGCGAAAGGCAGGCACGGATTTGGAGCAAAACAGAGCAGCTGTCAGCATGAGCACATAGCAACACGGCACAACAGCTGAAGGCAGGTCATGCACAACACAGCATCCTGCTGAGGCTGCAGGGTGTTGTAGAGCCATTTGGGGCTGCAAGAAGCACAAACAATGCCCTGAATTCTATAAAAAGAGAAAGCTGTGTTCTGCGTTGTCTTTTTCTGATGAGAGTTTGTCCTCTTTCACCTCCAAAAGCTCTGGAATACACTCCTCTCTGAGCTGCAAAAACTCCAGGGAAGTGTGCAAGGTAGCAAGGTGGGAACACAGGGAAAGCCTTTCTGATCCTGCCTGGCAAGACACTTCTCTACCATTCACAGAACTGATGGGAGAGAAGCTGAGATTTCATCTTTTCCATAAACACTGATTGTTCTGGAGTACAGCTCTTATGATGTCAGGGCTATTTGCATCTGGTTTTGTCATGAGGCAATTTATTTTTTTTTCCCCAGAAGCTGAGTCCAAAAATATGACAGTTTTTCTCGCTTAAAGTGACGTTTTGCTTATGGATAACTTAAACTTAACCAAGTTATTATTACCCATATCTTCGCAGAGTAGTCATGACCATAGTGTACTGCCCTTAATGCAGTGATGTAATTTTTAGAGGAAGTCCTTGTATAGACAATTTATTCATTGTTTTGGAAGACTTTAAATAGCATTTCCAGGAGGAACAACTCAAATTCCAGATTTGGTTTTCCTTATTCAGTCATTCGTCAGTCAGCTGGGAGGCAGAGGTGGGTAGTGCAGAAAGCTGAGACAAAAACCCTAACAGAGGGTCCATCTAACACAGAAATGTAATGCTCCTACACAGTTATAAAGGGACTGAAATAAATGAAAGATATTTTTCAAGGGCTGTCATGGCAAAACTCCTGAGTAACATTCTCAGTGAGATGTAGAGTGAGGCAATTATTTGGAGGATTCTTTTTGCTATTGGCTTTCCCCTCTCTGGAGAATGAAATGTGTTCACTTAAGTGGTTTCAAACACGGCCCATCCCCATTTGTTAAGCAGATCATATCAGTCTACCTTTGCCTTGAATAATAGTGTAGTAATAGTGACAAAGCATAATTTTCTGAAATACTCCCTTGCTTTTCTTTTTCAGCCTTGCTTTCCTTTTCACTGCTCCTTGGAATGATCGTTTTCCCTTAATCTGCTTCTGCATTTCACATACTCTTCTCCCTCTGCCCTTCAAATTGAAGCCAGCACACTGAAAGCAACATCATCAGATTCAATCACCTTTAGAGGAACATGAGTTCAAAGTAATCTTAAAAATTAACTCAAGTGAAAGAGATCACTTTCTCATGTTTTTGTTTCACTAGTAGAGTCAAATAGAATATGGAAAATAGCACAGTTTTGGCTACCCACTTCAAGAAAGATGTCAAGAAACTCTAGAGAGACAGAGGAGGGCTGCCAGGATGGTCAGGGATGTAGTGAACAGAGCCCCTGAAGAGAGGCTGAAGAGCTGGGCTTGTGTAATCTGATGAAGAGGAGTCCAAAGGCAGTTTAAAAGCAGCCTATGACTTCATGACAAGGACCTGTGATGACACCAGAGCCTTATGCTTCCCAATGGCAACAGAAGATGTAAAAGGGGGCAATGGCAGTAAGGTGAGCATTCAGCTTGACATTGGGAAATAGAATGCCCACTGGGAGAGTGGAGGATCCCTGTCCCTGGAGGTTTACAAGTCTCTACCAGACAAGCCATGCTGACCTTCTCCAGTGCTGACCATAGTTTGGCCTTGAGGTGGGATGGGTAACCCATAGGGCCCCTCTAAGCATCACAATATCACTGCAAAATCATGTACATCTCCTCTCAAAACACTTGGGAGTTCACCATGGTGACCTTCAGTCAGAAAGTTCCTCCTCAATAGGAACAGGAGGAATTTTGAATAATTTTCTTTTATTTAAAGGTACAATAATATAAACCAACCTGAACAGTTATTGTAATTCTGCCATAAGCAATTCTGGCATAAGCAAAACACTTGCGAGCAGCTCTAGCTCTTGCTTTGAACTGGATTTATTTTGTGCCTTCAGTTTTCACTGCCTTTCAAAACGTTGTTTTCGTGGGTGCTGGGAGATGTGTAGGCAGAGCACAATGCTGAGAGCTGAACAAACTTGTGTCCAGCAGAGTAGAACCTGTAGTTTCTGTGGTTAAAACTGTGCTGCAATTATGATACACCTCTTGTGTAACAACAGACATAAGAAGAAAAAGTCTGTGTGGACAGAGAGGTATCTCTCCTCCAGTCAGGCTGCTTCTGAGCTACAGTCCCTAAAATAGTCCTACAGAAGATGTTATGTTTCATCTTAAAGGATATGTGTAGACCCCAGGGCATGGCAGGTCACCATGTATTAGAACATATACTTTCAGTTCTGAAAAACTGTGTATTTATTTTTTGGTAGCTAAGCAGACCTCCCTAGTTTTAGTGAGATGATGGACATCCACGTGATGATGCATGTGCGTGTTTATAAAATGAAAGTTCTCTATTTGTTGTTTCAATATTTATGATTTTCTCTGAATTATTCTAATGAAGTCTTTGTTCAAAAAATTATTGCTTTTTTTCTGGGGTCATGTGTAGTTAGCCAATGTTTTTTGTGAAGAGATGTTTCTTTGAGAGATTCCAATTACTTCCTATGAAAAAATTAACTTATTTTTACTGGGGTGCTTGAAACATTTTCTTTAGGACATAGGTTGTAAGACAAAAACTTGCATTTGCTACAATTACTTTTAGCATACTTGCAAATTTAGGTTGTTGAGCAGCTATCTAAAAAGCAATAACAATTTCCCATCTGTTTTAATTTGCACTAAATGAGTTTATGCTGCTGTGTTTTAGGCAGACAAGAGCTTGTCTTCTTCAGTAATTCTCTTCAGACAATGCTGCTTGAATGATGCTATAGGCTAAATGAAAATGATAGCCTATCTCAGGTAAACTAAGCAATTTTGCTCCAACATATTAAAGTCTGATTATAGGAAAAGGTTTTGAATTCATTTCCCTAACTGCTGACCTGATATTCTCAAATTGCCTTCTAAGGTGTACAGTGACAACACAACTATAAGTATCTCCTTGAGACTACAGAGGGCATCGAGGAATGATACGATGGTTGACATAATTTAAAACAAATCCCTTTTCATACCAGGGTCTGGGATCACACCCCTTACTCCCCTGGTTCCTGAGAAGTCGGAAGTTTTCTGAACCTTTAATACAGTCGTAAACATTGGTAGTGGCTGAAAAAGTTTGCAGCACATCTTTTTCTTCACATGGACACAAGCTGTCTGTCTCCTGTGCAGGAGCTGGAAAAGAAGGAAGTCATAGAATCATAGAATTGGCTGGGTTGGAAGGGACCTCAGAGATCATCAAGTCCAACCCTTGATCCACTACTGCTGCAGTTACCAGACCATGGCACTGAGTGCCACATCCAGTCTCTTTTTAAATATCTCCAGGGATGGAGAATCCACTTCTCTGTGGAAGTTTTCCTCTTTCCTGATTCTATCAGTCTGGAGACTGGCCAGCTCTGCCTATGGCCTTGAAGGGTTATTGGGGATAATGAATAGCAAGCCTTAGTTAGCCCTTCTGTTTTCTCAAGCACATCTACCTCAGTATGTTTGCATCAGTGTGGAAAGATTTTATTGTCTCCTCTGCCAGGCTGTTCTGTTAGGGGATCCTCTCCTGCTGTGTGATGGTTGATGAATAACAGCTGATGAATCCTGACATGCTGCTGTGTGGTACTCTGTCCTGGTTAGGGCTCCCCTTTGCTGGACAAACTTCTCCCACTGAGGATTGCAGTCACATAGATTGCTCTTGCAAAATATCTTGCAGAAAAATACAGAGAGTCCTTGTGCTTACATTACAGAAGACAAAATATTGTCTTTTTCTTTGTAAGAAAGCAACATGGGCACATTCCCAATTTCAAGGTCACCTTTAGAAACAACAGCAAAAAAATATAGAAAACATAGAGAAACGGAGTATTTTCATTTTTCTATGTGGACACAATTCAATACAGCTTTTAAAATTATTTTTCTATATCTATGGCTACTTCTTCAAGTTTATTTTAATGTCTATAAAATATATAGCAATAATTCTCCTTGGGCAGGAGCCAAGCAATCCAAATTAGCATCCAGGAGACTCTGGATACTCAGCTTCTCTTCTGTGCCACACTTTTCTAGAGCTTTTCTCTGTTTACCTTGCAACAACCCATGCTTCTGTGTGACTTACTGCTTTGTTACACATAAGGATTGTGAATGATACCCCTTGTACTGCTCTTCAAAAATGTAACACTCTCCTACAAGGCCTGGAGTTCTTTTTTCTGGCAAGCCTCCAGGTAAAAGGGCTTTCCATTAGTTCTTGCCATCCAAGATGTGGATCGCTGCTGGGGAGGCAGGTCCTCAAACAGAGCAGTGCTGCAGTTTGAATGCTGGCTGGAAAATACTTGGTGGTGAAGGGAATGGTAGGGCAAGAAAAAAAGGTCTGATCTGGTTATAATTTTGGCACCTGGGAGAGCAATGGATGTGGTAACTCCTCATCACTCTGCTGTTTTCTGTTCTTTTGCTCTCCCTTACCTTCATCCTCCACTACTGCATCAATGTAAGAGTTCCTCTAGATACATCATCTATTTCCACACTCTGTAGGAAAGTCCTCCAGGGCCCTGTCTTGGCTAATTTAATCTTAGTCTCCCTCACCATATTCTGTGGTATGTTAAGCACCAGATTTGTAAATCAACAGAACAAAAAAAGAGTTAAAAAAATTAAAACCCACAGATACGTAGCTCTGTGTTATATCTGCACGGGGTTTCCAAGAAAGTAGGACTCTAAGGACAATAACAATGCTTGGAACAAGGAAAGAAAGGAGTAGAGAGGTATCGAGGAATCTCCACCACTGGAGGTTTTTAAGAAGTTAGACTCAGCCCACCTGGCCTTCCTTCATAGTCAGGGTAGAGAAAAGGACACAGGTAGGGCCTGATTTCTGTCAGGCAGGACTTCTCTTGTAGGTCAGAAAAACAGTGCCCATTCCTTTCCATTCATTGCCGCAAAAACAGTGACATCCTGTGACACCAACATCCACTTTGCAGAGGTGTGAAGTCAGGTGAGATTATGGTGTTTCAGAAGTTTTGTATTTCAGAATTAATTTTTGTTTCCAAAAACACTCTTCAGAGCTACAAATACTGGGAACATATTTTGTTTTTCACCAAAAATTTAGCATAGGTGCTCACCACAGACTTTCCAAATTGCAGCATCCAAGCCTCCATGGAGCCCTGCTTGCTGCCTGACACTGATGGCTGCAGATCAGTGTGAGTCTGTCCTGCAGGTAAATATAGAATGACTTCACATGCCTTCATCCCTGACTCTAACATTTCTTTTTTAGTGCAAGTATGCCACAGACATTTATATTAAATGCAATTAAACCCTATTAGACCTTTGATCTGCTACTGTGTTTTAGTCTATAAATGAATACATTAAAAGAAAAACAAAATGCAAAATAATTATCTTCTGTAAGTTGCAAAGCTGAATTTCAAGTTGTGCCTTTAGAGCAGTTTCATCACAATTTTAATTGTGCTAGCTTTTGAGTTAGGAAAAAGAGCTTTATTGGAAAAGATGAGGGAAAAGTAGAACAAAAGCTGATGTTTCATTAAACTGAGGTATGCCACAGGCTTGAAACTGTAATCTTTAAAACTTGTGTATTAGGAAATCTAATTACCAAATTTTAGGTTTTGGGAAGTGAAACCTCAGTTTTCTCAAAGAAAGTATATTAGCAAAAAATCTGCCAAGGCTGGTTTGGAGATCAATTTTAAAAAATGTTGTGTTGAAAGGACAAAATTAGCCAAGTATGATGGTCAGCTGATGTTGGAAAGTGAGAAAAAAACCCCTACCATCATGATAATCAGTCTGAAAACCAAACTCTTAGTTTCCACAGCCAGCTGAATCAGACTGACAATTTCCTTGGAAGGAGGCACTGACTTTATTGCTGCACATCCCAAGCCCAGCTGGAGCACAACATGCTGAGCAGCAAAGAGCAGGGCCAGGAAGAGGGGCTAGGGGAGAGGGGTGATCCTTTCCCTTACACTTAAGTCAGGTCAGCCCAAGGAGCTTTGTATGGGGCAAACAGGCAGAGAAAATAAGGGTTGGTTTGGTCTGGAGAAGACAAGGCTTGAGGGAGACTGTACAGTAGCCTGAAGGGGCCTACCCAAAAGCTGAGGTGGGACTTTTCACAAGGGCAGGTAGTGACAGGACAAAACGTAAAGCCAGGTCACATAGGTTTGGAGCAACCTGGTCTAGTGGGAGGTGTCCCTGCCCATGCAGGGGGGTTGGAACTAGATGATCTTTAAGGTCCCTTCCAAAGCAAACCATTCTGTGCTTCTATGAACTGCCATGTTTCTGCATATTGAACGCGGGTTTGCTTAGGGATTATGCTTCTGCTTCCAGTTCTCACAGAGAGCAAAGAGCACTGAATTGAGGGCTATGTGCTCTCAAATGGGGGGCACCTCTCCAGTTTTCTTCAGTGCAAACTCTATATATGCACAGTGAAGACTTCTGGCACTCCCCCCAAAATTATATCCACCTGGGACTTCAGAAAACTGCTCTTGGGCTCAAAATTTACACTGAACTGTGTAATACTGTCCTCCCAATCTAGTAAGAAACAAGTGTCATGGATGATGTTTTTTCACTTCTAAATAAGGAGAAAAGAATGGTCTTCTGTCCCATCAGGATTTTGTACAGAAAATGCTTTACATCTGCAGTTGGGTTTTTTTGTTGTTGGGTTGTTTTGGGGTTTTTTTCACAGTCTGCTCTTTGGCGGTATAGACTGGTTTCAGTTTTCTTCATATCATGGTTTACATCACAATCTACATAAATGTATAAAATGGAGCTGTAAGATGAGGTTCAGCACCTAGGGAAAATTTTCAGCCAATACCCCAATTACTACATTTCTGTCTCTCTGGCTGCTATTACCTTATATATATTATATATTCTCATTGCAAAAGGGGGCAGTCCATTAATCCCCACTGCAAAAGCACAAAATGCATATATTGTGTAGATAAACTATCAAAAATGGAAACTACACCTCAGCCTTCTCCATCTCTCCCCACTCTGTTCAAGGGGCTTTTGACTTCCAGGTGAAGTTGAGAGCATTCAATTACCAATTTTATCAAGTCCATTATTAAGCCTGGAAACCAAACAGGTTGATTAACTACTCATTTTCTTTTTGGGTCACCACTGATATGTGCCAGAATGAATACCATTGTAACTGCAAAGTTATACCAAATCTAAGCAGCAGCATTCTGCAGAGTTTTGGGCTAAGCATCAGAAACTCAGGCCCAGCAGGTGCAAGTACATACAAAAGATCATGGGATGTCACTCTCATACAAATCTCCCTTCTATTTCTGCCTCTCCTTCCTTCTCTCTTCCCTCTGTCCTGCCCTTCTTCCCTTACACTCTCTTTTTCTTCTATTTTTCTCTTTTAGTAGCGAGTTTTTATTCCTCATGGGGAAATGAGGCCCTAAACCCTCAAATTTTATTTTATTAAAAAGTTCACCATTTTAAAGTTCAAGTGTGGGAAGAAAGAAGGGAGGAAGACAGAAGGGAGAGGGTAGGTTACTTCATGAATGTTGCATATCTGAGATGGTAATACTATGTTTAATGTTGAAATGCTGGTTAGAATGAATTCTATAGATGTAACAGTGAGAAACAGTATTTGTGAGGCAGGCTAGGTTTAGAAAAATACTTGTGTTTTGTACCTTGCAGACAAAATGACTGGGAAAGATCCCAACTTCGGTAAAACCTGTCCAGTAAATGCTCTAGGTCTCATTATCTGTGATGAAAGTCATTATTACAGAACTATTCAATATGAAGGTCAACAAATCACACAGAGCTGAGCTCTTGAACTGCAATATTTTGGGTCAGGGACAGCTGCTTTTCTTGTGGTGTGAGCAGTGTGTGGCACATATAAGTGCTCACTTACTCTACAGTAATCCTGTGCTGGATAGGCAAGTGGCACTGCCAGCTTGGTTGTGAAATGCTGTTATTAATTTAATTGAGCAGACAGGAACAGAGAACTGAAAATGAAATTTCTGCTAACATGAAGAATGTTGCCAACCTAAAACACTCTGAAATCACTAGTCTGGACACTATGCCCAAGTTATAAAAAAAATTTTACACACCTTTTAAAAATAAAAATAATCAATGGTAGATTTGTTCTTCTTCCTCTCCTGTTTCAGAGCTTCCACGTGCTTCACAGTCTCACGTTTTTCTCCTCAGACACAAAAACTAGATACCTAAACACCCATCCCAGACTCCTAGGTCAAGCAAGTATGGATACGTAAAGGTAACTTGAAATACCATGTGACTCATCATCAAGTTGCAAGAATTAGCAAGACTGCTCTAAGCCTGGCACTGCAATCTGAGAGGCATTAAGCATCACTCATTTTTGAGCTTTATGTAATAGCCACTTCAGATCTAAATTATTAAGAATGATTTGAAATAAATGATGTAGAACAGCAAGAGCTGCTTCTGGCTAACAACATATCGTTGAGCTCAATGAAATGTAGTTAAATGCAAAGCATTGTAGGGATGGTTCTCCACCTCCTGTGGTTTGCTTGTTGCATTGGCACCGGTTCAGGGATGGCATTTCCCTTCCATGATTTAGGAGCTGGTGGAGTTGATGAAGGCAGAGCTGCCTGTGAAAAATAGATAGCAATATCCTTTTTGCTGTGCCAGTGTTTAATGTTACATGCAGTGACTCCAGTTTATCCAGTGGTTGAAACCATAGGTGACCCTTGCTTCTCTTCCCATTTACTTTTCAAGCCCAAGAGATATATTATATGTGTTTATGTAAGTAAAATAATGGGAGAATTCTGTAAATGCCAGACATGATTTGAGTCTGTAGACAATCCACGCTTTTCTTTCAAAGGTCACAGGACTCTTAGGACAACTGCTGTTTCATTAAGGCAGATAGATTTTTGATAAAGCTTTTAAAGATCATTTGGATAAATTATTTAAAAATTGCTTTCTCATGGTGATATTCTGCCTGTTCTTGCTCTTCATGCACTGACCAAGGAATTATTTTGCCTGTTGCAACCATCCCCAAGGACACCCAATTTTGTTGTGTAAACACAGCACAAAGTGGCCAAGTCATAAGACTCACTCTGCAGCCTAAAGCAACCCAAGAGTTCAAGCTCTTGCTTCAAAGCAGTTTAAGTCCACTGGCACAATGAAGAGCCAATATGTAACCAGAATACAAACATACTACTTTAGTCCTGACTGAGGGGATTATGCAGGTGCTAAACAAGATTACCTTTGATTGCTGTTATAGAAACCTGGAAAGAAAGACTGCTTTATCCCACTGATGGCATTTTTACAGATGCCTAAGAATTGGCTACCACGGTTGTTATGGTGAAGCAATTTAATCTAGTTTGATTAACTTATATGGTGAAATAGCTCTTAAATGCTTCTTAGGTAGAACCACTGAAAAACACCTGAAAACCAAAGGTGATTTAAAATGTTATCCCAAGTGTCTCTGCTCAGCCAGTTATTGCAAACTCACATTGAAGGAACCATTTAGGGCAGTTGTGTCATGGCAGAAGAGCCCTTAAACTTCAGCTACCTTCCAACTAGATACCAGATTAGTAAACTATGAGCACTTTCTTTGCTTCAACTGAAATTATCCTGATACCTGAGCAACCCAGGTAAGAATAAGACATGCAGCCCCATGCTATCACCACTGCCAAGAAGTGGCCCTTAAATACTGTATTTTTAACTGGGTCATTCCCCAGATCTGGTTTCACTTGTAGCCAGCTCTGTACCTAGCTGAGAGGACAATAACTTTTGGTAGATGAAAGGGCAGAAGTGAGAGGGAGAGACATTGAGGGTTTGTACTCTGCACATGCAGCTGGCAGAGGGGTCAAGCAGATCACTGGCCCATTCTTCAGGCAGAAGAAAGCACTGCCTAAACTAGTTAAATCAGTGCAGCTACTCTGTGCAAGCTCCCGTGTTTTAGAAAAAAAAATATATTAATATGGTTGTAGCTAATCTTGCTTGGGAATCAGAGTAACCTGTAATGTTCATACACCACAGTTTGATCTCACAAAGGAGTGAGTGTTTAGTTAATTAAATGTATTTCTAAACTTGTTTCATACAAGTTTATCATCTAGATCAGCATTTAATCTCTACACATAGAAGCCAAGACTGGTTATAGGTCAGGGGAATTAATCAGAAGCACTAAGCATTCAAAATCAAAGTGAGGAAGTGAAAGATTTCCTCCTAATGGGGACAGAGGCTTCTGGGATGTTTCCCAGGGGGACAGTTGTAAAAATGGCAAAAAAAGCAGGAAGAAAGTCTCCAAACCATTCAAGTGAAATCTGATTCAGGATCCGACAGATACTTCTCATGCTAGGAGCAGTTTGTTTTTACTGGGACATTTGTACTGTGTAGCCACAGCATTTTGGGGACATTTTTTTTTCCTGGTGTAAGTGCAGTTCTATCATGTCATCCAACCACAGCACCAACAGTCTGAGTTAATGTGGCATACTTTTTGTTTGTAAAGATCTAGCTTTATGCCAAAGAGAAGGACAAACAAAGCACAAAATAACCCGACATCCCCCCCCCTAAAAACAAACTCCCAAATCAGAAAGCAGGGAGGGACAAGAGGTGAACTCAGCATATCAGCTTATTCTGTGCCGTCACACAGCAAATCCACTCACGTAGCAGCTCAATGCCAAAATGTGACTGAGGGCTTATTAAACAGACCCACTGTAATACTTTTGTTTCTCCTCATCGTGCCATGGCATAATTCCTCAGGAGCCTTTGTGCCGGACATGTGGGCTGCAGCCATTCTGCACGCAAGTGCGTTGTGGTTGTTTTTGTTGTTGTTGTCATCGTCCAGCAAACACTCAGTGGATGAGAGCCTACATCTCATTTTGACATGAAAACCATCCTTTAGCTGAGCTTGGCTTGGGAACAAAGCAATTAAGCCCTGAATGAAAGTCATGTCAGCTGCCTGCAGAGAGCCCTGCCCCCTCGCCCCCCGTGTCCCCCGGCCCGCTGCCCGTACCTGACTCCTCACCGCCCCACAGGGGCCTGGGCTCCTGCCTGGGCAGGGAATCTCCTTTGCTGTGGGATTCCTTCATCTGAAAAACAAAAAAAGGGAACACATCAGGTCAGGAAAGCTTCCTGTCATGCTGGGTTGTCACTTTACAGCACTAATGACCAAAATTATTTTCCCTCTGAAGAAAACGCGCTGGGTGGCAGCGCAAGGCCTCTCCAGCTGTTCCTGTAATCAGGGGCAAACTTGCGGGATGCCAGGTGCTGCAGTCTTACAGGAAAGAGAAGAGCCCTGTGCTTTACTGTACATCAAAATTGCATTTTTCCATTCAAAGTGTGTGTGCGCTTGCTTTATACCCATGGACCAGAGGGCTAGCCCCTTTCTCCTGCCTTGGCCCTGCTGAGGGGGAGAATGACAAAGAAAACGGCAGGCTGGGTCCTATTGTGCCTGTCTTCTGACATGAGGCTGTTTGCTGAGAGCCACTTTGCCCACTCTTTTATGCAGGGCTGGGACAGCTTTAATAGGGATGGATTTTGGTGTAATCCCTTCACATATGCTTGTATGTCATCTACAGGCAACTACAGATCCTCTCCCTGATTGACACTTCATCCTCATCCCTGCTACCATGATAAGTCTAAGTGCTTGCCCTCAGGACGTCTCTTACACAAGAGGCTTAAAGAATTTGGGAGAACTGGGAGTGTTCCTGCCCTTTTGCATCACCTTCATAAGGGTATCAGCCACGGTCAGTGATGCTGCTTCTGGGTGATAAACTGACTGTGAGGGTGAAGTCAGTGAGATTATGTAGCTCCTGACCCTCTCTATTCCAAAGTACTTCCCAGGATCTCCATCCAACTGAAACACTCCATCCAGCATCAGGAAGGGAAGCAGCAGCCAAATGGCAAATAAGATGCAGCAGAATAACAAGGTAAAGAATTTCCAGTGGAATCACTTCACACAAGCTTTTGGTAAAAAGTTTTGTGTCCAAAGTCAAGGAGAAGTTTTCTTGCTTATACCAAAACATTAGTGCTTCTTCATACAAATGCATTGTTCTCAAGGTCTGCAGTCATGAAGGATTAAAAGGCTTGCCAGGATAAATCTGGGCCTCTGGTAGTCACCCAGGTAGTTTTCAGCTCTGATGTTCTTTGTGTTTTCAGTTTAAGAAATGCTTTCATTCAAAAGATTCCCAACTCAAATGGCAACCTCACTTACCATCACACATACTCCAAGCTGCACTGTGAAGCTGGCTGGAGGATACACAATTCTGCAAAGTATTGAAAAAGTGACTCGCTTTTCTGGTGGCAGGTTTCTGACTGTCTTTATTCAGGAGATTAAGCACATAGTGAATAACAAGAAATAAATAGGCATTCAGAACAGCTACTGTTCTAGCTACTCTAAGCTCTGATGAGAGTCAGAAGGACTGCAGGACAGAAGCAGCATGGGAAGAGAAAGTAAGTGTGGGATGAAGGGATGGAAGGAGAGAAAGTGCTGAGTTCGATGCATTCCAGGCAGAACTCTGACTGCCCAGAAGAATAAGAGCTCAGAAAACACAGGGTAAAGCATTTAAGAAGTATCACACACTAAACATAGATCTACAGCATAGCACATCTCTATGTATGTGCAAAATGACATAGAGCAGAGCCACTGTGTCAGGGGCAGAAGCGTGATGTCCATAATGTCCATGAGCAATAGAAGTCTGAATACTGAAAGTTGCAAACCCTGAACTCTGTTCCTTAAGGGAATCCAGTACAAGAGGAAACTCAGTCACCCTACCATGAAACAAAAGGCACTACAGTCCAAGTTCTGCAAAGGTGAAGGTATAGCAAATTGTACAAAGTGTCTTCTGACTGAATGTGACACAAATACCAACAATATCTTGGCTCTTTTAGTGGCACCAGAGCTATGGTGATTGCCACAGAAGAGCACATGCAACAAGTCCTAAGGAAGTAAATCTGTGCTAAACATAATAGAGAGAAATAGGGCAAAAGGGAGGCCACTGTTAAAGCAATGACTCCCAAGAGGGTCACATGCATGACTCTTCCTCATCTCATGCACATGGGGTGTCCTGCATGTGCAAGTGGAGGATTTTGTCAAGGAGCCTGAAACACCAGTTCACCCATCAGCCAAGAGCCGCACTGGGTCAGAGTGAAGGTGCACATTTGTGCCCCCTGGAAGTTGCAAGGTTTACAGCAGAAGCCCAGGATTGCACTGAGAGTGTTGTGTGGCTCACCCAGGTTAATGCCAGCAAGTCATAGAGCTTATAATAATGTTCCACACTCTAGAATGTGCCAGTTTCAGGACCACAGCTGGTACCACTTCTGTATCTTACAGCAATGGAGGGAAGGTAAAAGCATGAAATCTTGCGAAACACAAAGAACATTCATGAGGAAAGTCACACAGGTAGGTAGTAAATCTCTTTTGAAATAGCTTGTGGAGGTCCTATAACACTAAGTATGCCCACTTTAATTGTATATGATATTGGTAACAAGCGCATCCATTCCAATAATTTTATTCCTCCACCTTTTTTCTCCCTTAATTGCTTCACAATTATATGTGTTGACAGTGTCACTTTAATCACACCTTCCATTTGTGTGTCTATGCTGCCATTTTTCATTGAGGTTCTCATAAAATGAGTCATCTTTAAAGAGAGCCACATTGTTACCATATGGATATGCTTCATTAGTATGTTTTCCTGGATTGTTTTCATATACCACCAATTCAATGTAAAAATCCATTCTCTGAATATAGCAATTCCACATGAAGCATGTGTGCTGTTGATTCACATGCCTTAATGTGAGAAAAAGTACAAGGCCACCATATTTACAGAATAAAAAGAGTTTTTCAGGTGCTTTTTGTTTGTTTGTTTGCTGGTTTTTGTTTTTTGTTTTGGGTTTGGGGTTTTTTCTTCCTTTATAATATTTTTACTGAAGAAGTTCTGCTTTTCCTTTGGGACAGTGAATGTGCTTATCATGGTGCTTGCAAAATGCTGGATTAAGTCTGTTTCCTAGCTGGCATTGCTCAAGCCTAAAGTTCAATGAGGGGAAAGGAGACAAATAGTTTCATGCTAGTGGCCAAGTCTTTGTGCTAGCTGAGTACACTTAAGCCACAGCAGATAAGGCTTCAACAGGTCAAATGTTTTAAAACAATATCTATGCAATAGTGATTCAGTGTAGAAAACATCACATTCTTTCATCCTATGAAGCACAACTTCTCCCTTCCCCCATTTCCTGTACTCAGTAGTGTGACCCTGAAAGGCCAGCCACCCTGGTGAGTGGCACTGCTCCCACTAAACCTTGCCCTAAGAGCCGGCTGTGGAAAACTACAGCCTTCAATCTGCAAGAGGTAAGCCATGGTAGGGGATCTGTCTCTGAAGCAGAGTCTAAAGGCACTGATCTATGTTTTCGTACTACTCTGAGCTCAGTGCCATTGGGAGAATGAGGAAGCAGAATTCAGTTCATATGTCAGTGCAACACTTGAAATACTGATTTTTGCTAAAGCTCAGTGCTTTATATATTTTTGCACAAATGTGATGTTAATTGCATGCTCCTGTTTTTTTTCTTGTTTTAGAAAAAGTAAAAAGACATCCGTATTTATAAATGCTTAATAAAGCAGCAGTTCCATCACTTATTTCTCTACTCCTTTTGACCTAGACACACTGTTCTCTTCAGCTGCATCATCTCTTGGTGCATCATCAGCCTGCAGGCTGCCTGTAAAAGAAAGACTTGAAAAGAAGCAAGGTAGGCAGACTGTCTGCCTGTTCTTGAAAAGGTTGGTGTGGTCCAGGGAATGGCAAAGGCTGTCGAGATTCATGAATTTTATGAACTACTCTGAAAAGCTCATCTTCCTCGTGGAATCCAGCATGGGGATGATTGAGGGCATCCAGATATTGAAACAAGTGCCTCTGTCCCATTGTGGGATCCCCAGAGGAGCTGGGACCTGGGTGAATTGCTTTCCTCACTGCTGTAATGTGGGGTTCACATTCCTCCACTGCACACAGAAAGGTGTCATGGAGGAAACTTCCATCAAAAAGGGAGAAAGAAGACAGCATAAAGAAAACCTGTTCTTGTTTGAATAACAATGTCAGTAAGGCAAGTAACATGTCTGGTCTAGAAGTGGCCTAAAAATCAAATGCATGTGCTTTTAACGTGGCCATGTTAAGCATTTGGCCAATACTTACCTCTTCTGCTGATACAAGAGCCAGAAAAATATATCTGCCTCATTCACTGCAAAGGCAGTTTAAACTCTGAAGCCTAATTTACACATCAACATTGTTAATTATTTCATTGCTGAACATATTAGCAGAAAGAGCTCATTAATGGCCACATATTCTACCCACTTGAAAGGACATCAATACCAAGAGTGAAAGCAGGATAAATTATCTAGACTAAATACCACAGATGCTTTGTATTAAAAAGAAAAGATGTTGCTCCCAGATATCAAATTATACTAATTTGTTAAAGTTATCTGCCTTCATTGCTTTTTTTGTGGAGTCCTTTAGAAGATCTACCTTATTAAGCAAGATACAGCCTTGGGATCCAGCATATTTTTGCTACTACAATTAATATCCTCTTTTTGCTTGAGATTTTCTTTTATCCAGATAAGTCACTGAATTCCATATGACACTTAACATAATCAAATTTTCAGCTTTATTCTTGGAGACAATTTCTTCCAATGGAGGCACCATCGGGATGTGACACAGCTGAGCATACATTAGCTCTTTGAATTGTGTTTGTGAAATGCTCAACTCAAGTGAACAGATTCATAAAGTTGACAGTGCCAAATTGTCTATAATCAAGGTTAAAAGCTTTTTATCCTGGTGTTCTAGAGGCGGTCCTCATAATTTCTGAAGAGATCTGCAGCCAGGATGGATCAAACCAGAAGCACCACTGGCCTCTGCACTATTCCATGGATGAAAAGAGCATAAATTTATTTTTCCACTTATTTTTCTCAACCCTCAATTTCTCTCCTATTGCACTGCTTTGCAAATAGGCTGGGAGGTATAATTTTTCAAGAATCAAAGATTATACTGCATATACCTGTATGAAAAAGGGTTCCCTTAGTAAGATAGGAAGAACTTTCGACTAGAGAAGTATAGGAACGAGGTGGATTGATTTATCTGTCAGAAGAGGGTTGCTTGGCTTTGCAAAACACTTTTTCTCCAGAACAGCCACAATGTAGATATCCAAGTGGGACTGGAAGGATTCTCTCCTGAGGAGAAGCACCAAGAATTACAAGAATAATGATCTTCAACTGCATTACTAATTTTTAAAAATTATTTCCTATCATATCTTTGGTATAAACCAAAAAAGGATTTGACATAGGTGCTTGTTATTTTAAAAAATGTACTCCACTCATGAAAAGAATCTTCTGTTCAAACTGCAAGTTTAATTCTCCATCAATATTGTGGGTTTGCTTTGGCATTTGTCAAACTGTGGGACACCTTATTATTTGTGACAATGTTTTGTTCTGCTAAGATTATCAGGGAAGAGAGAACCAGATATTACTGCTGCCATAAAAACTTGCTTAAAATGCAGCATCAAAGGTTAGCTTTGGATCTAGTAGATCAATTTATAGACTCTAGCTACATAAGGTTTTGTAAAACTTGCAGCTGCATCTGTCTGCAGATGGACAGAGAGGGTTAACTGTGTTTTTCTCTCATTTCTGATGCAAGCAGACTGTATCCCAGCCTGAAGCCAAGCTCAGGGACATAACTGGAAAACGTTTTGTGAATCATAGCTTTTGTGATTCATTGCCTTCAACAGTGCAAAACAGTGCTGTGTTTAATGATGCTGGGAGACAGATCTGTTTGAATGGGACTGGCTGATGTAACACACTCTTGTAGCTTACAGGACAGGCACCCAGAGGCAATGGAACTGCAGACCTTAGGTACAATAAAAGTGGTGCATCAAACAGCTATCAATTCATTATGGATGTCATGTGGATGTTCATTGTGCTGTAGCTACGTCATCAGTTACCAGGAGAGTCCTTCCTTTTGAATAAACAAAGTCACAATGGAGCAGCAACGAAAAACAGGACTTTTCTTCCCTCACAGATACGAAATTTGACCTGTGCTTTATTCACCGTGCTTTATTCACCATAGAACTGCACCAGTCCAAACTATGCACATAAATGTTATTTGTGTAGTCAGGACCTTGTGGATTGCTTATTATGAAACAGCAAACAGCTTTGGTTATGATCAAGTGGTGGAAATTAGAGAGCACTGGGTAGCAAATAATTTTAAAAAGACACATTTTCTCTGGTAAACTCTTAAAAATTCATCGTTTAAAAATTTAAAAAGTTTAAAAATTCATTGAAGTCAGAATATTAGATTCAAGACTTCTTACCACAGATTTTGAAAGCATTTGAATTAGGATTCATATTCCTATCTGTGTTTTGCTAAATAGGAATCCAGAGACCAAACATGCTAAATGCAGAGGAAGTTCAGGTACATGTGTGAAATTTGTAGCATTAGAGTCACATTGAGTCTGAAGTAGCCGCTACAGTGATCTTGTCTAATATGCTGCATAATAGAGCCACAGGTCTAGTGCTACCTTACTCCCCTCACCTCTGCATTATGTCATACCTGGTTTTGAGTTCAGGGTTTTCAGTGATGAAAAACCCACATTTCCTTATATGAGCTATTTGTTCAACATTTTTTCACTTTTTTTTCCTTATTGATTACTTATGCTTCATCTTCCATTCACAGGACATCTTTGTGTTACAGGTAGCTGTTCTACCAGGGGAACATTTCTAGACCACAGTAAAGTTGTGAACTCAAACTCATTTTTGGAGTCATCATAGCCTTTAGCATCTTTCACAGAGAGTTAAACAATCTTGCATTTGACACAGGGAAAAAACCACAGAATTCCTAGAAAATAGCAAACAGAGCTAAAAATCTGAGCCTCTACAGATGCTTCACATTAAGATGGGCCTACATCCTAAGTCAAGTTCAGAAGAAAAAAAAATCTTTTAATTTACATTGGCTATGTTGTCCCAAAATAAGGCAAAGCCCTACAGAAACAGAGTTCATGTCAAGACTACAAAAATAGGACTTAATAATGCTTATTTCTTTTAATGTAGATTTTAGCAGATCAGACTAAGGACTATCACAAGCAAAATAGTGCATCATGCCCTGTAATAAAAATGGTAAGCTGTACTTGACATACTTTTGAGTGGATACTTTAATTCTCTTAATTCACACAGTTGACACGATGCTTGCAGTGAATGGGTTTGTTAATTAGAGAGGACACACCATTGCAGGGTCCATCAGACCTGTGGATATCTTCCAAGGCTCACAATATGCTTCCCTTTTTCCCAGGAATCAGTCTGGAAGTGTCATAAGACTGGACTTTGTGGTCTTTGCTGGCTCTAACCAGAGCAGGGTCACTCAGTTGTATATTATCCTGCTCTCATTCTCAAACAATGAGTGCAGGGAAATGAATGTTAACTCAATTTATTTCAGGTTTGGCTTAAGATTTGGGCAAAGGTTGGGGTCACATTTCGCCTGAATTCTTTCTCTGCCCTGGATGTTAAAACCTTGGAAATCATCAGTGCTCCCTGATGATTTGAACTGCTTCTGGCCTGAGCAAGGAGCATTTTTCCATAGACGAGCAAGTGAGATGTCTCAGCAACAAAGAGATACCTACAGTGACAATTATTCTCTGGCCCTTCAGTCACATAGCACATACTGCCAGGGAGAAGATGCTACTGGATTTGGCTTCAGTGCAATTACTGTGTAGGCAGTTTGCTGACCCTCTATATTATATCCTCAAAATGACATAGAAATGTCAATGACATAGAAAACTAGTGACAATATTGTATTATACTCTATTTTTCTCTACACGAGAAGAAATAAAAGCAGTGTGCACTCAAGTAGTGATGGATGCCTTCCAAAAGCCAGACATGACTGATAATTCATGGCATCCTGAAGTACCGAGCCCATGGATTAATTGCATAATTATTATCTCCATTTTACAGATGGGAAATCTAAATCACAAAGAGGTTGAAGACTTGCTCAAGCTTAACTCTCAGTTCAAGGAATCTGGAATAGACTCCAGTTCCCAATCCTCCAATTAATTTTCATAACGAAGTGGTATTCTCTAATATATTCTAATATATACAGTTGAGCTGTACAGAGCAAATAAAAGGATGTCAGCCTAGTTCCATCTCTATCTGTTTCACATGTACAAAACTTGAAATGGAATTGTGTGCAACTATTACAAGCCCATGTTGTTCTACACCCACATTTTGCAAGAGGAGGTGGAGTGTTACTGACCTCCTAGTGATGGCAGTGATTGTTGTTTGCTCATTAGAAATAGAAACTGAAATAACTTGAACAAATAGGCTATGGCTACATCAGGGGGTTTATAACTTCTTATCAGTGGGTTTCTTCTGGCTGTCATGACAGAAGACAAAAGTGGCTGGGTCACTTATGTATGTTAGATGAACTCTGTATGAAACGTGTCAAATTAATCAGAGGTAGTGTACTCCCAGCAATGTGCCAGAAAATCCCTTATGATGTGAGTATGTGGCCACAAAAACACTGGTGTGCTTTGAGTGGCCATTTGACCGACTTCAGTATGGGCTCATCCGGGGTTAGAAACACTGGGATATTTTTCAACACTCCTCTGAGTTTGTTTGGCCAGGCAGCATAGATGCCCAACATGCTATCCCACCCTGCTCTTGCTCTTATCCACTCTGGTTCTAACATATGTTCAGATAAACATGCATGTTGGCATTAGGACATGATTGGTTGCTGGTGATTGGATGTTGCTGGTGAAGAAATATAAAACTTCATTCTACCCAAGAAGTAAATGGAGGGACTTAAGCTATAAAGTTCTTGGGCAAACCTAGTTCTTATCTGGATTGATGTTGTTTACACTTGTCAGCCATGCAGCACTAACCAGTTTGGCTGGACCAAGGCTGAAACCTTACTTAAGGTTTAAAATCAATTTTACACATGAAATGGGCTTAAGGGAGGAATGAACAGGGTTTGTGTGGTGCTTACAGTCTGGCTCTGTGCTTGCAAAGGATCTTATTTCTGAACACTTCACAGTTTGCTATTTGATGGTGTAATTATTAACTAGACTTGATCTTGGACAAAATGGCTTGCACATGGTGTCCAAAGGTTCAAACTAAAGGTTTGTAGCATACTAAGTACTGTTTAATATGCAACTGCTTGCAAATATACTGAGTTTATATGATTCTTAGCCTCTGCTGCTGTGGACTGCCTCTAGCCACGAGTTTTGAAGAAAAAACAAGGGACATTTCACTGTTTATTCCAAATTGTAAAATCACCAAAACATGTCTTTTGGGTGAGTTTATGCTTTTTCTTCCAACTCACTTTATCTCTAGTTGTAGTACCAAGAGAAAGGGTGCTTATTAAATTGGAAATTATTTAGCACACAACTATGTGCAACCAGTCATTGCAAATCTGGAAGACAGTTGCACCTTTTTCCCCAGTACCAGTATTGCCTTGCATTTATGGTTACCTAACCAGATATGAGAGTGGTTGTATGTATATTTATAACTATGTATTTCTCTGATGTGAGTCCCCAGTTATGCTTTGAGAGTCAGGTTAAGTCTGTTCTTTCAAATAGCATGTACAGCACGCAGGTGGTCTTCTTTCCAGATGTCCAAAAACCTTCAAAGCAGATGTAGGATAACCAGTCCTCCATCATTATTTTACTGAGCAGGATTAGTTGATTTATGAATTGTAGCTTTGGTCCCAAAAAAAGCTGCTTTTTCTCCCCCAAAGTAACTGAAATAGCATTCACAGTGAAATGATAAAATATGATCCTTACCCACCCAAATTTGGCAACAGTCAAGCTGGAGTCAAACAGATTTTGAGGCTGTGACAGAATTGAAAAAGTCTGCTACCATCGGCCTCACCAGAAGGCTGCTGCCAAGAGACAGAAGATTCAAAACTAAGTATACAAAACAGTTTTCTGAAAGAAAAAAAAATATTGACAAATGTTCCATGAAGGCTGTGGAACAATTTTTTTCCCCTAGAGTTCTTTGCAAAACTTGGAAAGGGGTAACACCTCCTGAAGATCTGATAACAGATGGTTAAGGACACTGATATAGACATTTTTCTACAAATACTCTAATAGGTCTTATTTCCACTCTTCTCCCTGCTGGTGGAGAATCAAGCTGCTAATGGGATGCATGACACTGATACAATCTGTTTTGCAAGCAAGAGACTTGGAAATTGTCCAAATTGCCTTTTTCATGTTCTCTTCCAGTTAAAGTTTGGGGCAAGTGATAGGTTTAGCACAGTCTTTAGCATGTGCTAATGTGGTAAAAACACAGATTCACATCCTACTCTAGCAATCCTGTAGTTGTAAGACAACGAAGGGGACAAAGACTGCAAATATTGCCACTACAGGCAACCCAGGGAGGACAAGAAGGAGACAGATCTGAAGTTAAAGTGTCTTCTGAATTGGGTGTGAAATACCCTGGACAAACACCATTGGTTGGGTTGTGACCAGCTCAGGAAATGGCCCATTTGCAGCTGAGGTTCATGTTCCCCTGTAATGCAGTATCCTACAAGAGGCACATTGTGAAGGAGTAACTTTCTGAGTAACCATCTTTTATGGTGCATCCATGTCTTCCAGGGATTAATACCCAATTGTTTCTTTTCAAAGATTCTTTCCATTACTGTATAGTGTGGAAAGTAGTAAGTAGCACTTGTCAGGGTGAGAGTTTCTCTGCAGTTCATATGTGAGGTGATATCCTGGATGTGCAATGTGCCAACAGCCATATAACTTGTGATAAGATCATTGCTTACTGAGCTGTTATGTCAGCCCCATTTCACGTGGCTTTCTGAAGCTGATGTGGTAACAAAATCTGGTCTGCTTGCACGTGGAGTATTTCATGCAGCTTCTGCTCTGCAGATCATAGAATCATAACATGTCAAGTTGGAAGGGATCTCAAGGATCATCTGGTCCAAGCCTTCTAATATTACTGTTAATCATGCTGATTGACACAGTATTTGAAGACATTTTGCTGTTTCCTCTTCGGAATAAAATTGCATTGATCAAAGCTGAAGAGTTTGGAAATCCTCCCCATATAGTTCATAAATTATCCAAAGGAAATAGAAATCAAGAGAAGACAGTAAAAACAACTTAATAACCTCACTGCTGCCTTTTCATAGTTTTGCCTCACAAACTCCTAGTGAAGGGATGATACAGAGAGAGTATTCTAAAATTTGTCATCTCTGGAGATTACTGCTCAATAGCATCAGTTTCACCCTTTAAAAAGTGAGTATTATGGGATATAATGAGCAAGAGTTTCGAGAGGCACTATCAATTTTTAATGCCCCAGTTTTTCAGATCCTGGCTTGCAATCTCACACAGCCTCTGGACACATGAAGGGAGTTTCTAACCTTCTGCAATGTTTTTAAATAATAGCTCTGTGCACATGCTTCCAAGAATCGGAGCCTAAAATTTCTGGTCACTTCTGACAACTTAGTCAGTGATAATATACATAATCAACCCAAACATTTTCATTGTAGAATTATAGGATGGTTTGGGTTGGAAGAGACTTTAAAGATCATCCAGTTCCAACCCCACTGCCATGGGCAGGGACACCTCCCACTAGACCAGGTTGCTCCAAGCGCCGTCCAGCCTGGCCTTGAACACTCTCAGGGAGAATGCATCCAGAGCTTCACTGGGCATCCTCACCAGCCTCACACTGAAGAATTTCTTCATAATGTCTAACCCAAATCTACCCTATTCCAGCTTAAAGTTGTCCACCCTCATGCTATCACTTAATACTCTTGTACAATGAACCTCCTGAGCTTTCCTGTAGGCTCCCTTCAGCTACTGGAAGGCTTGTCCAAAGTTTCCCCAGAGCCTTCTTTTCTCCAGGTTGAACAACCCCAACTCTCTCAGCCTGTCTTCCTAAGAGAGGTGCTTCAGCCCTCTGATTATCTCCATGACAAGACCAGAGCAGAGAAGACAGTCACCTCCCATGACCTGCTGGCCATTCTTTTTTTGATGCAGCCCAGAATATAGAATCATAGAATTGGCTGGGTTGGAAGGGACCTCAGAAATCATCAAGTCCAACCCTTAAATGGGTTGACTTTGTTGAGCTGCAAGTGCTCAGGTTCTGTCTCAGGTTGAGCTTTTCATCAAATAACACCCTCAAGCCTTTTTCCTCAGGGTTGTTCTCCATCCATTCTCTGCCCAGACTTTATTTGTGCTTGGGGTTGCCCCAACACAGGTACAGGACCTTGCACTTGGTCTTGCTGAATTTCATGCTGTTTGCACACCTCTCAAGCCTGTCAAGGTCCTCCTGCATGGTGTTCCTTCCCTCCAGCGTGTCAACCACACCACACAGCTTGGTGGTGTCAGCAAACTTGCTGAAGGTGTGCTCATTCCCACTGTGCATACAAAATGTTACTTGAACACCTAGGGAATGCTATTAAGCATAGTTTACTGAGATGCTGAATATAAAAAAGAAAGGCACAGATGGAACTGAAAAACGTGGAATGTGTTGATGATGTGTGGACAAAAGAAAGCAAAGCTAAAGGGAAAAACTGATTTTCATTTCTGACAAACAACTGGCTATTGAAGTAAGGTACACAGATTTCTGAAATTCTTACAGTTATAGTAATCGGATTTTAAAGATACTTTTCAGATATATGATATTTATCTTGACAGAGTCTTACTCAACAGTTTCATTGTTTCATGCATTTCCCTTTGGTGCTTTGAAAAGAAAGAAAGTTTGTTCTTTCATCTGTAGCCATTCCGTCAGAAGCTGTCATTTATTATGTAGAAAAAAGGATTGTGTTGCATTTCTGTATGCATTTGCCCTTGCATGAAGCTACATTTTTCTTTCAGTAGATGTATCTTGGGGCCTGGGGAATTGTTTTGATGAAAGGGCTGCTTTTTAAGACAAAATATCTTTATCTCTCAAAGAGTTTTGGTTCCCGTGGGCTAGGCTAAAAAAAGAAATAAAAGGAAACCCTTGAGAAATTAAATGTCATAATCTTAATAATGCTAGCTTTTAGATATCAGTTTTCTAGGGTACAACCTGTACGTCTAGGTGTATAGGTACCTCTGTAGGCACTTATTAAGCAACGCTAGATGCTTCCTAATAAGAGTAACAACAACCAGTATTCTGAGAATGGAGGAGAGGTAAGGAATCTGTTATCATTAGCTAATTCCTTCCTTCTAGGAGTGTTTTCTGAAAAGCATTTCAAGGACATCAGTCTCCATTTTTATCTAATAGCTCAGGCCTGACAACAAAATGCTCCAGTTGTGACAGGTCTTGTTTCAATGCCTTTCCAAGCTAGAGAAATCAAATCTGTTTCTTCTGCTCTGCATGAGGCTGACTGAAAGAAGAGTTGTATGCCTGATTGTAAACCTTGGTCACCCTCAAGAATCAGACATTAGGGAAGCAGGCAGGAGATGTAGGTTTCCTTTTCAGTGACAACAGTGCTTCATCCTGCAACTGCTTGACAAAGATATAAATAACCCTTGCAGCAGTGAATAGAGCCCAGAACAATCTAGACTGGAAGAGTGTTCATTCAGGCTCCCCAGGTGTTTATGGGGTGGACTATGAGATTTTGTGTGTGTTCTTACAGAGAGATGCAGCTGCAAAAGGAGGCATTAACAGCATTACCTTTTTTCACCTAAACAAGCCTGTTACAGAGCAGTAGTAACACGATGCTTTGGGAGTGATAAGGTGCTTGTTTTCTCCACCTACCAGACTGAAAAGGCATCTAAATTGTAATCTCTTCTTTCCTGGCACTGTCACCTCACCCTTTCAGCAATAATTGGTGGGAGGTTCCCACACTTAGTAGCTCTTCCTCCTATCTTTGAGGGCAAGAGTGGATCTTATGGCATTCTTTTGAAGACCATTGTTGCATGTTAATCTTTCTTCATAGTTTAAAGAAATATATCTAGCCCTTTTTTAATGTTTTCTATTTGCTTACTCAGCACTATTCTGTAGCACCTAATTCTGTCTCTGCAACAGTCTTCTGTAGAAGACTGGTTAACTACACTGTAGAACAGAACAGACAGAACAGACTAGACTACAATAGACTATTTCAGTTCTAAGGGACCTACAACAATCATCTAGTTCAGCTGCCTGACCACTTCAGGACTGACCAGAAATCTAAGGAGATTGTCAAGGTCATTATCCAAATGCCTCTTAAACACTGACAGGCTTGGGGCATCAGCCACATTTCTACAAAGCCTGTTCCAGCTTTTATCGTCTTTCTTGGTAAAATTTTTTTCCTAATGTTCAGTTTAGTTTTAAACTGCAGGCAGTGGAATCTGCTTCAGAAGGCAGGTGTTGTCATCAGGTGCTATCACATGGACTTAAAACATTTATTTGATTCCTGATATTTGTAGTTTATTTGTTGTTGGGTTTTTTTGTTGTTGAGATGGGGCATGGGGTGCTGTTTGGATTTTTATTTTTACTTAATCTGTCTGTAAATCCATTTATCTGCAAAGAGAACAAAAATTATTTGTTGCATAGGAAAGCAAAACCCATGTGGTTTCACATGACAGTTTACTGCTAAGGATTTCTTAATTAGAAGGTGTGGGTTCATTTTCAGTTCCTTAAAACTGGTCTTTCCTAATTTATAGAAGTCCCATGGGCCTGACTCCTTCAAGACTCAAGTGCCTTTTTTAGAGGTCAGATGGGATTAACTCTCCCTGTCTCCTTGCCCTGAGTCATTATTGGAAAAATATGATACTTTTTCTCCACAATTAATTCCCCAGCTTACACAAAATTAACATGGGATGTTAAAAGTAGTGCCTTTTCTGCCAGTAAGGCTGAAAAATAATTTTGATTTAGTGCCATTATTGTGAGTCTGAGCAGGCTTTGGTTTTTGGTTTGTTTTGTTTAAATGCTAATATCATGATGGTATAATAAAATATAGGCTATACAAACTCTTTGTGCAGCTGCACGACTACTTTGCAAATAAGTATCTGTCCATTAGTGCAAATAGTAAAAAAAGTCCATTTATCATCCACTTCTCAAATCCAGAGTGTGCATTACAGAAACTTTTAGAACATCCTGTGCTGACTATTCAGAGGGGGGGAAAGACTTTTTACAAAATGGAAAGGTTATAACTTGATAAAGAGCAAGTACACTGAATTAAGACAGGAGACACTGAGGAGCCCTGGGATCTAGGAATGGCATTAAATTACCTTAAATGAGTAGTGTGCACTGTACAAACTAGCATTATAAAAGGTTTTACAGAATGTATGGCTTTACTATGGAGGTCTTAGCCAATCAAGACCTCTTTGTGCAAAGAGAAAAATCCCACCCTAAAAGGTTACATGGAAATTCTAGGCAGAAAAATAGTGACAGTTATTCATAAAGTAAAAAAAAACTGCAAAGAAATGCAACAGCTACAATGATAAGATGAGAACAAAATTACCCACTGTGATCCTTATACTGACCAAGGCACTGGGGCTGTCTTGTGATATCTGTGGCTTCTTGGGATAGAGAGACTGCTGCATATAGAGTAGCTGGAGGAAGAATCAAGCTTTTCTTTACAGATCATGGTTTTGGGTCAGTGATGCATTTCTTTAGAGAGAATTGACGTACAGGACTAACTCTTGCCAGTCCTCAAAAGCACAGTCTAGGCAGGCCATGAAATGTCCCTTTGTGGGGAGTAAAGGGCACAAACTTGTCACTGAAGAAACTCCTTAGGAGTGGGAAAGTCAAGGAGGTTTCAGCTCACCCCTCTGCCATATATATTATAATATATTATAACATGGCTTGTTGCTCCATTTGTGGATGGGCTTGAATTTAATTTTAAGATGTTCTCAGCTATTTTTAAGACCTAGTCTTCGTCTGTCTGTATCTGGTCTTATGCATACCTCTGTCAGAGTTGTTTTATCTTCAGTGCTTTTACTCTTAAAGAGGAGAGTATTAATTGCCTGTCAGATTGTTTTTATGACCTTGTCATACGGTGCAACAGACTTCTTTATTTATCTACTAAGCAGTGAATTATTTTCAAAATGAGCTGAAGCAATGATTAAAAGATGGGCAATAAACCGATTAAAATCAAGCTCTAACAGAGGAGAGCAATTCCAATTGTCATTGCTAAGTACAACCTTTGAAGACCATATGGATCCAACACAGCCTTAGGTTGTAAAAAAATATCTTTTCTTGAAAAAAGTGCTTTGGGACTAGGTTTGTTTACCTTCTTCTTTGACATCAGGTACTAAATATGATATTGGGTTCTAAGTCTTGCATCTGGCGATTCTGGAGAAACAGAACATTGCTCCATTCAAGTAAGGAAATCTCTTGACCTTATGTGTCTGGCCATTTGCTAAGCAGAAATGAGCCTTGTCTGTCCTGCATGACAGGACAAAACTAAACAGTCTACTGTTTCTGACCCAAATGTCTCATGACCACAGTGCTTGTTATTTGCTGGTTACTACCACCAGTGTAGAAATGAATACTTCTCTCTGATCTCTATGGCTGCCAGCCAAGTGGAATCTCTGAGTGGAAAAGGTGCTAGAAAAACATCCTCTTAAAAGCAAAAATAATTTTTAAAAGAGAGAAAATGGGTGTATTTTCCAGTCCAGGTATAATGGAAACCCTGTGGAAAGTAAAATAATATCTAATTTTCCAGCTGCAGAAATCCTCAGGGAAAGCCCTTGAAAATCAATTTCTTTAAAGTGGGAGATTATTTACATTATTTTCAGTAGTGTTGCACTAGCATTCAAAAAGGAGGACAGCATGTTTTTAAGTTTTGATACTGACTTGGCTAATTACTTTTCTAAATGTATAGCACTTCAACACACCTGTGATGGACGTACAAATGACTGAGGGCCTTGCTGCATATTTGTAAAGCAGATGACTGATGTATCACCTAATTTCTTTGAGTCATGGAACTGATTTATATGCTCTGTGCTATACAGACATTCACTTTGTCAGTTGGGACTGTAAAAAACCCCACAGGCAATTGTCTGCTATTCAGTCTTTGCCATTCACTGAAATTACACATAATTTTAGCCTCTGCATTTTCAAACTGTGCTTTGCCATTTCCATTTGAAAACACTTTTGTGTTAAACATTTTTGACTCGTCTAAATAAATATTATCCATAATAACCCTATATCAATCCATTACAAAACCACGAAAGTACATACTGCCTTTGATTTAATCCCTGAAACAAAGCCTGTTCCCACCTCACTCACATGTTTCTTTCACAGCTGATTCTTACAGCTGCTGAGAAATCTGAGCAAAAGAGAAATCTAAGCTTGCTTTTAGTCTTGCTAAAGCTGTAGGACCTGCAATAAAATCACATTTGAGTCAGTGGTCTTCGAATATACACATGATCCAGTTGCTGAAGTACAGACACTTATTGGCAGATACATAAGCTTGTGCCTATGGGAAGAGATATTCAAATGTACTCTATTCCAAATTTCATAAAACCCCTCTAAGTGACACCTTCACATCAATAGCTAAAAGAGCCTTAGTGCAGTCAGATAGAAACAATTATTTAGGAAATAGCAGTAAGCCATGCTGGTAAAAATGAGTTTTCCATTTGAGAATGTCAACTTGCAGGATTAAGTGATAACTTTGACCTGTGATGATCCAGAAAATACAGACTTTCTGCACCCAGAAGTTGCTGAATGGAGAGAAGTACAACATATCTTCTTTAGTGCTGTAAATATTATAACCTGTTTCTCTAAAACTCTTTCGTCTTCAGACAGTGGTATTTCTGGAGCAGACAACTACCTCTACCTGTATGTCAGAAAAAAATCAAGGAGAAACGATGGAGTTCCAGTGGTTGTGGATTCTCAAATTAAATTACATGTAGTACACAACTATTTCCTTTAATGGTTTTAACATCTTTTTCCTTTTGATTACGTTTGACGTGTCCTTGCCAATACAAAAGGGAGCATTAAAAACAGGGCTGCTCAACAGATTATCTCTGTATGTCTCTCTTATGAGTACAAAGTAGAGTTACCAAACTCAGTGGAATAAGCTTGCATCCTGCAGTTTTAGGAGGTGCAAGACTGAATCAAAATATACTCTGAAATCTGGAGTAGCCAGGTGTAAAGGCAAGAACATCCTACACATGAATATATTAAATGCCAGCTGTAAATTAGTTTGATTTTTCTATTTTGACAGGCAGTTCCAGATACCTGTAACTCTTATGTTTCAAGTTTGCTTAGAATGCTCAGTCTTTTATACCATATACAGAATTTTCTCATCACATCTGTGCTATATGTCAGCTTAAATGGAAACCTTTCAGTTGTTTTTTATTTTGGTTTCCCAACCTATTCCTACTATTTCATTGCTGCAAATAAAAGGCCATACTTTTTCTGGAATGAGTTTAAGAATATAGTTATTTTCCTGCTAGCAGCTTTTCCTGATTACAAGACCAAAACTCATTGAGATGATCTTAGTAAGTGTTTCCTAAATCACTGCATGGGGAAAATCCAGCATGTACAAAAGCTCAAGGTTTCTCATGCCAAATATCAGGCTAAGCTGTATGCTCATGGGACCACTGACTTCTTTGCCTGTCCTTTACTCCATGGCTATCCATACCCAAAGGATGCTGCTTACCAGGGCCTCTTCCAGGCAATTCAGGGGGGGTTGTATTACATAGATGAAGGGAAAGAATGATACAGTTTGGCCTGCAAGGCCTTTCCCAGGCATTTGTTGCCCTATTCTCACTGGTCTGCCCTCACCCAGCCCAGGTGTGTTTGTTTTCCATCCCTCTCCCTATGGCTCCTTAGGAGCAGAAGTGATTTCAGTGAAGGGAAGGCTGCACTCCTTAGCAAATGGGCAGAGGGGCTGCTTTGCTGGGTGCAGAACTGACCTTCTGAGATCCCCTGAGCTGAGGTCTTCAGCCGGCGACTTTCCATGGCACCCAAGGTTGCCTTTTGGAATAATCAGATTATTCCAGAAGACTCTGTAGTGTGCACTGAGTAGTTCTAATTATTCCATTAAAGTGCATTACTGTGTTTCTATCTCTATGAAGTGTACTCTGACATCAGGTTGTTAATTTGCCTGGATTTATTAAAGGGTCTCACAGTCCTCTCCAGATTTTATTTCACTGAACAATTCTGTTACCCAAACATTTTTTTTCCCCTGTTTTTCTTTTCCAAATTATGTTTGATTGCAGCACTTTTCACATGTATTAGTTCCAGGACTAATTGCCCCATACTGAGGTTTCAGGATTTCCACTTCCTCTGTTATGTATGTACGTATGTATTAACTAGCATTTATCAGGGTGTAAAGCACATAGTGCCTTATTAGCAACACATATCATTACATGCAGGAGGACTTTTTAATGCAAAATGTGTCAGAAAAACATCTTTGCCTAAAAACCCCAGTCAGATATGTCACCAAACTCTTTATAAAGACTTAGTCAGGTCTTTTTCTCATGTCCACATTTTTCTAATCCATCAAAGGGTATTTATTCTTTTGATTTCCCTTTACACAATGTATTTCACTTGAAACATACTCTTACCCCATTTCAAATGCAGGTTGCTGGAAGCCATGTTATTTACTGGAGAGATTCATAAGCTGAACTATCTCAAATAATTGTTCAGCCTTTGGCTTGGGTGTCTTTTTTTTCAGTATTCTTCACTTCTGAAGCAAAACTTGAAATATGGTGAAGTGCTGAAATAGGACTGATATAAAGAGCTCTCCTACACATGTGAACTTTGAATGTTTTTTAATAGTAAAAAAAAATAATCCTGATATCTATCTAGTAGGGTGATTCACAAGTGTCTTTGAGGGAAATGAACATCCAATAAGCTGCAAAGGACTTGTAGAAAGAGTTGTCAGCCCTGAATTCCCTATTGCCCTAAGCAAAATTTTCCTGATGTTCCTTCACAAAAGACACTGGAGTGGTTGGAGGAAGCTGGGGAAACTCCCTCAGTAGCCATCAATTTCTTTCCAATCAATCAGCCCTACAGCATCGGTGTTAGAGGGTAGAGACCAAACTCCTTTGCTACACACACCCCATCACCCCTGATGTGAGGACAGATCCCTCCTGGGACTGATGGGGCTCAGTGCCCAGCTCAGTACTCCTGAGCTCAGTACTCCTGAGCTCCCCAGTCACACACCAGTGGCTGTGCTGGACCCATGGAGATGCTCTGGCACTTTAAATCCACGTTCCTTAAATGGGGCAAACACATTAATTTGCTGTTTCCCTCATCTCTCATCCTTTAGCTAGGGGCAGTTTGGTGTTTTTGTTTAGTTTAGGAAAAAAAAAAAAGATCAGCTCTAGACATTCAGGGCTTTGGTCTCCTAGCTAAAGATGTGACCCTGGTGCTTCAGGACAAATGCCAGCTGATTGATAGGGCAGCAGGAGCTTTTAGACAAAGAGGAAAGAACAGAACAAGCCTTGAACGTAGCTGTTGGCTCTGTTCAAGAAAAAAAGAAGACATTTTGAGCTCAAACAAAGTCTGCTCTCTTGTGTTTATTTAGAGGAAGGTCTGAAACAAGATCATAGCAATACACTCTAAGTGGCATACACAGATCATGCAGAGTATGAAGGGTTTTGTGTGTGTGTGTATGTTTTATCTCTAATAACCCAGTCTGGTAAACCCTCACCTAAGAGATTTAAATCCTGCCCAATTTTTATAATGTTTTATAATGTTCTCCTCTCCCCATGTAGCAGACTGCTAAGCAGATCAAAAAGGTGGTTTACCTGCACTTTCAAACACATATTATTTATACAGGGTATTCATCATACAGCATGCAATGTATTTTGAAAGAGAATTTGCCCTCTTCATCAAGCCAGTGAGTTTTAAGCAACCTGAAGCATGTAGATAGGCATGGAAAAAAGAGGAATGGTTATTGTAAATCATTACCCTGGCAGCAGTCCACAGCCCTCGGAGCTTCAACTGTTACCCTGGTAGAGCAGAAAGAAGTTTCCATAGAACTACTCCATGTCAGTTTCAAAACTCAATAACATACCTATGTAAATCAGTCTTGTGAAGATTATCACAGTTTTCTGGCAATGCTTGAAAATTATCTAGTCTGCTGTATACAATGTGGAAGAATGTCATAAAAATACAAAGATAATACACTACCATGAAAATAATAGAGGAGGCTTAGCAGAGGTTGCACACATAATCATTAATAAACTCCAGCTGACACACGCCTTAATAGAAAAGCCTGGGCAGTTGGAAATGGAAGCATATCTTAAGGAAAAATCTCATTATTTAAAATAGTTTCAGTTTTAATATAATCTTATTTATGCTAAGTCAATTTTTAAAGTCTTCACTACATAATTGCCATCACAGTAAACAAACAGTAATGACTTTTTCCCCTGGTTTTGTGCCGGAAATAAGAACAGAAATACAGACACGTGTTCCCTTGGGTGCTGGGGTTTAATCAGATTGTTTTTTATAAGGACTTTTTCAAACTGATCAGAATAGCATGAAACATGTCAAGAGAAAGCTTGTTGCCTAGAATAAGCTTTTAATAATATTTCACAGCTGATTTCTTTGTGAATTAATTTGCCCTTGAATAAAAGGACAGAGTGAGTAGAACTGAGTGTTGGTGTTGGGCATAGCACAAAGGAATTATAATCACTGAACCAGTACCTATTTGTAGTATTGAAAACAACAGAGAAGGAAGACTAATGGGGAAAAAGAGACAAAAATTAGACAGCAGACACAACTGGCACATCTCAAGCTTCCTTCCAGTTTAACATTCTCTTTTCCTTGAAATACCGACTGTGTCTATTCAAGTTAATTGCTTTAAAGTGTGGGGAGTTATCTCACATTTATGCAGCTTGTGCCATTAGTAACCCCTATACAGAATCTCACCCAGCAATTCTCTGTAGACCTAGAAAAGGTCAGACCTGGGGCTTCTTCAGCCTTTATTATTAAAAGCTTCCTGCCTGGTTTTGCTGTAGAGAAAGAAGCAGTGACCTTACATTTAATCACATCAAAGACTCCGTGCTGTAACTTACTTAAAAGACTCCTTATGCAGGATATCTTTATCCAAGGAGTTTTTTGCCAGACAATGTTATTTTTAAAGCAGTGTGCAAAATATCCCTCTCACTGCAGACTCAAGCTGCTGACTAAGCAGCCTCTTCACTGCCTGCAGTAAAGGAGACCGAGAGAGAGGTCTGGGGGAATCTGCGTTCAGCCAAATCTATCCCATATGCATGTAAAACCTAATGGAAATCAGTCATGAGGCCCTACAGCTGTATAGGAGTACATGTGATTTATGGCAAGGCGAAGGATTTGCAGAATTCTGTCATTTTTTAATGCTTCAGCCTGAGCAAAGTTAATCTTCTTAATGAAGTAAAATGGAGGAGTAATTAGCTCCTGCACTGGTGCATATGTTGCCCCAAAATGCCTTTGCTGGGTTTTTGAAACACACAGGACTTCCAATTTTACCTGCTGCTTGACTTTCCCTGTTTAAAAAAATGTAGCAGATGTAGCACAAAAAATTGGTTCTGCTGTGAGCTGTGTGCTAAGCCTCTGATAAATGCCTTGTCACATTTGCTCTGCTTTGTACTTGGAAAGAGTCTTATTTGTTTGCTTTTATGCTTCTACAATTCTCTCATTTTTTTCTGCATCGTTTCCAGTCAGGGATGGTTCTGCCAGGGATGACGGGCTTTGAGCAAAACTTTCTGTACTATTTTGGCTTTTTTCCCCAGGAATTAGGTGGAGCTAAATGATGAATGAGAGGTCTGAAGTCTGCCTCAGAAAAGTCCTTTCCTGACCATTTCATCTCAGCCTTTACAGCTTTGCCACCTTCACATCTGTGAGCAACTGATCAGCACGACATGCACAACATCTTTCAGTGTTGTCATTTGCAACATACCTGCATGATCTGGGGCAAACCAGGGTTTCCCTTCTACTTAAAGGACACACTGAATTTTTCATCTCCTGCTTGGGAAAACTTCCGGAGCCAAATTATTTTTGTGAGGTACGGCATAGGGTGGGGACTGAGGGGAGGGAAGAAGGATGGTCTGTTAATTGTGGGACAGCAGAGAAAAAATGAAGAAGTCCTAATCCTTTTCATTATCTTGGAATGATAATGTCACATCAGTTTCTGTAAACAGGGAAATACTACTTAATGCTACTACGAATCTGTTCAAATACTGAGAGACTACATCAAAACCACTTGTTTTTTGACTACATCAAAACACCCTTTGTTTCTTTTGCTGTCCATGGATTTCAAAGTTCAAGGTAGACAGCTGAGCCCAGATATGCACAGCAGCCTTGGTTAGTAGAGTTTCAGGTTTTGGAGAATGCCCTCTCCTCAAGGAAGTGCAATGTGGTCAGTACAGACCCGTGTTATCAGTATGAAACATGCAAACAAAGTTTGGGGGGAGGAATGAGCAGCTTACTTTGCTGTTTCTCGCGCTCTCCCAGGAGCAGGACTCAGCCTCTTGAGCAGTGATGCCTCTCTGGAAAGGGTGGTCACTCAGGTAGGTCTGGCACAGTGGAGGCTCAAGCTCAGAATCCCCTGGAGGTAAATGCATCACAGTGGGCCCCGGGTATTTGAGGCTGGCATGTGGGTGCTTTTCAACGCTGACCATTGGGCTCTTAATCCACCTTCGTACCTGTCAACACAGAGACAAGTTATGGACTCCCTTTGCTTGTGGAAGCATTTGGGATGGAGCACAAGGGCTTCTGATGGAGATAAAGGCACAGATTGGCAAAAAGAATCACACACTGAATAGGGTCAAGATCAAATTTCCACATGAGAAGGTACTCGGCCATGCCAAGGTGAGCATGTGAACGCACACCATAGGCAGCCTCTTCGTGCTGAGAATCATTTGCTGCTTTCATGAGTCTGCCATAAGCTTATCTACATTACAAAGTTTTCAGACTTTTAAAAGATATTGAAATATACAGTAGATGGCTAAAATGAGAAAGACAGCTACACAAAGCAAGTACCCTCAGATCAGACAGCTCGATTTCCCCTGCAAAAAGAAAGCAGACTTTTTGCAGTTATACCTTTTCAATACTACAAGCTTTCTGCAGTCCTTTTTCAACAGCAGTATCTTATGAATCATCTCTGATTTCACATGCTTTCAAAGGCTGATCTTTAC
Source organism: Calypte anna (assembly GCF_003957555.1). Classification (NCBI taxonomy): domain Eukaryota; kingdom Metazoa; phylum Chordata; class Aves; order Apodiformes; family Trochilidae; genus Calypte; species Calypte anna. The sequence goes on along the minus strand of NC_044246.1, from coordinate 59,179,837 downwards.
ACCCATCTCACCCATCTCTACATTCAGGAGACAGTTTCTCATGCTGACCTGCCCAGATTTTGACCCTGACTTCTCCAACCTGCCTGCATCTAGATTTCCCTGCAACTCCCTGGCTTGGACCCAGTGCACTACAGCAGGAAGGACACTACAAGCATAATAAGCTGTGCTTGGATGGCATGATGTCAGCCTTGTGCACTTTTTTTTTCTTCCTTTCACTTCTGTGACTGTTTTCTGCTATGCGAGTCAAAAGCACTGGATTTTCTAACAAGATTGTGAGGAGTCAGATGCCTTTCTGACTACAGCTCTTTTTCGCAGTAATTTTGTACCATGAAAGCAAAGAGATTACTATATTTGCATGTAATCTGATCAAAACTCTCATTTGAATGCAAAGGATAGATAAGGATTTATCAGCAGATATTTTACAAGCACAGAATGGGAAGGCTGAGGCAGCAAGAGCTGACAGCCCAACCAGCCTCCTATTGACATGAGGCAACCTCTTTGCTCTATTAGCTGCATCTCCTGTTCATGCCAGGGGGAAAAACTGTGCTCATGTCCCTCTGCTTCTGCAGGGGAAAGACAGAAAGAGTATTTGAACTCAGGCTTCATTCGGAGGTTATATTTGCCATTAGAGAATGCTTTACATCAGGAAAATAAACATTTTGCATTACATTAGTCATAAGCATGATGCAAAGTGTTTGATTAACAGTGGAAGTCCATACCAAAGCAACCAGTTACCAGGATCATGTATGGTAAACAAACAGAATGAAACATCTCTGTGGTGACTCCTCTGTGAGTGATAACACTCCCAGTTGCCCTGCTGTGCTGACCTGCCGGAAATCTCAAGGTTAGGAAAATTCTTCTCTACTCTCTATGGAAACCAAGCAAATATATGTTCTTCTGTGGGCAAATGAGCCACTTCCCCCACTGTATTCTTCATTTGCATTTTCCAGCAACATCACATCACATGGATGATATAATCTCCTACTTACATGTTTTGGAGCATCCCAACAACATCAACACCCCTTTTGTTCTTGGATGCCTCAGATGACAGCTGCCATATCTGCAAGTTTTTGTAACAATTTTTTGCAGAACTTAAAACCAAGTGCTTGTAGTTCTGTGGAATCAGTTTTCCAGCACATTAAAACCAATGCATGTTTTTATCAAACTTCTCTGCTTTCAAAATTCCTAAAATCCCTACTAGTTCAGAGCAGTTGTTGGCTCAGTTTTCCTTATTCAGACTTCTTAGCTTCAGCTTAGTGGATTGAAGTTGTAGGGGGAGGGGTTATTTTTTTCAGATTTAATTTCAATAAACATATTTTGAAACTGATCTTTTGACTCTGGCAGACTTTAAACACATTTATTTTGCCAAGCATAATTGATTCTATGATTGTTAAGCACATCATTAAATATATTACTTTACCTAAGTAAATAATTTGTTGTGTGTCTTGATCTAATTCCAGAACTTGGTATGTTGAAAAGAATAATTATGTTCCTGATCAAAAAACCATGCTTGATTTTCCACTGTAGCTTTATTTCAGGAAACATACAATGTATTTAATGTGATTCTGAGAGGACTAAATGAAGGTTAATTTTTTTTCTTTTAAAGTTTGACCTGGTGATCACTTAACTGTTTTCTGACTTAGTTCTTCCTTTCTTCCTTGGCGTCCTGCATCTTCAGTCATATAATTGTGGGGAAAAAGCATGCATGAAAGAGGAATTAAACAGACATCATAGAGGGCCTGGGCTGCAATGAATTGCAGGCTCAGTTTGTCTTAAAATTCAAGGGACAAAACTACTCTTTTGCTTGATACTGCTTAATTAGTTACAGAATCACTTCAGGAAGGAGTGCAAATGCAAATCTGGTTTTCCATTGCATTAAGACCCAATGATGTCTGGTTTTATGCTTTCAAATTCAGGGCACTTGCAGTTAATCAATAATTTCCATTGTAGTTACACCTGTTTTTTTCACTGTCTTGTTTTTCCATTTACAAATCTCTAGCCTGCCTGTCTATTAAGAAGCATTCTAAATATGACCTAGGTGCTCCTGATACAGCAAAATCTGTACATCTCAAATGACCTTGTATCTGTACTTTTAATGTCAATGAAATAGACATTCAACAGCACAATGATCATAAATTAAAAATTACCCACCAGTGCTTTAATTTATGTGAATGCTAATAATGATAGAAAGTAACATGCATTTTATGGAGCTGCACACACTGGAGTGTAGGTGTGCATTTTCTGGCTCTAGCATCATCAAGTAGTCACCATCACAGAGTGAATCTTGAACAATTTTTCTTACTGCTTGTTCTTCCAAGCTGACACATCATTTAAACTCAGGGATGCATCTTTTTCTCTGAATGACTTTTTGTCAAATTTTGACAAAAATGTTGGATTAAAACGGTGTTATCACATGGTAGGTCATTATTTATACATAACGGCCTGTACTAATAGGTGAAAAAGAAACATGATTATGAACACCGTTTTCGTCATATTGTTGTTCTCTTTACTGAGGAAACTAAGGTAGGAAAATTTCAAGAGCTTTGAGATTGAATGGACTAGCAGGATTTTTTTTTTAATGGTTGCCATCAGCTCACATAGGTGAGCACACCCACGGTTCAAATGCAGACAGAGTAACATAAACCAATTCCAGTTTCCCACCACTGGATCAGGCAGTTTGGGTTCCTATACAACCAACCTCGTCTGCTCAGCACAGAATGCTGTGCTGACTCAGCAAAACTCACAGAGGCACCAGCAGCTGTTTGAGAGGAGCTGAGCTGGGGCTGCTGCTTCACTGGGTGCCCACATGCCAGGTCAAGAGCCAGAGGGTTTGTTGGTTTTAGAACTTGCCTACATAGAAGTGTTAAAGCCTGCTGGCCCAAGGAGAGATTAGGTAAGTGCATGATAAACTCTTGTGTAGGTGGCTTGATTCAGAATTAAGATGGGCTTAATTAATTCTACAGATTCTACATATTACTCAGTTATCTAAGTTGAAGTTTTAAGTTTCACTCAGATTTGAAAGATCCATGAGGACTTTAATGGCGTTGAACTAATCACTGATTTCACAACCTTAGCTAGTTCAGATTAATGTCCTTTAGTATCCCTCAGCAAACAAACCCTACATTTGCCTTTTGAAATCCATAGATAACACAGAGTAACATCCATAAAAATTTGGTAATTGTCACTAGTACCCTGAACGGAAAAGGATATTATTTGCCCCTGGCTTTCAACATATATCCCTATCTGAAATCATTGAAAATATTGATTTGAAATAGGAAGTATGAATTGTCAACACCTTAGTAGCAGTGAGGCCAAGAGCAGACTTCTACAGAAAAACAACTTTCCTGGACTTAGCTATGCAGGTCTTGGGTTTCTAGTGATATTTATAGTTTACATATTATTTTTCAGAATTACTCAGTTTATTGAAATGTTATGTGTATCTACTAGTCATTGAATTCTCAGTCTGTGCTACAGGTTTTTGTCTGCCTTTAACCTTAACAGACCTCAAATATTTGTGCGTATGTAATATTTACATTTACATTAGACAAGTGCCTTAGATCTATAGCTTTGGGTTTTGACTTGGGCTTTCTTAAATATCATAAAAAATAATAAAGTGCAAAGCTTCATTTCTTTCAAATTCACTTCCACTAAAAAAACTTTCACACTGAATTTCACAAAAAAAGACAAGAAAAACTGAAGACATTTCTCAGTTTTTTCCCTGGCTGACAAAGACTGGTTAACAAAAAGCAGATGATAATTTGTTACATAGGGCAGTGCTAGGTGCATCATTCTTCATGGCAATATAGGGAGTACTTTATTCAAATCAGTATTTTTGTTCTTAACATGTTGTTCATCTATCAGTAAATAAACTAGAGCTTAGTCCTAGCCACAGGAAGCAATTCTGTTCTGAACTGTTCCTGAAGATTTCCATACTGTCATTTCCAAAGCAATGTTTTTTGAATTCCCCAGGTAACTTCATCCACCATGACAAAGTATAAGCAGCTGACTCTCTGTCTGAAATAATCTGAAGAGGACTGAGCAGAAGAGAAAAGAGCTGCCAATGTATTTTGCCCCATTTTGACTACAGGTGTGTTCTGCCTTTTTTCTCATCAACAACTAGTATCTGCTAGAAGTTACTTCTACTTACATACCTGTTCTGGAGTGCCCAGCAGTATCTGGTTAAGCTAGAATTGCATTTATGAGATCCACTGCTCCCACATAATTCTTTGAAGGTACAACCTCAGAGGTCTGTGCAGGTGAGCATGATTCTGCTTTTGATGGTGACATGAGCTGAGCAGCTGCTGGTCAGCTGTAGTGCAGCACCTCCACATCAGCATCCTCTCACCATCAGGATCAGCATCTCTTGATTCTAAGGCTGAGCAAGAGATCATGCATGTGCATCCAAGCTGACAGGCCTGAGATTTGTCAAGATCAGTTTGCTGCTATTAGCTGGAATTTGATTTAGAATGTTTTGATGGTTTGATGGTTCAGAATGACTTGATGGTCTTAGAGGTCTTTTCCAACCTTTAGTGATACTATGATTCTAGTTTTGGATTATACTTGCCTTGTTTGGAGAGAAAAAAGATCAAAGCAAGGAAAAGATAGTTTACAGAGTTATCTGTGAAACATGGTAATCTTTAGTATATTTACTAACCTCAATAATTTCTGAAAAGGGTTTTGAAGATGTCAAAGCTTTCAACTTTTCTGAATACAGAGGTTTTACATTTTCAAGTCAAAGGACACTTTGTTTTTTTAACTTAAAGTTAGAACTTTAAAAAGTTTAAAACTAAACTAAAAGTTTTTGTTTGAACTCCAAAATTTGTTTGGAACAAATGTAGTCAACTTCATACTCAGAGACCTTCATAATTAGAATTAGGTATAACTTTTCACCTTGTCACTTTTCATAAATTTCTATGTACTTCTGGTTTTGTTGGACCATCAAAGGATCTTCACAGCTAGTCAAACTTGTTTGGCATTTCTTTCAATAACCACAAACAAAGCTGATGAAAAAGTTCCCTATTCTTTTCAGACAAATGTGTTCAAAGGGGTGTTGTACACTCTTCTAGAATATAGCCATCTGTCACTTACCCTAAACTGTGACTGTAAATGTGACTGTCCTTGTCATAAATAAGAGAATAGTTTTAAACGCCCCTTTCCTAAGCATGGCTATAATATTGCTTAAAGGTGTACAAGTATTGAAAAAAAAAGGTCTTTATTTTCTGAATCTTGTTTGCTCTAGTTTCTTTGTTTGCTTCACTTTCCAAAAACACGATATCCAACAGTGATAATCGCTCAGACTAGAAAATTGCCAGATGTGATTAAATGAGATTTGCCAAGTTCCAGGGCTTTTTTTCCACTCCTGGCTTTTCCTCTTATGTAATAGGAAACAGATACAGCTTTTAATTTCATACGGCTCCTTTTTCAAAGGTATCAGTCAACTCAGCACATTTTGTACTTTAATCAGGTATTCATAATCCAGTCCTCATCACTGTAATAATAAGCAATATTTTCCATGAGAGAAACACCAGCCTGTTCTCTGGGGGCTGCCTACCCAGGCATGCATGGCTTTTGCTGGAGGGAAGCAGGTCCCAATGGCACCAATGGTAGTGCTGTGGTCCTCCCTGGCTTTGGAGAATTTGGGAGGCCTGATGCTTCTCAGGATGCTGACAAGTTTGTTTTCTAGCTCCCTAGCTAAAGGTTTGACTCTCCTGGTTGCTAGATACACTGTATAGGGAAAGGCATCTTATGCAGATAGGATTTAGGCCCTATGTGGATCTGAAGTCATTGCTGCACTGAGTCCCAGTGCCTGGTGGAGACTACTGATTTTATAGGAACTGTCAACATATTGTAGAGATTAATATTCTGGAGCAGCAAACATTAATATGGATGAAGGAGGACATAGGTTTATAGATAATTTTGATAGGCCATTAGAGTATTTAAAATTGCAAACATTTGCTGAGGTCTGAAGGATAAACCAAATGCTGGAATAGTTTAAGGGAAACCATGGAAATCTGCTTAGAGGTCCAGTACTTTCAGACAGTTCTCAATGAAACATCACACCTGTCAGCACAACAGCATCACATTTAATCTCATGGCCTGTGAAACTATATGCTTTGTGCAACAGCATTTTCTTCCTCTGAAACTTTGGACAGGCTTTTTTCCTGGTTTTGTGTGAGATAGGAATAAACAACTATGCACTTGAACCCTTTCATACTTGTATTTCCATTCTTCATGAGTGTCCCTGTTTGCATCAGTTCTTGACTTTTTATGGCTCACAGTCAGTTCCCATTTACTCTGCATGTTGCATTGCAAAGTCTTTGGATATTCATTTCGTTACCAGACAGTATCAAATGCCTCGACTGTGATCTAGGTCAATGCGTGTGCACAGGTGTTAGTTCTGCCTCCCAGTGATATCAAATATACTTTTCTCTTTCTCTGGTTGCTGTTCATCTGATCCCTTCTTTCCTTTTCCTGGCATTATCTAATTGCACTTTGGACTTGAATTTGAATTTTCATCCATTATGTAAACTCTAGGAGGACGGGGAGCTCTTGGAACCACCTCCCTGCAGCCTTGAGGGTGACTGTCAGGAAACCTATTTAAATTACAATTAGGGAGATTATGGAATGAAAAGCTCCATTGTTCAAACTGTATACAGTCATGTACTTGAATGGCAAGTGTTAAATGAGAGGCAGGCTGGTTAATGTCTGAACTGAGACATATCACTACTCTTCAGCTGGCTTCAACATTTTATTTGACATGTCCTATGGCAAATGCAGCACAGCAAAAGAATCAGTTTGTCAAATCACCTCAAGCTATTCTTATTTTCCCTTCAGAGCCCTGAGACACATTGCTTTGTTGATTATTAATCACATTTCATTTAAAAAAATAAGTTGAAGGGCAACTCACTGCATAGTCATCATTTGCCACTTTCTCTACAAGCCAAGAAGCTACTTGCTAAAAAAAGGCTGAGGCCTAATAACAGCATTCTTTCCACTCAGGCTGGAATGAACATCGCCTGGATTCATGGACAGTTCAGCCCTCTGACTGTGCCAAGAGAAAGGTTGCCTGTATGTGAAAGAGATCTGTGAAAGGCCAAATCTGCCACAGCTTGGGGTGGAGTAGTGTGGAGAATGATTATGTTCCTTACAGGAGCCCAAATGCACTATAGTTATGGGCACCACATATTGCAAGACAGGGGAATTCAATTCTGGCTATGAGAGGACGCCTGGAAGTATTAGGGAAATCTAAGACACTTCTCTGGGGTTCAGTTTCTCTTCCCATCCTTCTCTTTTCTGTTTCATCATAAATTCTTTAACAAATCTTTGTGGAGAGCCTCCACCTTTGTGGCTGTTTCTAGTAGTGACTAATAAATATCACAAAGAAGAGAAAATGAAAATATATGTGGTGGTCTTAACTTGAGGTCTTTCATCATCTCCATGGCATTCCATCAATTGCTAGAACCATAAGGGCTGGATTAGAAGATTGCTCTATGCTAAATCTGTGTGGGGTTTTCTAGTTATTTTTAGGTTGGTTTTGGGTGGGGTTTTTTTTTGTTTTGTTTGTTGTTGGGTTGTGGGTTTTTTTGTTTGTTTGTTTGCTTGTTTGGTCTTTTTAATTTAGAATATGCAATAATCTTCTACCATGTCCACCTGCCTTCAGCTAGATGGATCTATGATATATAGCTCTTGGGAAAACAACTGGTCTGGTGTAAATGTCCATCACTCCACCAAGCTCATTGCATAGTTCTTTTTCAGCTTGATCTTTAAGGTCTTTGCCAAACTTGATGATTCCATGATTCTGTGATTCTATATCTCCAGATTTCCTCCCACAGAAACCACTGCACAGGGAGGAGGACACAGCTGTCCCAGCAAGACAGGGGTTGGAACAAGTATCTGAGTCTGAGGGCTGGGAAAAGTTTGTAGGTCCCCCAGGCTCAGGTGCACTACTGGTTCAAGCTGAGAATTTGACTTGTTCTGTACCACATGTCTGCTCAGGATCATTGGGTTGCAGTGAGCATCTCAGGGCTTTTGTCATGGTTTTAAATCAGTACTTTATTGCTGCTTACACATACACACACTCACACACATTTTCTCAACCCCAAGTATTTCACTTTCCATAACAACATCTGGCAGAAATCAAATATATCTAAGAGGAAGCATAGTAAATGGTTCTGTAGTTGCTGTTGACATCAGTTGAGTTTTAAGTCTTGAAGAAAAAAGGCAGATTTTTATGATCTTAAGTGTGAATGACGTAACTCCAGGCCACAGCAGCAAGTCAGCAAAGGCAAGATTCTTAAAAAATATGTCAGCATGTGTCTGCAGTCAGGCACCAATCCGAACAGATGATGGGTACCTAAATGACTTGAGGAATTTGGAATCCTCTTGGTATGTGTTAAAATACTGCTGCTGAACAAGTTGCATGCATGTAAGTCAAGGCATGAAGAGCAGCAGAAACTTAGGTACACCAGTAAGGGCAATAACAAGTGTTAATGATCATGCAGACAGCTGCCTGGCTGATTTTCCTGTCCTCCTCAATGGGAAAGCTTTTGCCAACACCAGTGGTGCAGGAGAAAGTCTGTAAAACCCACATCTTACATTGATAGCTAAATTAGCTTTTCCTGTGTTCTCTCAGGGACTGGATGGTTTGTTTGAAATGAGGCACACAAAAAAATTCAAACAAGTGAACAGACACCACTTAGGGTTTTCCTCTCTTCCTTCCTCCCAAGCTGTCCTTGATAACAATTGTTAGTCTCATGGGATTCTTTTCTCTGTGAATAAATAAATAACTGATGTGTAGGAGTCAGGTAAGAGCTCTTGGATCAATTGTAAGCTCTGATGGCACTTGTTTCTACAGGAGATGAGACAATAGACTCATTGTCCATGCTGGTGGATAAACACCCTCTCTCTGTGTATTATGTCAAAGAGGAAAACGAAACAAAATGGGGTTCATTGTATGTGTGCAAGTCTAATCTTTCCAGGCTACCAAGTTAAAAATGCTTTTCATCTAGATCAAATAAAAACAACATGAACAATAGAACATCAAGTGCTATCCAAATACTCTGAGGCTGCTTGATCATACCTTCTCTTTTCTTTTCTCTATTTTATGTGAGCAAAGCTAATGGTCAGAAAACCCAGGCAATGTTTACTTTAAATCCTGCTTTGATAAACACCACATCCCACATCTGTTAGACAAAACCTCAAAGCAGTCCGTCTGTGGGGTACTGTGAGCATCTGAGCAGGACACAGGAGGCACTGAGAAGGACACAGGAGTCAGGGACAGGCCTCAAAGGTAGTTGATTAAAAAGAAGCCCAAGTAAATCAAAGATATTCCATTGTACTTTTCCTCCCTTTAATGTATCCTTACAGGTTTCGGATGCAATAGCTATTTTGTATCCTTCAGTAGTCTTATCTGAAATTCCAGGGGCATTTTAAAGTTTAACTGCAGGACAAGAATAATGTCTGCAGTGGCAGAACATAATGGATGACTGGATACAGCACAAAGTCCTCCTCAGTAGTCATTCTCAATTATTTAGTCAAAAGCCTCATGCTGTTCAGAGCAGTGAAGCACACTGAAATGAATAATTTCCCTATTCCTAATTTGAGCCTGATACTGCACTTCACTAATCTCTTTTCTGGTTTGGCAGCAAGTGACCACTCTAATTTATTACATAATATTGCATAACACCCTATTTTATATTGATATTTACAGCAGCCAGGACCATTTGGTTAGCTGATTTAGGGTACCCAGTCCTCTTGATCCTGTGAGATAGGCATACCAAAACATTCACAGAGTTGTGAGACAGACCTCAGGAAGCTGCAATATTCCTGGAGCAGCTCCAAGTGGGAGATGAGAGTGTTCTTACACTGGTTAGCCTGGGACCTGGCAGCAGGATGTTTTGGCATTCCATGCAGGGCTACCTGCAGCATCGTAGTGCCATGAGGGAGGCTGGCACAGCCTAGACAGGAGCCCTGCTTTAGGATTCAGGAGGTTTGTGGTGGCCCTCTTATCTAGTAGACTTCTGGGTAGCAAAGACAAATGAAATGCCTTTGTTCTTGCATTCCTGAGTGAAAGGAGACGTTTCCTCAAAGGCAAATATCCACCATTTCTCCTAACTTTTTTAGTAGACAATTTAGCTTTGTCATTGAGTTGTTAAAATACTGTTTGAGAGGAAGTAAAAAGTCCTGATCACACATCACACCTGATGTCCTGATCACACATGTCCTGTTAGACATTTTTCAATGGCACCCCAGCCGACTGTCTGCTATGGCTGTGCATAGCAGTGTGTGAGGCATCAGTACATTTCAATCAGGATTTGAAACATTATTTTATTCTGACTGACACAAGGACTTGTGTCTTACACCATCATCTTCAGTGGGGATTTAAGTGTCATGAAGATAACCAGAGGGAGGGAGCAGGTCTCCCGTGAAGACAGGCTGAGAGAGTTGGGGTTGTTGGGCTTGGAGAAGGCTCCAGAGAGACCCTAGAGCAGCCTTCCAGTATGTAGTGACAGGATGAGGGGGAATGGTTTTAAACTGAAAGAGAGTAGATTTAGATTAGATATTAGGAAGATATTCTTTCTTGTGAGTGTGATGAGACACTGGCATAGGTTGCCCAAGGAAGTTGTGGGTGCCCCTCCACAGAAGCATTAAATTTTGGATGGGTCTTTGAGCAATCTGGTCTGGTGGGAGGTGTCTGCCCATGCAGGGGTGGTGGAAATAGATGCTTTTTAAGCTTCTTTCCAACCCAAACCTTTCTGTGATTCTATGATAATTAAGCTTGGAGAGAGTTTTACAGTTCAAGTATTTTGATAAATTATTTCCTTGCCAAATATGACCAATCATTTTAAGATCTTTCACTGATTTTTTTTAACCTAATTTTTCCCAGCAAGGATGATAAAAACAGAGAGCAGCACTACTTGATACATACTCTTTCACCATAGGAAAACATATGGTCCTAAATAATTTGAAAATAAACCCCATCTTTCTGTAGCAATTTTAGTGCAAGTAAAACTCCTTAATACATGAGTCTCTTATGAAGTTAACATTTTCTGGTTAACAAGTCAAAACTTTCCGTGAACTATATTATTTTGAGATAATCAATGAAATCTAGCTCATTCTTTCTAAAATGTGGACTTAATATTTATATAATTTTTTCATCCCAAAGCTGCAAGCAACTTTTTTTTAAATCCCATGAGGGGAAGACTGTCATTCTCCAATTACACTGCAAACTGCTTTGAAATTTGTTTGATTTTTCACCAAGATTCCTCTCACTCTGTGGAGACTAGATGCCTTGTCTCCTTCAGGAATAGGTCTTGGAGTACCCTTTAGAGAAAGGGAAATTACTCAATGCTTCAAATACAAAACAACAAACCCATGATGAACTAACAAATGTGAAACCCCATCCCATTGCAATTTCATCACTTATATAGCTGCAGCTGTTTCAGTTTGTGAAACCAAGCAATTTCTCCTGCACCTGTCAAACCTGCCTGGCATTTCAATAAGTTGTTCCATGTGTTGCTTTTGCTTGTGTTTTAGCATAGCTCGAAAAATATGCTTTTAAAAATGGCTAAGTACAGAAAAAAAGTAGAGCAAACCCACATTTTCAAACTGTAATTTGTCATTTACATGTAGAAAAGAAGTGAAAGTTCTTCAGTGAAAACTGTAGTTACAGATGCAAACCAGACACACTCAAGAAGTACAGAAACAAGGGAGGCTTTCTTTCTGCTGTTTATATTATTTCCCCTCTTAGTTTAGTATTTTTCCAGGGCCATGCTCACATACACAGGAAACATATTGCCCAGAACTTTTATTCCTTGTGGTCTTCATTTTATTACAAGTCAATGGCAATAAAGATTTTTCTTTTAGAAAAAAAGTCACCGATACTGACTCATCAGCTTGAAGGCTGGAGTCTCCCACATGTGAATTTTGTTGCTTTTGGGAAGCCCATCACTGTTTGAGCCTTGGTTGTATGTGGGTTTTCTTTTGCCTAGTTCTTCCAAAAACCAAGAAACTCTGAAGTCACTTCGGGTAAAAGCCGTTGGAAGCTAACACGTTTTTCCTCTGAGCAAGCCAACATTTTTGGAAGGTTCAAGGCTGATCCAATTAAGCAATAACAGTGACATCAGAGAAAAGTATCTACTGCTGAAAATACCCTGCAGGTAAGAGGATCTATATGGTTTCAGTCTGGAACGTAAATAATTTTACAAGCCTCTTACTTCCCAGTGTAAATTGCTGTGTCAAAGAGTAAGTGAAATAAAGAGGGGTACCACTTTGCTTAAAGAATTACCTTCACTTAAAACAAACAGAAACTGAAGAAGGGAAGTAGGAGCAGGAAATGCCTGAGACAGACAAGTTAGCCAGTTTTTTAAATGGACTGAATAGTTTTTCTAGTAATGTGATCATGAAATAAGGGAAATCAGACCACAGCCTAATGCAGAATTGGCTGGTGATTTCTCTGCTAAGGACAACATTTTCCAAAGCAGCAAATGCACCATACTCTTGGTTTGCAGCCCCTGCAACTCATTCCACTTGCTGGTGGTCCAGGGAGCCTGGGAGCCTGGAACACTTGCCTTGATTTAAGCTTCTAAGGCAAAGGGACTAAATTTTAGGTGGTATATATACACTGGAGAAATCCAACATGATCATCTGGATCCTATGTTAATACACAGACCTGTAAACATGTTTGGCTCCAGAAGCTGCTGGGGTTTTCTAAAGCTCACACAAGTTCTTCCAAGAGCTTCATAATACACTGGGCTAGGCTGGATTCTTTAAAAACTTGTGATGGAGAAGAAGTAATGTCTCCTTTCTTCTCTGTATGGGCTGGGGAAGGTCCAGGGTTAGGATTTGGAAAGAAAAAAGGCAGAAGCATGATGAGTGAGAAAACTCGTTTTGTGAGAAGAAGAATATTTATTTATATATTTAGTTTCTGGAGAACTGCCAGTGTGCTTGGAACTATACAGAAAAAGAACTTCATCAGGCTTTTCTCGTATCTAATTACAGCTCTTTCAGGCTTAGGATATAGTGAATAATTGGAGAATGGAATGAGCAGTCTTGGAGTAGCTCTGATCTTTTTCCCTTTGGCATTTCTTAATTAATCTTAGTAGAGAAGGAAAGATTTTTAGTCCAGACAAACTATCCCAGAGCAGAAACCTTTTCTCCCTTAGCGCTATAGTCAGAAGTGGAATACAAAAGAAGAGTCATAAGCAACAACAAAATGTTTGAATCTGAAATGAGACCCATTCCTCTCCCAAGAAGGAGGAGGATGTATATGTGGAAACCATGGGCTCAGGGTACAAAGTGCCAATGGATGCTTCTGACAGAGTGAATTCAATGTCACAATCTCCTTATCTAAAACACAGATCTCTGGTTTCTTCCAAGTGCTTTGTAACTGCTGATGTTATGCACTGAGGAGATACTGTCAAACTGGAATTCGGGAGCTAAAAGAGAAGTGTCTGGGCCAGGGTAATGAATGAAGGCTCTAAGTTCCCTCCCAAGGTTTGCATTGCTGCTGCCTGTCCACCCCTCCAAGGGGCTTGGTGATGTCAGAGGCCCTTGACTAAGTGATGGTTTTGTCTGGCATGCTGCAAGAAATACTATACATAAAGCAATTGTTTTAAGATTATGCATCCTTTTTTTCTTTTAGTTAGACATGATACAAAACTTGTCTGTCCACAGCATCTTGTGTGGGAATATGGGCTTGCTCAAATAAAACCAGAGACCTGGTATAGAAATACTTCTGATCTGACATCACACCATTTATGATGAGGCATCAAAACTCACTTTGTTTCAATGGGGCAGGTAGATAAGTAACAGTAAAACAACATGTGCATATACCCAAATATATCCTTGTATGCATGTTGGGTACCTTTGTCAAATTCAGTGAGCTGTTTTTCAGTCAGGAAATATTTTGTAATGTGTATAAAAATTTCTTCAAGACTAATTGGGGAACTTTGGTAAAACAACACCGAGAATACTACTCAGTTGTCTTGATGGACTCCGAAGCTGGTTCTTCACTAATTCTAGCAGACCTGTTCCTTCTCATATACTTTGACTGGAATGTACGTCAGCACCTGAAGGTTTATAATCAAGTCTGTCTTTTTTAAGAAATTATACACGCACTGGTTCTACTTTCACTGTATAATTGTTCTAAAGTGGAAAAAGCTCTTGGCCAAAGAAGCACGGAGGAGCAGGTACCCTGCTTTCTCTACATACACTTAGGCAAGTAATGGCCAGAGGTGCTGCGTCTCAGTCATCTCCATGCAGCCAAAGATTTGGTTTCAGTGATAACAGAAAAGAGACATCCAGGTATTGCCGTGCTGACAGGACAGTCAGAGGGTCTTCTCTGCACCACTACATGAGATATATTCTGCAAAGTCCCCTAGTCTCAGGAACCTGCTTATTTCACTTGAAACAGAGTGAGGAAGAATGAACCAGAACAGAAATTATGAACTTGACAGAGAATTTACGATAGAAATTTAAGCTACAGCTGGATCAAAAGTCCTGGTTTTAGAGAGGCAATCAGACTGCTGGCATTGTTTCTTTCTCTGGAAATGCCAAGTCTTTATAGCACCACAAACATTGCTGGCCTAGAGACATGCCTACTATGCCCTACTCAATGTGCAAGGGAGTACAGTTATTCCATGTCAGATCTTGTGAGCCTGGTGACCAATGAACACCTCTGGATGAAGGCTGTATTTTTAGCATGCACAACCACAGAGCTGCTGAGCATTGAGCAGCATTTATGTTTTTGAGAGTTCAAAATCAGTGCTGAATAAGTGGTTCTAAAGAAAAAGTCTGGTCATTAATTAGCCTGGTCTAATGGTTTCCAAGATGAACAAGAAATCAGGCTAAAGTCAGCAACATCACAACAGAAAGGGACAGAATGTTGACTGAGCAAGAGAGAGGACAACATGGAGCCAGGATGCAGACTGAACACACAGCCTGGGGGCACAGAGGACTTGCTTTTCACCACACTTCTTGTCTTTTGGCATGAGAAGAAAAGGCCGTGCTACTGAACTGAACATTGCCTTGGTTTTGGGCTCTGGGGTTGAACATAAGCTGAAATACCTGAACAGATCTCTGAAGGTACTTAAGGTAGAGACACCAGATAATGCCTGTTTCTTCCCTCTGTTCCATGTGTGCTCTGAACTAGTTGGAATTTTGGAATAATTAATTCTGCATCACACTTGAGCTTTCTCATCAAAGCCAGTTCAGATGAAGATAATTGTACCTGGGCATTTTAGTCACGTAAATATGTATGACTTGCTTCTCTCCAAGTTGCCATGAAATGGGATGAGATCCTGGTTACATAGATAGGCAGCAAGTTTGATGCAACATGTAACAGAATGAATGATTTCTAAAAAAATATTTTGAAGAACATTTCAAGAATTTCATCTTTATCACACTATAGGGATGATAATCCTCAGCATCTGATCAGAAGATAAATATCCTTATAATCTGTCTTATTTTTGTTGATTTCTGTGAGACATTAGACCTTGAGTGAGCAGAAATTCTTGCAGACCACAGAAATATCACTTTATCTGAGGGACAGAGATGACCTTTTGAGCAATGTGTTCTGAATTATTATCACCATAATTGCTTTATTATTAAATAGTACATGTAACATTTAATTTCAAGGATTCTTACAGGGGAACGATAGAAGGAAATTTTACAAGAGTTCAAACAAGAAATGAATCGGAGTTTACAATCATTAGCTTCAGTATTCCTAATACTGAGCATTCTCCCATCTGCATAGTTTCAGCAGCAGCATAGCCATTACCTTTAGTATGGAGTTTGATATCACAGACTGTCTTCCAACCTTTCTTTCCATTATCTTCTTTTCAGATGCCTTTTGTTATAGTTCTTCACAGCCTAGCAGTTAGTCCAAAAAGTTCTACAGAGAGGATTCCCGCAGTGATTTTGTTGTCATAGGACAGAGGTTTAGTCCAACTCTCCAAGAAAATTCAGTGCCACAAGGTCTGTTCTTGGAAGGAGCACTCCTGTAAGTTGACTCTTTAGGAATGAGGGGTCCAAAGTCTGGCATGAATCAGAGTGTGTCAAACAGTGACAATGTGGGTGAAAATACCATTAAATTTAAAGCAAGAAGTAAACTGTCAATAATCAAATTCCAACCTACTTACAGTTATTCTGGTAAAGTGTAACAGTCTTTCATTGGATAAATGCAGGGATCTTTTAGGAAAACAAAAGATACTGAAAGAACTATATTTTTTCACTACTCTATAATTACTTAGAATGGAAAGAATTTCAAGGCATTTTAGTGATCTGCTCTTGGGCAAATTTGTTTGCAAAACATCTACAAATTCTACTGCTGACCTGCAGTTCAAGCATTTGGCTTAATAACCTTTTTTACTTATTTCTGCTATGCACTTGAAGACCTGTAACTGCTCCAGTAAAAAGCACACACAGCAACTGACTGAAGTAAGACAGTCTGGCAAATATTTAATAAAAGCAGAGGAGGAAATATAATAAAAAATATCTCTCCCATCTGTACTTTCAAAAACCTCCAATTATCAGACAGATAAAAAAGTTTGATAGCAACAATAGCCAGTGATTTCCTCTTTACTATTTGTGTTCATGAAGCCTCAGCTGACATTTTTAGGTGATACAGAAACTCAGTCTATTTTTTCAGCCCCCAAAGAGCTTGCAATCTAAGCAAGTGGCCAAAGGGTGTCTGTCTGAATAGCTGAGGTTGCTTTGCAGCATCAAACACTACACCAGAGTCAGATCTGCAATGAGAGTTCTGTTCTCCAGAGTACTCCTTTATCACACAGGATTAGTGCAAGGTAAGCCCTTAAAAATGTCACCTGTCAAGGTCCCAGTCCCCTGGGATGCTGGAAGCATGCTACTGTGGGGAGGTGAGAGTGGAACTTTTCCATAGCGTAGGCCCAGCTCCAAATCACACCTCTGGCAGGGGGAGTGGGCACAGGGTTTTCCTTCCTCCTTTTTGGGGTAGATTTTGAAAGTTTTGAGGAAACTCCTGATATATCCAATGTCACTAACAAAAACTTGTACCATGCATAGTCTTTTGGAGGTTTTAAGAAGGCAACTGAACCGTAAATGCATGCTTTGAACAGTCAGTGTATGAATATGTCATGGAATTATAGAAAGTTAGAGGTTGGCAGGGACCTTGAAAGATGGTTCAGTCTAACCCCCCCTGCCAGAGCAGGGTCACCTACAGCACAGGTCACACAGGAACACATCCAGGTGGGCTTTGAATGTCTCCAGGGAAGGAGACTCCACACCCTCCCTGGGCAGCTGGTGCCTATTCTGTCACCCTCACAGTGAAAAGGTCTTCCCAATATTTATATGGAACCACCGATGCTCCAGGTTATAACCATTGTCCCTTGTCCTGTTGTTGGTGACCCCTGAGAAAAGCTTGACTCCATCCTTTTAGCACTCACCCTTTAACATATTTATAAACATTAATGAGGTCACCCCTCATTCTCCTCAGCCTTTCCTCATAAGGGAAATGTTCCACTCTCTTCATCATCTTGGTCTCTCCGCGCTGGACTCTTTCAAGCAGTTCCCAGTCCTTCTGGAACTGAGGGGCCCAGAACTGGACACAATATTCCAGATGTGGCCTCACAAGGGCAGAATAGAGGGGGAGGAGAACCTCTCCCAACTTACACAACTGGGCTTATACAGCCTAGCAAAGCACAAGCAAGTAGTTTGTTGGCATTTGAACAAGTGACTCCTTGGCTACTGAACTGCCACATCTGACTGCGTGCTTGGCTCCTCCTTCAATGCAGATAGGAAATAAAGTAGATTACTGCTGGTGATGGTACTCATCAAATGAATTTCTGCCCTTACGTAGAGTGAAAAGAAGCAGCCCCTGGCCTGTGCACAGCTCACCATCTCTGCTTCTCATATTATGCAGAAGTTTGCATATTCAGAGAGTTGCTTGTGGGAGACACAAGTGAACTGATAATAAACACTGGATTACAGAGCACAGTGGGCTCCAGTCTCGTGCTGTCACCTCTTCATTCATTTCCTCATGTGTCACAGTATGGGAACAGGCTTTGGCCATGCCAGAAGACACTCACAATACAAACATGCTCCTTGGCACTCTTGATTATGTAGGGAAGTCAAAATCTCTAGCTGTTGTGCCTTTTTCTTCAACAATTTCTTAATGATCTAAGCAGACTGGATGTAATAGCTTTTCAAGATTAATACAAGCTTCCAGGACATGGAAGTGTTGAAGGTCAGGTTGGATAGGGATTTGAGTAACTTGGTCTGGTGGAAGGTGTCCCTACTCATTGCACGGGGTTTGGAATGAGATGGTCTTCAAGGTCCCTTAAAACCCAAACCATTATACATTTCTATGATCTAGCATCTTCTGGTGTCACTGCCATGTGAGCAATTCTCTACCTCATCAGGATATTTTGAGGCTTGGTTAATTGCTTATAAGCTGATTTGGAAAACTGTCAGTTCAGAGTCTTCAATAAGCACTAAACTGTATTGTTTTTAGAGCTATTAATTGTTTTCTTACTCTCAATATTTAATTGTCTTGTAGGAAAAGCAACTGTTATAAATAACAACCACTAACAGTTATTTTGTTATGACATGTTATTTAGGAAAAAAACTTCTGTGTTATTGATTTGATTTTGCAAGCCTCTTTTGTGGTTTTAGATCTTTGCTTTGGCGTCTCCATTTATGTTTTTTTCTGCAGAGACTGTTGCTGTCCTTCTGTTTTCTTCACCTCTATGTTATCCAATTTGTTAGAAAGATATAAGCTTTCCCTTTGCTTTCAGTTCTCCTATTCCTTCCTCCATTGACACAGCCTTTGATCTCCTCTGAGCTTGTAACCCCCACCAAAACCATGTCTTTAATTAGTAGATAGAGTAAGATATACACTGAGTTGCTCCACATTCTTAGTCCTTCCCAGACCCTGATATTTATTACTGTTCCCATTTGGCAGAAGAATGACATTGATTTTTCAGCAGACACATCTGTCTGCTTCCTCAGTCTCTCAGTTTGCATCACCTCTTCCTCCACAGCAAAGGGTGCGCAAACCTTTGTGCACTGTTCTTCTTGCTGGCTGTTTCCTGCATCCCAATGTTTTTCAGACAATTCGGATGTTCAGAATGAGGATAAATGGTACTTTTGAGGCTGCTCAGCTGAGTTCTGGTAGCAGTGACATCATGGTGTTTGGGGTAAGAGTGCTCTAAGAACTTAACTCCAGACTGTGGCCTTTGAAGCAGTGTTAATATGCACTTGGAGAAGACTCAGAGATCTCAGGGCTGGCCTTTCTCCAAGCAGAAGCCATGCCCAGCTCTGAAGGCATGTAATGAAGAGAGACTGAAGCCCTGCTCAGGCTCAAGCAGTATCTAATCTGATCTTGAAAGGAATGAGCCAGAGCAGGCTCTTGAGGGAACCTCCCACCCCCCCCACTTATATTAGTGATGGTGGATAATAAGGATCTGGAAGCATTAGAACACTTGTGAGTGGGTCTGGAAAAATCCAGTTAGATTCTGACATTACAAAAAAAAAAAGAAAGAAAAAAAAAAAGAAAAGGAAAAAAGAAGCCTGTTTCTCAGAAGGACTGAGCTGAGATAAAAAGAGATAAAAAGTAAATCTTAAAATGAATTCTGTGGTCTGAATTTTTCAGGAGAGTAATATACAGAATGGGAGAAAAAGCCTTTTGGGACTTTGTGTACAGAGAGAAAACTTACCACATCTGAGGAAAGTGCAAATTTTAAGGAGTTCAGTAGAAAATGAGATAACATGCAACACACATTTCACCAATATGCCAGAATTGCCTGATGTCTTCCTTTGTTGAGGCAGATGTGGATAATCTAACCCATACAATCTTCAGTAACCCAGTAAAACAGTGATAACATGCTGGAATGAATTAGTTAAAATGGGAATTAAGTGTAACCTTACAAAAATAATTATAAGAGAAAGAACCTACCTAAAAGTTTATTGGCAAGAGGAAGATTAGTGCTGGAGCTGGGTTTGATAAAGAACCTTGGTTCATAAAATTTGCCTGTGACACATGGAAGATCTGCTCAGCAGAAGAGGATGAGAGTGGAAGGAGAAGAGTGGGATGGAGACCAGAAGTATGAAGAGGACTCAGAAAGACATAATAACAAAAGGGAAATATAGGTATGCTTTGGTAACTCCAAAGAAATATCCAGGCCAGCAAAAGTGACAGCTGCCTTTATCTGCTATGATGATTGGGAAATGGAAAGTCTATCCTAAAAGAAGAGTCCTAAAGAAGCTGGCTTATTTATTCTAGCCAAATATAGCTGAGAGAAGAAATGACTGATCTTTATAAATACATCACTGTCTATACATATGAGGGACAAGCAAGAGCTATATAAGTTGTTGCTTTATATTAGTAAAACAACAAATGTGAATAAATTGGTCATTTATAGAATTAGACTGAAAAAGAGAGGAAGATTTCTGTATTTTTAACGAGAGCAATTTTCCCAAAAATGACAGAATCATAGAATGGTTTGGGTTGGAAGACGTCTTAAAGATCAAGTGATTCCAACTGCCCTTGATGATCAGGGACACATCCCACTAGACCAGGATGCTTCAAGACATATCCAACATGGCCTTGAGCACTTTCAGGGATGGAGAACTCACAACTTCTCTGGGCAGCCTATTCCAGTGTCTCACTACCCTCATAGTGAAGAATTTATTCTTAATGTGTAGACTAAATCTACTCTCTTTCAGTTTAAGTCCATTCTCCCTCAACCTATCACTACATGTCCTTATAAAAAGTTCCTCCCCAGCTTTCCTGTAGGCCCTGCTCTGGTACTGGAAGGCTGCTGTAAGGTCTGCCCAGAGCCTGAAACAGACTTGGGCAATTTCAAGCAGCAGCTTGACACATTTGTTGTAGAAATTATGAGGCATGTTTAGGAAAAGAAACCAAGCCTAAAGAGTCTGGATGTGCCTTTTAGTCTTAAATTTTTATGAAAGGGGAAGGAAAAGGATAGGGAAGGGAGAAAGGAATAAGACTTTCCTCTCTTTTATATTTTTCTTTCCTTCCTTTTCTTTCATTCTGACATCATTCCTTCATCCTTCCTTCTTTCCTTTATTTTATATTAATTTTACTCCCAGCTATTATATTTAGCTTTGAACAATGTTTTCATATTTTAGGTTTGAACAATGGACTCCCAGACTTTTTGATATTGCCAGTTTTTTCTCATGAATCCTTTTCCATATGGTAGCTGAGAAGATAAATATTAGCAGTGATCCCAGCCCAAAGCATACCTTGATAGTGGGAACACAGAGGAAAGAAAAGTTCTTTATAGAAAACCATTACTTGAGTCTTACACAGTTTCTCATCAGCTCTCGTATTTCATCCCTCGTGTTTAATTAATAGGTTTTGGATAGAAGGTGAGAAAATGATTCTCAGATGTTTGAAGCCTTACTGAGAATAGGGCCACCTTCATTATGTTAAAGCCCCATGGAAGTTGTGGTCTGCAACACCCAAGTTATTGCCTGATAAAGGCATTTGGGGTTGCGCTTGGCAAGGCTGAGTGCTTACAGCTCCCTGGCTCTCCTGCAGTCAGACAGGATCCCTATCTGAGGAAATAATTTTAAAATTTATGTACTTTTATGACATTTTCCCAAGCAGCCAAGGAAAGAATCAGTCACAGAATCACAGAATGTTAGGGGTTAGAGGGGACCTCAAAAGATCATCAAGTCCAACCCCCCCTGCCAGAGCAGGGTCACCTACAGCACAGGTCACACAGGAACACATCCAGGTGGGCTTTGAATGTCTCCAGGGAAGGAGACTCCACAACTTCCTTGGGCAGCCTGTTCCAGTGCTCTGTCACCCTCATAGTGAAAAAATTCTTCCTAATATTTGTATGGAACTGCCTGTGCTCCAGCTTATAGCTGTTGCTCCTTGTCCTATCGTCTCCCTTCATCTCATATATAAAGACAACATTTTCTTAAGGTACTATAAGCTTCAGCTCTCATTTATTTTCTTCTAGGTCAGCCAATTATCCAGAAAAAAAAAGGTAACTCCAGACCTAAAATGGACTTCTAGACCTTGAGAAAGAGGCAGAGCAGAGAGCAGCCTCCTTCAGCACAGGCTACCAGAGGGAACATAATCTATAAGAAGTCATTTAGAAGTACTGATTTCAGGTGTTTTATGGACCCCTAAATTACTATAACTCTAAAAGTGGTGTTCAGGTAAATCTGCAGTCCCCTCAGCTGCTCATTGCCTTGAGCTTTAACACAGACAAAGCTGTCATTCACACATGATAATGTTTATGAATTTGCATTTTCAGTTTGTATATGGAAAAAGCTGCTGGTGTGTCCTGCCATAAAATATCAACCTGGAATGGAGAAGGGCATGTTTTCCACAAACTACATATTTAGAAAACTGCATAGAAACAACGAGAGTGTTTTTCTCTTCCTTCTTGAACATTCAGTGTAGCTTGACCTAAATTGCTAATTAATGTAAATTTTCTCAGTGAAAAAAGATTATGGGTAGTCTTTCCCTTATCAGGTTACAGATTACGAAATCCTTAATTCCTTCAATATATATATATATATTTTTTTTTACAGAAGACAGCTATTTCTTTTCCCATTTATCCATCATTTTTCTTCTTCAAATTCTGAGTAAATTTTCTCTTGGTCCAGACCTAGGAGGATAATGAATTTCCATGTTCACTGAGGTTACCGTATCATTAGCCAGTGTTTAAATGGCACCAGCAGTTCATCATTCATCCTGCTTTAGCCATGTTGCTTGTGTTGTATTCTGAGACATGGGATGGTATTTCAAGATGAGGGAAGACGTTACCCAGAAGTCTTTATAAGGGAGGCAAATGCAGCAGCAGAAGATGGTACAAATGCCACAAACCATCGGTTGCCAAAACCATCCATCAGGATTGGTAGCATGTGCCAGTGATAGGCTTCTCTGCCCTTGGATGCCCCATTGGCTGAACACCAATAGTATATTTATGTTTACCACATTCAGAGATCTTTTGAATTGGTACAGTCCTGTTCTGCAGACAAACCTGAACAGTGCTGAAGGCTGAGACCTGCAAGCTGTTTAAAACAGAGGGATATGAATTCTGCCAATGAACAAAACCTTTTAATTCAACTTTGGGAAAGTCAAAATGCTGTTGGTATATGAAAAAGGGTTTTCCTGGCCATTTATAGTGAAACCAAGTCAGTGGGCTTTTTAAAGTGGTATCCAGTATGCAACATGAGTGGACAGGACAAGAGATGGCAACAAAAATATAATAATTTTGTGCTGTGAGTTGATAATGTCTTTTATCTTCCAGCCTTTTTTAGACAGTGATCCTTTAACACCACAACCTAACGTTATGTGAACAACATTTTTAAATAAATTATCTTCTTTGGAATAATGTCTGATTTCCTCCTTGTTCCTATATATATCCTATATATATTCTCTTCTCTTTTTAGATTTCTGTGTCATCATTAATTAAAAAGCAATATTCAATTATTAACATATCATCCCCATCCTAAGTCACAATTAGTTGCTACACCTCTTGCAATAAAAAAAGACAGGCATTGTAAATCATTTGGTTTTCTTCCAAACTTCTCAGGTTTAAGTGGATGAAGTCTTTATCTGTCTGTCTGAGCCCTGCCAGTGGTAAGTACTACAGGGTATTCCACAAAACCAATACTTTCTCTTTTTCCTTTTATTTCAATTAATTATGATGCCTTTTAATTTTAGCCTTGCCTTCCTATCTCTGACCTCTGGATGTGATTAGCCCTTGCTTGGAATCATCTGCCATAGCAGGCAGCATCCCAAAAGGGTCAGTGCTTTGTCATCAGAGAATAAGGCAGGCTTAGAAAAAATCTGGTCCTCAAATTCAAGTCAGTGTTTGAATACACTTTAAGCCTGGCCTAAATCCATAGAGGTCTGCCAGTGTTTTCTGCACTCTTGGCCAGAGCAACGAAGAGAAAGGCAATTTAATGAAATCAGAAGTCTCAATAGAAAATAAAAACAATGAAGATATATCTGGAATTTTCTAAAAAAAAATATGAAAAAGTAGTAGCTTTTCCTGAAATTTTAGGTGTTCTAATCTAGATTGATACAGACTTTTCAGAAATAGACTTGAAAGCACCTATGCTAGAAATGGGAAGTTTTTTAGGAGAGAGAGGCAGTGATTTTAAACCAGAGAAATTGGAATCCCATCCCTTGGTTCATAGTAGATTTTGACAATGATCTGGGAGAAGCCTGTGCAGTACCCAGACAACAACTTTGCTTCTCTGGGTTTGTCATCTGTCAGTAAAACAGGGATAGTAATACCTCACCCTGTAGTCAGGTCTTTTAAAATCCACAGGGAAAGACACATTTTCACTATTCATATAGGATGCATCCACAAGGCTTCTGGTGTTAGTTATGGCCCACTGGTGTTGTGGTTATACAAACCATCAAACTAACATCATTCACTAGATTTAAATCAAGAAACCTAGCAGCTATCTTTCTGTACACAAGGGATTTTGGTGGTTGTTCAGCCAGAGCATCCACTGCATTGGAAGGGAGCCAAACTGACTGTCTTTAACCTTCTTGCCCCATCTCCCAGTAGTTAAATGCAGCATGTCACCAGTCCAGCAAATCCAAGATCTATTCCTGGGAGCCAGTGGCATTATGAACATGCAGCTTTTTGTACATGCTTCAAACACTGGCATAGGAATAATGAGGTTAGTGTTTGAATGCAAAGGATTTTCTGGGAAGAAGATAACAGGGGTAAGAGAAACATCAGTGAACACATACCTATTGACAGAAATGTATAGGGAGGGAATTTCCTTCCTTTGTGTCTCTAAATTTGTTTTACTGATTTCATCTATCTTCATCACAATAGCAAAAAGGCGACATCTGATAAAATGAAAACTCTCAGAAACTAAAAATCACCATTTGTCCTCATCCACTGTCCACAATGGTATCACTATGCCAGTTTCTTCAAATATGACTACAATGAACAGATTTTTCCAATGACAAATTCACTCTGGCAGTTTTTGCTGTTTCTAGAATAAAATGACGTAGAGGATTCCAGTGATAACCCGTTTTAGATCTAAACAGAGACAGGAGGCAACTGCCAATAATTTACCTCACATTGGAGTGGCAAGCTAGTTTTTACCTCTTTAAGAACACATTTCTATTAAGACCTTCGAGCAATTTTGAAAACCAGATAAACCTTTCTGGCAAGCTGAGTATCAAACATATATGTGCCAATAGTAATACGCTTAAACAAGAAGCAAGCTGGGATGAAAACCATTTTTATGGTCGGAGTTCACATGGTCTTTGGGGTATCTATCTGAGGCTTCTACAAACCACTTTGGAAACCAGAAGCACTGCACTTTTAACCTCTGAGTGACCCTGACAGTATTTTCTGGGTCGGTTCTTAGATCTGACACCTCAGTGCCCAAAAGCAATTGACCCTGGCTTTCAAATCAGCAGCTGATGTGGGCTTCAGTTTCTGTGCCTGAAGGGTTAAATGGACTGACCATACCCTTGGCATAACAAAGAGAGAATGAATGGAGATGAATGAATGAATGATTGGATGAGTGAATGGAGCAGCTTATCTGCTCCTACTCCAATCTGTTTAAAGAGAAGTTTGCTGCTTTAATAACTGAGGAAATCTTTTTCATAGGGGAGTCCCTGCTAGCAGTCTCTTTCTGATGGTTTTCTTCTCCCGTCTCATTCACCAAGACGTACTCAGAATACTTGCCCTGATGTCACAGGGAAATGACTATGTTGCTTAAGTTAAATAAAGAATGTGCAGCACTGTCAGTATGAAAGAGTCAACAGATAGGACTTAATTAAAGTGACAAGGTAGAGTGTTATACTAATGCTTCCTTCAGGAAATCAGCAGTCAAGCATAATATATAGCAGATCTTCCCTAAATACTGACAGATCTGCCTCAGTTAGCGAGAACCAAATCTAGGCGTACCTCAGTCTTATTTTTTTTTCCTGCATAAATTGTGATTACAGGCAGCTCACAAGATGTGAAATGTTTTGCTGAGGTCACAAATGCCTCTTTGTTCTCTTTTTCCCCTCTCTGTGACAAATGGAATGGAGGTGGGTAATGCCGCACTTCGGGCAAGTGAATGAAAGGTGCGGAGGTAGTCATCCCCCTAGCTGGATGTGAAGGAGGGAGTCAAAGACAAGCTGCAACAGCCCTGCACTCTGGTTTGGAGCATATTATCCCAGGCTGAATAGATGGATGTATTGCATCAAGCCCTGTGGTCAGCAGTGATTGAGATACACATTCCGCAGCACAGACCGCTGACGTAATGCCTTTCGGTCTCCCCGTCCCCCCTCCCCAGCTCCCCTTTGCCTATGGTGCTCCTGCCCTTGGTGTTCAGTAGAGCTGCCCATGCAATGGGATTGTTACGGTAGGAAACCAGTATCTAACCATCTTCCTTCTTCAATGACTTTCTCTCTGCTCTAGCACATTAACAAACACAGCAACAACAACAACAACAACAACAACAACAACAAAAAGAAGGTGAAAAGAAAGAATGAAAGGCAAACCTTACCCTCTTTTTAAAAAACTGAAAGGCTGAACACTTCTTGACTGGAAATCCATTCATGTCTTTGTTGACCATTTTCCACAGTGACAGGTACACAGTGATAGATCCAGTGTGGCACTGGCTTAGTGCATCTGTGTTCTTCTGGGTCCCCTCAGTTAACGAAGAGAGAGCAGGATGAGAGACTCACTGGCACGGCTGAGG
Organism: Calypte anna; assembly: GCF_003957555.1. Lineage (NCBI taxonomy): Eukaryota > Metazoa > Chordata > Aves > Apodiformes > Trochilidae > Calypte > Calypte anna. The sequence continues at coordinate 59,153,143 of NC_044246.1, read as the reverse complement.
CAGCTGTCCTTTACACCTTCATCCTGCTGCACCAGCTACTGCAGCAGCAGCAGCAGCAGGCAGCAGGCAGCAGCCTTTTCCAGCTTTCAGATGCAGCAGGCTATTAGCTTCTTAAAAACGTCCCCTAAATACACTCCTGCAAAACCCTGTGACAGCTTTCAGCTCAGAGGCAGTAGAGCTCGGGCTAAGTGGGTCTCACACAAACCCCAGGTCTTTCCATTCTGGGAGTGCTGCTGGTACCTTTCTCTATATAAGCAGTGAGGCTCCCGTGCTCAATTTGCTATTCCTCTTCTTCAGGTGGTGTGATTCACTGCTGTTTGAGATGAGAGCTAGTTTTGATTGTGCAAATTCCAGTGGGAGCTGCAGTTCGGCAACAGCAGAGAGAGAGAGTGAGAGAGAGAGAGAGAGAGCGAGATGCACAGGCAGAGCAGCTGAACACAAATAACCATACAAAGGATAGGAGGAAGGCTCAGGGAAAGAAGTGCTGAAAGGCAGTGTGTTTCCCTTGGGAGAGGGACAGCAATAGCTCTCGTTTTATATGAGGACAGGCTTTGAGTAAAAAAGAGGCACTGGTCAACTAAAAAAAAAAATGTTTTTCTTACGTTGCTCACCTTGCTATGATTTAGATTTACTTTGGAAAAAAGCCCATTCGGTGATCAATGCGATGCTGGGTTATGTGACTGGACGTGCTGTAGACAGAGAAGCATTGGAACTTCATTGTGAAGTTCAATGAGCTTCAAGGAAACCAGCAGTTCCTAATAAGTAGGTTTACCACATCTGATGCAGATAAATGTAAAGCAAGCAGACACAGACAATTTTGTTCAGATAATTACCTTTTATTTTCTTCTAGAAACATAGATACATAGGTTTTAGACATAGAAGGACTATTTCATTGTGGAAAAATAGGACTGAAAGGGATCTTTTAAGGACATATTGTCTAACCTCCTTTTTATTAAACTCAATTGAGTTAAATTTCACCAACTCCAATGAAACCAATAACATGCCTAACAACACTGTGAAATATCTTTTAATTAAACTGTACTTTCCAGCAAGGTCTGGAAAATAGAGACTTCATCACCTCGTCTCATCCTCTGTTTCAGGATAATAAACTTCAGTTTCAAGACAGCACCTTATGTTTAATATTGATCTGGCTTCTCTCCAGCATTTCCCCATGAGATTGGTCAGCCCTTTAGTACAAAGAATTTTCCCCCATTTGATGATACTGGTAAATCAGTTACTTCTCAATCATCTCTGCAGCTAGGTAAATAGACTGAGCATTTAACCTTTTTTAGAAGAAGCCATTTTCACTAGTCCTTGAAGATATTCTGCACAAGCCCCTGTTATTTTCCTCCTGTTTTTGAAAATCCATGAAAAATTATGACACCTATGTTGTATGTTCTACCCCAGCACAGGTTTCTCCTAACTGAATGCAGATATTAAACCATGAACTTACTACCTACTGCTATCTCTATTCTACAGAGAACCCCACAGGTCTTCTGACCCATGCACATGACTGAAATCCCACATTGAGGTACTATGGCCTTTTTCAAACCAGTAACATGTATTTCCCTAGTTTGTACTTCTAGCCCTCATTTGACTGTAAACAATTGAATTGCTTACAATGGGCTCAAATCTCCTCTCCTCTCCTCTCCTCTCCTCTCCTCTCCTCTCCTCTCCTCTCCTCTCCTCTCCTCTCCTCTCCTCTCCTCTCCTCTCCTCTCCTCTCCTCTCCTCTCCTCTCCTCTCCTCTCCTCTCCTCTCCTCTCCTTTCTTTTTCTTGTCTTTCTCCTTTGTCTTTCATTACAGCAGCTGCACCTGCTGTAATCTCTTTGATAGAGAAATTCTTGGGTTCAGGATGAAAATTCTGGTCCAAACTTCAGGGGCAAGGTAGAGCCCCATCCTAGCTCAGAAATCAGCATACTCCCCTGGGAAGCTGCAAGTTCAAAATCGAAGTCTCACAGAAGACATAATTTTGAGTTTGGGTTCTCTTACAGGACTGTCCAAAGCAGAGGGCTGAAGAGCCAGTGTTTCATCTGAATTGTTCCACTTTATGTGTCTAATTGTCAGTGGAGCAAGAAGAGAGAGAATTTTCCACTCTGCCCTTGTCAGGGGCTAATGGATTTCACCACACAGCAATTCATCCCAGACTCTGAAACCTGATCAGCAATTCAGTGTCCAGCTAGAGGCACACTGAAGAGAGTTTCAGAAAAACTGGAATTCTCAACATGTCTCATCCAGGCCTCCCTGAACTGAGTACCCCTCCACCCCACTGCCTGCCCCTCAGCCACCAGCTGTCTGGGGAAAATTTCTCAGTAATCCTCTTCTGTGCTTCCCATGTGACCTGTACTTTGGTGCTTATAGATAGAGAAGTAGATAATGGTGAGTGTCCAAGTTTTACAAGTTGTATCTCTGAGTTGTTGGCTAACCTGATACGCAAGGAGACTACTGATGAAAAAATGGCTTTCACTCGGGCAAACCACGCAGCTTGTTGTGCTTATACATTTTTTTGAGATCTTTCATCTATGTACCCACAGCTTTGATCTGTCTCTCAGACTCAGATATTTCTCCTCAGGGCTCAGCCCTCTCTTCTCTTTCATAAATGCATTTGTTTTGCCTCTCCCTCCTTCATAAACTGGCTGAAGCACCATTCTCCTTCCAGGCTTTTAAACCTGGCATCCTGCATGCTTCTGGAACTGGTTACTATTCCTGTGAATATCTCATTGGTCCTGCTGCCAGGATCTTGGCCTCTACACTTTTTGTACTATTTATTTTATTTGGGTATTGGCCTCTTTTCAGCTGAGCAAACTATGCATTTAGGTTAAGCATAGTTCCATGAGAAAGAAGAACTCTAACTGTTCTTAAAGTAGCCTGATGGTTTTAAATTACTGTAGAAGTAGCTTTTTGAGGCAGGTGCATTAGTGTGAGGGGCTTGAGTTAGGACACTGTTCTTGCATCTCATAGAGTCCTCCTGGACTCTCCAGGATTTTGATACAAATTCTTCTAAGCTGAAAGCCCTTTGTCTCTGTGGCCTCAAAGAATTATATTTTTGAAGTCACACACAGGTGTCAGAATTGTGACTCATTGGGTGCAGAGCTCATATCTAGCACAAGTAGTCAAATACTTTAAAGTGGATAAAGGGAAACCTACATATCTGCTTTTACACCAGCATAAAATTATTTAAAGCCAGGGAGATTATCCTAAGAAAAAGTGTTCCGCTTTATTATGGTGCAAAAAATATAGCTTCATAATTAAACCTGAAATAAGTGTAAAACTCCCTGCTCACTGCATTTAGCTGAAATCAAAAGGCATAAAAACTGGGTAGGTCAGTAGCTTGAATCAAGCCACCCTCCTCAACAGTGCTTTTTTTGACTGACATGAAGTACCAAGAGCCTTCATCAACTTGGTGGCCTGCCAGATGTACCAAGCACTTTACAGAAGTCCTACAGATATTTCATTCTTTAATGGCCTTTAGCAGTTTCCATTAAACTGTCATATACTCACCCAATGATAAAATAAGTTTTTATTAGGGCAGCCAGAAAAGAGATGTACAAATCATCTCCAAAATTTTGAAGAGTTGCAAAACAAAGAGTAATATCTGAATCCCTGTGAGCTCATTGGACTCTGTTGTACCTGTTACGAACACCATACTCCAATAAATGTCCTACCACTTAAAAGTGCAATGTAACAGGTAATTGGTGGTAAATCAGTCCACAGAGTATCAGGGAACAAGTAAATTATACTTGTTCTGACTTGGGCCAGAACAGAACTAATTTTCTGTCCTGTAATTTTATTTTCAGCTATGTCTCTTCTAAATAGCTGTACCTGCTGAAATTAACAGCAAGTTTCTCAGTCAGTGTTTGCTTCTAGGACTGATAATGCTTGATGTTTATAGTTACTGCAGGTGACTGGTGTGCAGAAACAAGGACACTGCTCAGCTCTGAGGAACATTTTATGCTCCAGAAAGAGAAAAGGAGTAAAGAGGTCACACCTGCAACCCTCAATTAGAGAGGAGCAGGCAGGATAGTTGACTGAAACTGACCAGAGTATTCAATCTCATACACTTCATGCTCAGTATAAATTCGAGGGATCATGAAGGTCAAGCCCCTTTGGTCCTTCTTCTGTTCCTGTCTTCTTCGGCATCCTGGAAGGATTCTGTCTGTTCATCTGCTTGTGGTCCTGATCCGTACCATTCTCAATCTGTGTGTTCCTGCCTGCAGCTCCCGACTGCTGCTGACTCCAGGAGTCCAGCCTGGACTTTCCCAGGGCTGCCCTGCAGCCTCCATGGTGACATGAGCATTACTGGGGAAGGGAGGAACACGGTATCCTTTTTCTGTATATTTCCTATATTTAATTCTTTTTCCTTTTTTATCATTACTGTTTCATTAAAGCTGTGTTGTTTAGTTTCCAACCCATAAGTCTCTCTTCCTTATTCTCTCTCCTTTCTTTATCAGAGAGGGGAAAGGGATTAATAGAGAGCATCTGTTATTTGGTTAATTGCTGGCCCAGCATTAAACTGTGACAATACTGATTAGTTTGGCCAGCTACTGCCTTAACAGACTACATCTTCTCCCCTTGCCTAAGAAAAAGATTCAATGTGAAGTCTCAGGTCTTTAGTATCAGAGCCCTTCATGTCATTTCCTTTGCTGTAATTTCAAAGTTGCTTATCTCTGGCATGGGCAAAAAAGAATGTGTTGCAGATAATTTCTAATAACTTATCAGTTATGAGTTCTTACTCAGCTGATAAGAGTCAGCGAGTTCTCCTTCCCTCCAATTCCTTCCTCTGTGGGCAGGGAGAGGTGGATGGTTTCCAGCAGCTGTGGATCTGATATTTTACCCTGGTGTCCAACAATAAAGATAGACACAGCTCATCTCATAGTGTATCACTGGAAGAACTCAGGGAGTAAAAATGGAAACTGAAGACAGAAGAATGAACATGTGACACTTCCATTCATTATTCTATCTCCAGAAATGGAACTAGTTGAGACTGCATATGGCTTTCACTGCCTTAGTTCTTGAGACTTCATTGGCTGCTCCTCTAGCTACCAGCCTTTGCAGCATTTACCATGTGGACACCCACTTACGGCACTTCTCACGTGCTCTTCATCTTGTTTCACTTACAAGCAGCACTTGTCTACCAGCTCCCATTTGTATTTGCCACTGTGCTCCATTGTCATCCCGTCTCCTGATCATATGCAATCCAAAAATATATGTTCCTGTAGTTCTTCATCTATGCTTTCTCCTTGCCCTCCCAGTCACTATGAGAAATGGGGAAGTGACTGACAGAGTAACAGCCCCCATGTACCATCATCACATTCACATATTAGAAATTAAAACTAGCAGTATAATGCCTAACACTAAATGACTAACGTAAAAAGGTGTGAAGGAAGAAAAGCATAATTAGCACTTTGGAAGCATGCTCAATACAAGCAGTGTATCCACTTTTGGTCTTTCAATCCTCTTCTTGGAGAGATATTTTGAGAGGCTTTTTACAGTGCTGACAAAGACTTGTGATGGTCACACTTGGCTGTATTTAGGGACAAACTAAAACATGCTGGGACACTAGAAAATTATGGTACTTTCCTGTGGTAGTATAGCATGGTATTGTAGGAAGATGGAAAGAAGAGGGTAGGGAATTGCCTCAGCTGTGAGAGATAAAGGAAAAAGTGTGCTTCCCAGAAATGTAATACATACAGGGTTACCAGGCTGGCCTCTACCATAGTACTCCAGCAAGTTCAACATGAGCTGATAATGTACACTTGCAGCCCAGAAATCCAACTGTATCCTGAGCTGCATTAAAAGAAGCATGGCCAGCAGGTCAGGAGAGGTGATTGCCTCTTCTCTGCTCTGTTCTTGTGGGACCCCACCTGGAGTATTGTGTCCAGTTCTGAGGGTCTCAATATGAGAAGGGTCTCAATATGAGGCTGGGGGCTGGGGTTGTTCAGTCTGGAGAAGAAAATGCTTTATCAGGGGAAACTCTGGAGAACCTTTCCCTTTGGATCACCGCTAGGAAGTTGGGGAGGGAATTTTTGTAAGGGCATGTAGCAATAGGATGAAGGGGAATTGCTTTTAATTGAAAGAGGGGATATTTAGGTTAGACTTCAGGAAGAATTTCTTTAATGTGAGGGTGGTGAGACACTGAAAAAGGTTGCCTGAGGAAGTTGTGATGCTCCCTCATTGGAAATGTTCAAGGCCAGGCTGGATGGGGCATGGAGCAACCTGGTCTAGTGGAATGTGTTCTTGCCCATTCAGGGGGTCAGGATTAGATGATCTTTAAGGTCTCTTCTAACCCAAATCACTCCGTGATCCTATGATTCATTTGTCTGACCCAACTGATAATGCTGACCTTTTGTGATTTGTGCTCACCAAATAGAAAAGGAGATCCAGCCATTCTCCAGCAGTGCAAAGTCCTTAAAAATTGCTTACAATTTTTTATTCATACGCAATATCAGAAGCAATTTGAAGGTCTGATATTCTGAAATCCTTCTAGGCCTGGAAGCAATTGTTCCATATTTCATAGGTGAGCTGAAATCCCCTTCTGTGCAACCGAATGTAGTTCCTATTTCTAGCCTACAGAGAGCTGGCAATATAAAACCTATTCCACAGGAAAAAAACCATCCACCTATATCCTATAGGCCACAAAACAATCACTAGAAAATAATGAGCTTTGCTTGCTGCTGACCTGAGCAGAATTCAAACTGTGAAAATTTCCGTGACCAAGATCAGTCGGTTTAGCTTAAGAGCCTGAGTGGGAAGCTGGTTTTTAATTTCTGCATACTTTACTTATGCTGTTTGATTATTTCAGGCATCTCATTTCCTCGAGTATGACTTAAAAGGAGGGATGAAAATAAAATGATAGATGAAACCATGAAATAAAATAAAAATGACATTCACAAAAGAGAGAGAAAGAGATCTGCTTCTAAAGCGAGCAAAATTTCATTGGAATAGACAGAGATGCTTTATTTGTGCCAGGACTCTTATTTTCACAGAAAAGTTAAATCTAGGGAAAAAGCCAAAAACCAAAAAACCCCAAAACAAACAGGATAGAGGAAGCTCATCCTTATTACCAGATGCACCTAATTATATTTCCTAAGTGTATGTTGATTGATCTACAAGGCTTTTAGAGACAGGTAGCCAAAAATGAGTAAGGGAAAAAAAATAATTTTATGGAAACCTTATTGGGTCAATAATTCTCCCTGGCTCTTTTTTTTTTTTTTTTTTCTTTTCTTAAATCCATTCAAAAAGCAAAAGTTCTTTTCAGCCCTAGCAGCAGCTTCCTGGCAGAGACTGCCAGGCTTGACACCAGGGCTGCATGAGGTTTCTGTGCCTGCTCTCTGCATCTCTACCCCATCCACCCACACAGCTCAGGCAGGTGAAGGCACCTGGCTCTGCACATCCCTGGTGTGATGTGCCACCAAGAGATAGAGCTTGTCAGGTAGGAGGCCTGCAGGACAGTAAAGCTCCTACAGAATGCCTTTGCAAATGATAAATAATTAAAAAAGTAATAATATTGAAAGGTAGGTCTTATCATGACTGTATTTCCCTCACACTTACTTCCCCTGCTGTCTGCCACTTCCAGGGATGGGGGTTTATGGACCAAAAAGATGCTGGACAGACAGGCATTGATAAAGGTACAGGCTGGGACAGCTTAAAACAAATATGTTGTGGTTTTTTTGGGGGAGTTAGAATCTGCCCTGTTATTTAAGATGACAGGACTGAAATAATTAATACCCTGTTATCCACAGAAGGCTTGGTATCCGTTTACACTACTGATACTTTGAACATGGAATCATTAGTGTTTTTTGATGACACTGGAAATAAGCATGCTCTGTCAAGGACACTGTCATTTTGCATGGTAATACAAGCTTTCCACTACAGAATTATTTAAATGTGCATATTTTGCTTAAAATAACATAATCAAAGCTGGGACATATACTTCTCTAGGACATCTGCCAGTGTTGTCAAGGGCAGTTTTATGGGTAGGTATACACAGGTCTTATGTGGAGGTTCTGTTCATTTTCCTCAGCAGGCTCAGCACACAAGCTTGAGTAGTCATGCTGTGGAAATCTGCTCTCTCTGACTAGCAGGTGGAGAAATGAATTATAGCAACAATCCCTCAAGGCCAAAAAAAAAAAATAAAAAATAGTCTACTGATTGTCACAGTAGTTAGGTGTGAACTCTCATTGTCCTTCATTTTTGGGAGAATTTTTTTTACTACAAATCATCTAGTAGTATCAGTAGAATCATCTGCTGACTTCTGAAGGTTGTTGTTTTGGCTCCATTGCCTTTGTCACTCACACCACAGAGCCATTAGACATGAACTGGACTAGGCAGCATTTACAAAATCCAGTGACCAGTGTGCTCAGCTTTTACTACCCCCTTTCCTTTGCCAGCTGGACCTTGGGTGAGCACTTCTTGACATCTCCCTCTTATTTCATCATCACAGGGTACTATAGGGAACACACTCACATGCCTCCACACTCACATAATGTGGCAAATTTTCCTCTGATTATTTTAAAAAACCCCAATAAACTGCAATGGAAGTTTTCCAGCTACTCCAGTCAAGTAAATAACTACACTTAATTTGCAACTTGAAATTTGTTTGTTTCACTCTGCCTTGACATTTGAAAACAAGATAAATACCCAAAAAGCTACAAAGTGCACATAATATAGCCAGTATCACGTAGTCCACCTAAAATAGGCTCGCTTAGGACTGGTACAGAGATGAGGAAGAGACTCTGATGGCGCCAACACCATCTTCAAAATATTCCCAAGAAACCCGATCCCTCGAAGTATCAGATGAGTCAGAATTACTCATATGCTCCTTCGCTTGGTTGGGGAAGGGGGACATGGAAAAATAACTTATTAGTAATAGCTCATAACATCTACAAAATTGCAACAACCCACACGTGGTCACAGTGGCTGCTACACAGGGGACACAGAGCCGAGGTCCACTCATCACTCATCACTCCCATTGCAGTCAAACCCAGGGAATGAGCTGTCTGTGTAGGAGTGGTTGCAAGTGGTATTTCTCCAAGGCACAGTGTAACAGTGACACACACACTGATAATCCAAATCATCATCTAGCTCTGCAAAAGGGCAAATTGAGTGGCAATGTTGGCTGATTTTTTCTTTATATCACCGGATCTCCTTGAAGACCTGAGCAGCAGCAGGGTCCACACAGACACTCAAGACAATTTCAGAAAGGAAAATACATTCCTTATTCAGAAGACTACACTTTTGGTAGTTTAAAGAAAAAAGAGGCTTGTATCAGAATATATTTGTGCACAAGCAATTTGAAAACATTCAGGTAACGTTATGACTGAATTACCTGACTATTTTCACAGTAAGCTCAGCTGTAGAAAGCCTCCATTTATAGCAAAGCAAATTAAAGTCACTAATTGTTTCATATGTGCAATGTGGGATTTGCAGTTTCTTTTATAATGAAACTTTGATTACCCCATAATGGTTCTGGCAGAAAAAATGACTGCATTTTCAGAGGCTTCTGCTGTATTTTCAGGCTGGGTCTGTGTCTGCAGTAGTTTTATGTTCTTTGACTAACCTCATGCAATCACATCTCTTTAGGCTTTCCCAGAACTCAGACTTGTGCTACCTGCTTCTAGAAATCCAGACAAAGTAAACGGAAACACTGTCCTTTAGATGGAAAAGTAAACAGAAATGTAGTGTTTTGGACTGCATAAACCTGATAAATCCTGACTCTTCTGTACAGAATCCTAAAGGAAATATCAACTGAGGCTTTTTACTTGGCTAGGCATACTTCTTAACTTGACATGTCCTCCAACACTTCTCCTTTTACAGAAAGCTGCTGTTGCTCTGAAGAAAGTGCCTTTGCCACTTCATACCAGAGCTTATCTATTAATTGCCTACAAAGTATAAGCATGTCAGCACTGGAATGAAAAAACACTATTGGAAAGACCTTCATGAACTATTCCTAAGATAATTAATTATATGCATAAATCACATTCCTCATAACCTTCTCCCTCCAGTAACATATTTTGCTACATACTCATACCTGAAGATCACCACCAAGGTGGTTATTGGTATAGCTTTAAATCTTACAGGCATTGGTATTTCTCAGATACATTTGTGCTGGTGAAAGAGTAGGTTAGGATGGTGAACTGTTTGTATGAGGGATCTCATTTTCTTGGATTTCTGCATCCAATGTCAACAGGGCTGAGAGCCTTTTATGTAGAATAGTACATAATAATATTAACCTAAAGTTTACCAGCTGTGCTTCATTTATAATTTTTCCAACGTCCTCTTCTCTTGCAAAGGAATGTTGTAGCCATTGGGTGGTGGGGAAAGGAAGGACCCTATACATTTGTTGCCATAGAAATACTTGGGTAATTAAACATAATATGGTAAATGAAAAAGTATTTGCAATTACTGTCAACACCTGTGGGCATGAAGTGACTGACAACACTGTGCAACTGTGGCCCAAAGCAGGTAGACTTGAAGCTGAGACCAAGGGTGTTGTTTCCATGTCACTGAAACCAGGACTGAACTGTGTGGTGAATATTCACATCACTGGAGTGAGAAGCATTCAGTTTCCTCAGATCAACTCTCTTTAGTCTGAAAGTGTGAGGAAAATGTGTTGGGCCACTTTCTGGGCATCCTTTTGTCAAAATGAAACAGGTTTCCAAGATATGAGAAAATTGACACCCCAAGTGAAGTTGTTTTGCCAGGCGACTTCAGTCTTTTCCACAAGACTTTTCTTGCATTTTCCTGAGTAAAAGTCTGAGGTCTCAGCAGTAATATGCTTTAGAATTTAACTGGCATTGATAATGATTTTTTTATTTGCGACACACACATCTTTGGGTGGAAAAACTACGATATTAACATTGAAAAGTGTCACCATTTTACCCTGGATTATTTAGAAGCATTTCCTTATGATTACATTTTGTAGATATTATTGACATGCTTCATTGCTCATGTTATAAATCATCTATGTGACATAGGCATTAATTCTTTATATTTGAGCACAGCACTAAACAAGATACATCACTGTTTTACAAGATCTCACTGTTCTCCACTGGAGAAACTGGTAATTCTAAAAGTATGTTCATCCCTACATAGAACTTGAGTCTTGTGAAAATATCAGTGGTGGGAGTCTGGTACCATAAGAAAATCTGACTCCAGTTTTCTTGAGATTTCTGTTTTTCTTGGATGCTTTTTCAGCAATCTTATATTTATATCCTTGAAATTTGAGTAATTCTTCATTCATAGAGGCTGAATTTATGATGAATATATCTGCATCTCTCAGTTTGTCATGGACTTACAGGTAAGCTAAAACTCTCATTTGGGCAGAGAAAATAAATGTCTTGGTTGAGATAAGATAAAAAAATATCCATTAACTATTAACATTAGTGTTGAGGTATATCCTGTAATTGATTGTCCCAGTCTGCATTCTCAATCAAACATGCAGAGACATCTGATGATGCTGGAGAAAAATACAATTAGCAATTTGATTGTAATCTATCATAAACCAAATTAACATATGGAAAATTATTCAGATAATGTCTTACGAATCTAAAGAGAATGCTTTTTATATTAGAATGTCACAAGGCAGACAGTGCCATGAAAGGAAAGAAAGGTATAACTAATTAAAGCATTTCCAGTAAAAAGCACAAAGTTCTGTATGTCAAAACTGAAACTCTTCACAGAAAAGGGTTGGTTTTTGTTCAGTCTCACGATAATTTAAATTCCACATCATCAAAATAGCTCTTTTTGTTTTTTTAAAGGAAAAGTCTTCTTATCTGACATATAATTCCTTTTTTTTCCCTTCATCTTTTTTCTTAATATATTATGAAAAAAAAAATTAAAAAATAAAAATCAGTTACCGGAAAAAATGTTTTGATTAAAACGTTTTTTATTACTATGTCATCACACATAAATTCTTTTTCTTTCCTCTGTGTCCTGATTGAGCTTTGAAATCTCAAAAATTCCTACAGATCAGAAACTTGCTTTGCATTCATCTCTTGCACATGCATCAGCATTTGATTATTTCAGCATACTGTACCACTTCTTTTAGTTAGGAGTCACAGAATCACTGAAAGTGAGGGGTTGGAAGGGACCTTGAAAGATCACTGAGTCCAACCCCCCTGCCAGAGCAGGGTCACCTACAGCACAGGTCACACAGGAACACATCCAGGTGGGCTTTGAATGTCTCCAGGGAAGGAGACTCCACAACCTCCCTGGGCAGCCTGTGCCAGTGCCCTGTCACCCTCACAGTGAAAAAGCTTTCCTTATGTTTACACAGAACCTCCTATGCTCCATCTTGCACCCATTACCCCTTGTCCTGTTGTTGGATATCACTGAGAAGAGCGTGGTTCCATCCTCCTGACACTCACCCTTTACATATTTATAAACATGAATGAGTCATGAGACAATGTCAGCACTGTGAAACCTATCCAAACTTACTTCTTTACTTGGGGGCCTATTTTTTTCCAGCATGTCTTTTCAGGCAGATGTAAGTTTTAAATGTTTAACATTCTGAACCTTTTTTTTTCTCCTAGGCCTTATTATATTATGTCAACAACTACTGGGTGATGTTAGGCCTTTTCCTATCATCCAGTGTGAGGCATCTGATCCATCACTCTGAATTTCATGTGCAAATCCTTTCATTTTCTGTTACACGCTTCCACTGCTGGTTCCATGTTTTTTTCATATGCAGTTCCTTTGATGTTGAATAAATTAGTTTGGAATCAGGACTAATTGACTGAGCTTCCTACATAAAAGCATTTACTATACTACTTTTGACCTCTGCTCTCCAACATTCCAAGAAGAATATTAAAATTCACACCACATTTAGCAGGACAGTAAATCTGGGCTTGTGCATATTCAAGGAGAATTTTAATATCCATGCAGGTAGCTTCTCAGCTCCTCACTGCCAGCTTGAATGTCTTTAGTTAAGACTATGGTGTCGTCATGGCCAAAGAGAAACTGCCTGTTCAGGAATAGCTCTGAAATCAGTGGAGGGACTGCATGATAAATGTGAAACCTTAATCCTCACATGTATCCTTATCACCCACCAAACCTAAGTGTCAGAGAACTAGTTTGATGTAATAAGACTTGAGTCAAAGGCATCTATCTGCTGTATCAGCTTTGCTTTCACAGAGACTTAGACAGCAGGTTTTTGCTGTAAGCAGGAAAGCAGCCTGTTCCCAAAGCTACTGAGACTTTTGGTGAGTGATGCAACACTTATGCTTTGTGTTGAAGCAGGACAAAAGCACGTTCAGGGTTACTGGCCAGCAGACACCCGGAGGCTGTGGGCAAGCACTCTAATCCAGTTCTACATGTTGGCTTTAAGCTCCATAAGTCCATTGCTGTTGGGTGTCTGGTTTATTCAACACACAGACAAAGTACTCTCCCTGTATGCGGTGTAGATCCATCCAAATTCACTGCAAGGAGGGCTTGTACCCCTTTCACCAGCAGCAGCTGCAAAGGTCCTTAAATACAGAAGAGTGAGATTCTCAATGCAGCTGTCTGGTGGCTCTGGAGCTGCAACACAATGGACTATTGCTACAGGTAGTTGTCCTATCAGTTCCATCATGTTGCTCATCCTTTACCTGGATGGGAACTCAGCCAACTACTGCTTGCATTAAATCTTTGCAAGCACCACAACATTCATTTTCATGTGTGGCATGGGTCAGGGGTCAGTATTTTACCCTACTTGGAACAAATAAGGGTCACCTTGTCACTTGCTGACAGATCCTACCAATCTTGGCTGAATTAACCTAACTCTGACTTTGGTCAATGCCTTTGTTTCTATTACCCACATTGCAAACTTCAAACTTAAGCTGAAAACACTCAAATCTGATTGAGTTTTCTGAAGACCTGGGCAGGCTTGAATTGGGGGTACATAGAATTTAAACTAAAATACTCTCATCCAGTAAATAAACCTGAAACAACTGATGAGAATTATTAACAAAATCAGTAACAGGTGACCAGTACAGATGGACCAGTACAGGGTAAGCAGGACATGGAATGATGTGTAGTTGTGACGAATGCTCATGTATGTCCAGGTTAAGGCAGGTGCTCAGACTCTGGCTACCAGAATTCAAGCTAAAACAAAAACATAGTAAATCCCAATTTTGCTTCATTTTTTCTGAGAAATAAATATGAAATAATTCAGCTACAATCAGCAGATTGTTCAGCATATGCAAGAGGGAAATCAAATAGTTGCCTAATCTGCCATTAAAAGAACAAGCATCCAGTTCATCATCTGGGACATTTTTATGGTGGCCTGTAAAGGGACTCTGAACTGTCCAGAATATCACATGGATTCCTAATGCACTTTATTCTCAACTTAATTTCTCAGAAAATGAATGGTTCTACCTAAAAAGACTCACACTTTCGGTACGATATTTCCTAGAAAGAAGAAACACAACAGCCCCCTTTAGACTACAAGCATCTAGTTTGTGACCAGAAATGCTCTAATGTCATTTTCACAATTGCTGTTTTTAATATTCCCTGTCCCATCATCTAGGAAATCAGGCAAAAAATAAAATCAAAATAGACTGACATTTATCATAATGGGATGAAACTGAGTGCACATGCAGCTGAGGAGAACATGCAACTACAATGGCATCCTCATGACAGAGTTGAAAACAACACTAATTTAGCAGCTCAGGCAGTAGAGACACACTAACAACTAATTCCAAAGGCTTCATGCCTTACCATGTCTTCATGCCTTACCATAAGTAGTACCAAGACCGACCTCCAGCCACCCAGCTTGCTATTATGGGAGGTGGGATTTTGCATCTTCACACTGAAGCTGTATTTAGCACAGATGAATCCTGTGTACAAGTTTTGCCTTTGCCTTGAGGTTATGTTAGTCATAAGAAATTATTTCTAGCATGTAGCTGCACAGGAGCTGTTAGAAACTTGGTGTGTGTATTCATGCAGCAGTAACCAGAAGAGTGTCTATGTAAAAGATGTCCAAACAGAGAGGGTTCTGACTGGCAGTTGGAATTAAGTTTCATATGGGTAGATCTGTTCTTTTTTTCAGTATTGTCTCCTCTGATATACAAGGTCAAGGGGAAAGAAGGTTTTGCATGTCTCAGATTAATGCTAAATAAACATCTAGCATGAGACTGTGCTCAGTGTTTGAAAGTTAAACCTTGTTACACCAACCTCAGGACCACACATCAAAATTTGGATATAAGAAGGCCTCCTAATGAAAAAAAGGAATTTGCCACCTGATACAGATGTCAGAACAAGTAGGAACCTTAAGGCTCACAAAAGCAACAGCAGAAAATTTCAGCAACTGCTCAGGCTTCATGCAGAACAGACATTATGATATATTGAATTATGCTTAACAGAATCCAAATTCTATATGCAGTTGGATGAAACATGCTGGAGATTATCTGCTTTCTGTCATTATGCACGAAAATTCCACCTAGTGATGATAAATATTGAGCCACAAACATCTGCAGAGTTCAGGAAAGATTTCTTGCTTTCAGAATGTTCTGATGTTACAGCAATGTGACTCAGGACTTTTTACATAGGGTTGTTTCTTTTAATCTAGAGTAGATTTTTGAGTGCATCTTCAGTGCCAGTTTTAGTCACTCTCCATAGAGCTACGTGAAAAATAAAGTGTAGATTATTTCTCAGCTTTGTGGAAATTCAATGCAAGTGAACCCTGAAAAGGTCACACATATAAGTAAGAGCAAATAAGGGGCTTAGCAAGACTGACTGCTCTGTGACCAGGAGGGACAAAACAAAGTGTGGATGTACTCAAATACTTGCTGCCTCCATGATGCTTGGTGACCTGATGCCAGACACCACCTGAGCTCCAGGATCCCCTCCTCATGCCATTGCCCAGCAAGCAGGGATCCAGGTGGCAGTGTGAGGCAGACATGTGAAGGAGGGGGACCGAGGTCACCCTGCAATGCCACTACCGCCAGCAAAGAGCTTTACCTTCTCCCAGTGACTTCTCTGTCTTTTTCTGCTTGGACTTTTGAAAATTTTGGGGTCACATTAATTTTTCTGAGGGGTCTTCTGCTGCAAGTTAAAAAAAATTTTTGAGTCTTTATGTTATGTTGAACTATTCTGGCTCAAAAAGACTTAATACCTTCCATCCTCCCATTTTGCGTTATCTTTCTTTACCACTGAGTGAAATAAAAAAAAATAAAAATGACAAAAACACTTTGCTTGCATTTTCTTTTATTGAATTTTTTTTTCTTCCTACAAGCTCTGTATGAGTTTAGAAGAATTTAAGATTACTTACATCTTGTTATTTTAATTTTGTGTCATTTATTTCAACAGCCCTTTAAGGAATATTTTTGTAACTGTCAGATGTCCATATTCTAACACAGTAAAGGACTGGTAAATGGACAAAGGTCTTGTTTCTCTCTTGTGAGCTAGATCAGAATTGCTAAATGAATATACTGTAAACATGCTGAGATATCTACTAATAGTGAGCCTTTGATTTAAGTCTAGATACCTCAACACATTGCTGACAGACAAGCTGACTCTTCAGGATTTCTCAAGTACCACAGTGAACTGACAGAAAACTTTATGGATTAACAACATAAATCTTGTTTGCATTTATTTGTTCAAGCCAAAAATCAAATGCAGTAGAGGTCTTCTTAAATAACACTTTGTATGAACAATTCACAGTTTTTTTGCTTTGCCCAGTCCTTGTAGCTTTGCACTTGGACTAAACCAGATGTCACTGTATTGACCTAGTACCTTTTCAGATACTAACTAGGAAAGAGATAAAACTAGAAAGTGTGCATCTTACATTTGTGATGTGATTGACACAAATGTTGCAAAAAGTGGGGCAGTATAGGGTAGGACTGGCAGAATGTTTACAAGGCATTTAATAAAAAATTTTGTCATCTATTTTCTTATTATATTTCATAAACATCCATTCAAGACATCTGCTAGCTTACTACAGGCAGTAAATCAGCCTAATTCTTTTGGTTTGCCACATAAAATTTCTGCAGTTCATATATATTTTGGCAACCACAAGGATGGAAAGCAGAGGGAAGTGTCTTCCTATATTCACACTGATTTATGCTACGAGACTTGGCATCAACTATCAGACAGCTGATTTCATATTTGACACAGATTAGTAGTGCCTTAGACCAAGTATCTCTCAACCCATATTCATCCACTAAATAACTTTGACTCCTTTGTAATGCAAACTAGCTGGATGATGGCTTCCCAAGTGTACAGAATTGCTCATTATGTCAGCATCAGTGTCTGATTTGTGCTCTTGGCTGTAGCAGTAAAAGGACCTGCAACACCCCTTTGTGCTAGCTGAGGCTTCCTTGAAGGGGGAGAAGGAAACAGAG
Source organism: Calypte anna (assembly GCF_003957555.1). Lineage (NCBI taxonomy): Eukaryota > Metazoa > Chordata > Aves > Apodiformes > Trochilidae > Calypte > Calypte anna. Next base: position 59,135,822 of record NC_044246.1, on the reverse strand, counting down.
GGGTGTTTTTTGTGGCTTATTTTTTTTTAAATTTATTTAGTCTGTTGTTGTTGCCTCTAAATGGTAGCTTCTACCTCTGTGTAATAACAAGGAAATGCAGCTAATTAAAGCCAAGGACTGTAAAATATTCAGTGCTGAAAAGTAAGCTGCCACAGGACCCATTTGCACAGCATATTAAAAGGAAAAGAGCAAGTGCCACTGGATTAATAAAACTTGACCGGTGGAATCTCTTAAGATAAGATACAAAAGGCTGTGGAAATCCTCTAGGCTCTGATCTGTTGAAAAAAAATGAACCTCTTAGCTTATGAATTGGCCCTAAATGAGTAGGATAATTAAAATCACGATAATATTTATTCAGCATGGATTAATTTAATTTGGGATAGGACTCAATCATTCATAAGCACTGTAGGAGTGAGTAGAGGAGCTCAGCCTTTTTTGTGTTTCTTTTACATTGCTCAGCTGTGCCTCTTCCTCCCTACACTCCTCACTACACACTGAGGCTGCAGGATGGGTTCAACACAGATTTCAGGGGTACACAGTGGGCAAATATTTGAGATCTGCCTGAGTGCACACCTGCAGCTTCAGAGAGAGTGCAAAACCTGCAGGCACGTTCAGCAGATGGATGGAAGAACTTGGGGCATGATGGAGCACATTGAGCCACTGTCAACATCTAGACACAGCCAGGTAAGAGATTGTCCCTCTCTCTCATGCTCTCAGTCAGCCTATTTGGGGGATTAAAATGCAGTATTCAGGAAAAAAGCCAACTCCAAAACATTTGGTAGAGAAAACAGGACACTGACACCAGAGACAAAACTTCCACAGGAGTCTTCTACTAAAAGCTACACCCAAATAGTCAGGAGTACTTCTGTGTTGCATTAATACTTGGATGTCTGTATTCATAGTACTCTAAAAATCTTTCAGATTATTTTTCTTTTTCTTCTTTATATATGTATATATATATATATATGTATATATATATACACATGTATTCTTTTTTCTTCTTTAACATCATACAGTGACATGCTTGTGAGATGTTTTGCCTGACTTGGGATAGAACTACATTCCTATGCTAGATTATCAATTATGCTAAAGACTTCTCTGCCTGCTAATGAGAGACGCAGAGGATGAGCTTTCACTGAGAACTTTTCTTTGAAGTGAAACTCTTAAGTAGAGGCCTCTCATTTCTAAGGACACTATAATAATCTTGATGGGAGGGAAAAAAAGTATTCTATCTCTGTACCCATCTTCTCCCCCTCATTTTCCTCCTTTATGCATACATGAATGCACACACATACTCTCTGTGGGCTACTTAAGGAGCAACCTACAGTGCATGCATTTTCAGACTTCACATGTACACTCACACAAATCTGTTGTTTTTTTAAAAGTGACCCATACCTGTAACATGTACAAACCAACACTCGCACACTATACTTCAAGGACTTTACTTTTATTCTTTTCAGTACGCTTTTATGGTTTTGAAATTTATTTTCTGTGCACATCCTGCCAAATCTTTTGCAAATTAATTTTATAGACACAAATATTTGCTCTTAAGGAATTTGGAATTATAAACACTCACATTCAAGGAGACTTGACTTTAAACATGAATGCTTTGCTATGGAAATACTTGCGTTCTCCACTCAGGAAATGAAATCTGCATCTTGTCTGACCGCTTCCAACCAGGCAGCACAGCTTGAGTTACAATTATGCACCATAAATCCCTGTGATGGAAATATACTGACAATGATAAATTCAAATCCATTCAGCTAAATAAATTTAAAGTAAATGCATATTGCTGGAGGATGCTCAGCAAGCAGAAAAAAAGAAAAACCCAGTAGTCTAATATGTTACTTCATGGGAATAGTTCTCTCTGCCCTTATGCTAATATATTCTTTGGGAACACTTTAAGGAAGTTCTTATTATTGGTGAGTACTTCATAATCATCTTCTACAGAATGAAATCTCTACCACTCGGGTTGATTTTGTGGGCATCAAAGTGCAAACTGTCCTCGCAGCAGCAAAACAAAGTTTGCAGGGTGGGGTGAGGAGGGCTCTAAAATATTGCCAGGAGGCACCAACCTCAGCTCCCTGTAGCAGACTGCATTTCTCCTCTTTGAGGAACACTAGAGAAATCCTGGTCCCACTGAAGCCTATGGGCATTTTAGCAGCCACTCCCCCCGTCAATGCCACTTGGGGAATGGCTTCATTTACATTGTGCTGGGCACTGGAGTGGGGAGCGGTGAGGTGTGTGAGGACAGAGTCAGGTGCTCCTTTCCTTACCTGAGTGAGGAGGTCACCCGTGGGCTGTGTCCCGGGCTGGGGAGGCAGCCAGCACCTCTCTCCCAGGCATTTCCCTGCTCTACCACAGCCCCTCCGGCCACTCTTGTTCTGTTCTTTGCACCCACCTTCCGGTCACACCCTGGGGCTGTGATGTCTACAGGCAAAATATGTTCCTTTAAACACCATTAACTGCCTGTGATATTATGAGGAGGCTACCGTGTGGGGTTTTTTAACCCTTTGAGTGTTCTGGAACAAACACTGTCTAAGGGAGCCCCTTCAGCAGGCAGAGCTCTGCTGCTGCCACTCACCAGCACGTTTTCTATAAGGCTGAGAGATGGGGACAACAGTGAATGAATAATGATCTGATATATATTGTCATGCTTGGTAATTATTCTGTCAAGTGTCTTGTGAGAGGAGAGAGTGATAGAAAGAGCCGTGGAAAACTGGGCAGCGACTGTTCTTGTAAATATCTGAGCTCCATGTTCGGTAATTGCATGGATATAAGAAGGACTAGAGCTTATAAATCTTATTTCATTTCAATGTAAAATCAGCCTAGTGAAGGAAATGTTTGGAAAAGAAACAGAAAATTTTACTTCTGGTACTTCTTGCTGTGTGTTTGAAAACTTAAAAAGATTAGATGAGTACAGAAAACCCAGAACAGTATAAATTTTATTGCATTTCTTTCTCTACAAACTTGAATTTGATAAGAGAAGGTTGCACATTTACAAAATGCATTAGCTGATTACAGCTCACTCACTGCACTCCAGGGGCACCTGCACCACCTCCTGCTAGTAAGAATCCCCAAACAATTCCCTGTTTTTCAGTTTGAAGCAAAGAAAGCTTTCATGACATTTCATGCTAAAATGTATTTACCTGAAAGAAATGCTCAGAAGTGATCCTCAGGACTAAGAGTGCTGAGAAGTATTCTATACGACTTAGACTGTGACAACCAAAGGGCTGTCACACACTGAGAGTGCTCTCTGTCTCAAAAGACAAAGAACTTCTAGCCAAATGGCTCTATGGTAATCTGATTAGACCAAGCTTGCACCTCATGTAGTATATAATGCATAATACAGCTCTTTGATTTCCTGTGGACTTTCTAACATGCTCACATGTTCTACAGTTACTGGAATACTTACAGTGAGAAGCTGAAGACAACTAAAATAGGCAGTATAAAAAATAGGCAGTATTTTTGATAATGTTAACCAAAATGTGGAAGGGCACTGTTTTTCAAGTACCCCAAACCAGGTAGTGAATAAGGTGATTTGCTCATTGTTGGAAAAGTGAGGGGAAGAGCATTTCTAAGACTAACCTTTCATGCAAAGATAAGTTAGTTTAATGGTTTACAAAATGTTCTCCATAAAGTAACTCTTTTACCTGCAGGGTTTTATGTAGGCAGGCACGTGAGAAGTCTATTTGTGTTACTGCAGGGTTGGCATGCACTGCTTATTTAGATTCATACCTGCAAAGGCAGTAGTGGGTTCATGCCAGCAAAATGAATTTGGAAAGGATTTCCTTGCACTATCCAAGAGAGAAGATCTTGTAAGAAGACCTCTTAGAGGAGGTTAGACATGTTCTTTCTTTAACCTTCAGATCTCTTAAACCTTATACTTTTGAGGAAGATATTAAAGGGCATCGAAGGACTTTGTCTATATAAAGCACAGAGATCCTACATGGTCTAGATCTTGATATTTAACTTTATTATGTGCTCCAGATTCACTTGCTCTGGAACTGTATAGTTTGTCCATCTCCCAGATAGGTAGTTGATGTTAAAACTTCTTACTCCAGGACAGGACATGCAGTGTGGTCAAGAAGGGGCTGGGAGCTTCACTTCATCACTGCTTGGATTGCACTTTCAAATTAAAAGTTCCTAAGGTGTAAGTGGGGATGGACATGGTCTTGGGAGATGCCAAACAGCCACATTTTCCACTAGACAAAGTGGCAGTAAAGAGAACTGAACCTCTCCTGGGAGAGCTCATAGAATTAAGTAATACTACAGAGTCAGTGTACATGCACATACACACATACAAATATATGCATGTCTATACACAGGAAATTAGCCTGATAAAATAGCTAACATTCAGGCAGAATTGTTTTATCTGTGGGTATAAAGTGACTATATATATATGTATACACACATATATGTACTGAAATGAGGTAATGAGGCAACCAGGTGCCACTAATTACCAGGCAGTGGGCATGAGCTTGTGTTAAGCCCACCTGTGCCTGATTAGGGCGGGCCCCCACTGCGCATGAGCAGGATTAGGGGGCCAATAAAAAGTGAGACTTGAAGCACAGGCTCAGCTCAGTCCTGAGCAAGCCAGCAGAGAGGTCAGTCAAATCTGGAGCAGTAGCACTGAGCCAGGCTAACCAGTCCTGGGGGCAACAGACTCAGAGCACTGTCTGTGCACTTCTGCTGGAACACCTGTTGGACCTCAGAGCGCTGTGCCCTAAGAGAGGTTTGTCTTGCAACACATATATATCAGACATTTCCCTTCCTTGCAATCCCAGATATTGTCAGAAAATCTATATGGAGGTATCCCCTTAAGTACAATAAGACCAAATAGCATCCAGCACTTTCTCTGCCATGTTTCCAGGATTGCTTTTCCAGAGAGTTCTTGCCACAAGAAGCTCAAACTCTGACTTTTCAACCTAGGTGAAGGTGCCATCACTTTTCTTACCATCTGTTTCCCTTTTTTTTTTCAGTCTCTGGTGTAGAGAGACCACTCAGACCCTGTGCCTTGGCTGCAGCCATGGTTTGCCATGTGGCCAATTGCCTGGGGCAGAAACTTCTAGAAACTCCCATTCTCTTCTATTACAAAAGTCTTTAATTGTCTCTTCTGCTCAGTCATAAATGTGTCTTGCACATGTGGCTAGTTGAATACAGTCTCTAATTATATGCCAATGAAATTGTCTTTAGATGGGAGCTGCCATACATAGTAAGCTATAAAACTTTCTCATAATCTGTAGCATTAAACTTGACATAAACTTTTAAAAAAATCATTAAAATGCATCCTAAATTACTTTATGGATTAGAATCTTCTCAGACACATGGTTTGTCCACTCATTCAAGTTGATGCAAAGTAGCTTGCAAAGTAGCAAGAAATTCAGATGCAAACATTCAAAGAGGTTAAATAGAGTGTTAGACCCTACACTGAGACTTTTCTTTAAGTGTCATGGAAAAGGACCTCAGAAATGTTCGGTTATGTTTAAACGTATGGTGATAGAATGCCTCCTAAATCAATCATTCTCTGCATTCTGTTTTCAAGCCAAGCACCCAGGAATGAGTGATGAAAAAAAATATATATTGGGATAGGAAGCCCAACTGTCTCAGACTGCCACATTTGCCCAGGAAGATGACAGTGGCCACTTCTTAATGGTTTCTTTTGGGCACATTGGAGAATAGTACCAAAAACTTGTTTACTGCTTTTTCTCAATAACCCATGCAACCCATGAGTGTAGGATCAGCCCCTGAATATATATATGGAATTCACTACAGTCCACACATCTCTGTAAAGACTGAGGGAAGAACATGCTCCCTATTTCTTTTCCTACTAGAATCACAGAGTATCAGGGGCTGAAAGGGGCTTCTGAAGAATCCCATCCCTCTTCCAGAGCAGGAACAAAACTAGGGCAGGTCACTCAGAAATTCATCCAGACGTGTCTTCAAAGTCTCCAGAGGAGACTCCACAGTCTCTGGGGAGCCTGTTCCAGGACTCCGTAACCCTTACAGTAAAGAAATTCTTCCTCATATTGAGATGGAGCTTCTTGTGCTCTATCTTGAATCCACTGCCCATCATCCTATTCCAGGACACAAGCAAGAAGAAGTTGTCCCTTCCTTCTTGACACCCAGCCCTCATATATTTATACACATTAATTAGATCCTCTCTCAGTCTTCTCCCCTCCAGGCTAGAAAGCCCCAGGTCTCTCAGCCTTTCTTCAGAAAGCAGGGGTTCCAGTCCCTTAATCATCCTCATAGCCCTCTGTTGTACTCTCTCAAGTAAATCCCTGTTCCTCCTGAACTGGAGAGCCCAGAACTGGATGCAATACTCTAGTTATAATAATTACTGTATATTAAGACACACCAGGCAGGTCAGAGCAAAGCCTGTTTGGGGTTTGCATTTCAACTGCACATTATGCACTTGCATTGTAATATATTCAAACTGACAGCATTGTTAGGGTGAATTAATCTAAATCATGTCTAGACATATATTTATACCAACAAGCATCATAGACACTATTTGGTGACTGCTCAGAGGAATTAAACACAAAAATCCCTGGCTTAAACCTTACAGATAAATGACTAAATTGATAAATGGAGGAATAAATCAGTTTAGGCCATGCTTCAGGAACAATACCAAAATCTTCTCCCTACAATTTTAGTAGTTTACATGTTCCTTCACCAGTTTATCATTTTAATTATCATTCTCTCTGCTGTATTGACACAACCCTACTGTAATGCTACTTAGAGGTTCAGAAGCCTGTACAGGGAGAGGGCAGGGAAACTAAACCAAATCATGGGAAGAAGCATTATATGACTTCTGCTTCAGTGCAGTAAAAGTGCCTGGATATATCCACGCTTTGAAAGATTATCATTTTCATATGGCTATTTTAATTCAGCTGTTTCAAGAAGCTTAGTAATCATTTTAACATTAGTAAAGTTAAAGACTTTAGCGCTGATCCACCACTAGTGGTGATGGGGGGAGAAGGAGGCTTGTAGTTCATACTTATTATTTATTATTTGTAAGTATAAAGGCTTTAAGAACAAGACTGATTACTTCTAGCACTTTCCACCTACCACTAATTATTTTATTACCCAGGTATAATAAATCCACAACACTGCCAGTGGATCACATAATTAATTGCAGTTTTATAGACTATGTACAGTATTTCATCTGTAGGATAAAAGCTTGCAACTGCAGGGAGAGGGACAGGGTAGGAGAGGTTCAGTGTTTTGCCAGCAGCGGTAGTCGTGGCTCTCAGGAGATCTCTTAGGGCAGGCAGGTATGTGGAGCTTACCTGAGCCAGTATATTTGCTGCCCAAGGAATCTCCGTGTCATCAGAATTGACTGTGCTGCTGTGTTGAGACATTAGGACAGTATGTTCCCAGCTCCTGGTTAAACAAAATTCTTTCTCTCCTGAGTGTGGGGTTAGAGACAGGGGAGGGATTGCCTCTGCCAGCACCTTTGGTTTTGAGATCTGAATCTCTCTGCCATAACGCAACCTTCGTGTGCAGCCATCCAGGAGGGCTGAGAAAGTGTTGAGGGAGGAAAAAGAGCTGAGACAAAACAGGGGAGAATTAGGTGCTGGACAAGAGAAATGAGGCTGGACAAGACCTGAGAGTGCTTCAGAACTCAGGGTTCTGCATCTCCCAGTGAGATGGAAAGATTTTTTTCCCCTGAGGAGCCCCAGAAAACCCCAGAAGAGTAAATTCAACTCCTTGACTTGCCTTTTTTTCTCAGTGAGGCAGCAGGAAACTTTAGCATGGGCAGAGCCTTTGGTAGCATGTCTAAATAGCTTCCATCCTGGAGAGGCTTTCACTCAGCTGACTCAGAGTGTGGGCAGAGCTACTGTCTTTGTAGATGTGCTTGCAGATAAACCAGGTAGAAACAGAGCAGTGCAAGTATGCTACTTGTTCTACAAAAATGGGGCTGAGGCAAGAGTGATGGCGACACTGAGAGGTCAAATTAGTTTCTTAAGATTGCCCAAGAGGCCTGAATCAAACGCAGCATTTGAACCCTGGCACCTCCTGAATCTCGGGTGAGTAACTCTGAGAGCAGTGGATGTTTGCCTTCAGGAGCACTATTGCTGCTGCCTTTAAAAAATGCTTTAAGAGCTTTGTCAAAAGTGTTTAAGAGTTATTTAGAAAGCAGAAGTGGAGATGTGAGAGCATGGTGTTAGCAATCTGGCTTGCATTTCTGGTTCCTGCTGGTTAAGGTAGGCTGAGGAAATATTACAGAGGTTTCAGAGGGGAGCCACAAAGCTGACTTGAGGGCTGACTGTGGGAGGGGAGACATAAGGACTATAATTTATTCAGTTTACTGAAAAAAAAGAAGCCTGAGGTGGTTTGAGTATTTTGTACAAGTGTTAGCATATGGCATAGATATCTGAGAGTAGAGAGCTTTTAAAGTTTTGCTGATAAAGGCATGATAAAATCCACTCACTGATAAATGTCCTTCAGTGGGATAAACTGACAACCTGCAATCAGTGGCAAGAACCTCACATGACTGCCTTCAGGCTATGAAAGAATTCCTTGTCTTTGCCTCTGAGATATGTTTTGATTACTTCCCTACCCACCTACCACTTTTGCATAGATCAGACATTAGCTACCAGTTAGAAAAAGGACAGCAGTGGGGTTAGGCAGCTGATGGAAGGTAGCATGTAATCTCTGTAATTTTGGTTTTGTATATCTTCCTCTGATGTGCAGGGTCAGAACAATGGTCTGATTTGGGGTAGGAAAAGCATTTTTTACTCTGAATGACAGGCAAGGATCTTGAGGGTTTTTCCCTTTATCTTCCGCAGGGAGTACAGTTTGCAGGCTGGAATTCCTCACTGTCCCAGTGGCCTTCAGAATGCAGATACTTGGTTGTCTCTTCTTTGCACCTGGTGCATAGCTTTTTCTCCTAATAAACAGAGTATAATTGTAGTCTGGGGGACAAGCAGGAATTCATGTGGTTCTTTCAGGCCAATGAAAGGATGCCTCTACCTGAATTAAACATTTTAACTGAAGTCCCAGAAAATCCTTCTCAGTCAGTGCCCCATCCCAGCAATGCTCCAACTCCTCATGCAAATTTCCCAGCTGGCAGTGCTGAGCAGCTTGAAGCCTGTCTCATTTTTGTTCCTCATCAGGATCAATCAAATGGAACTCTTCCTGCTCATCCCTTTAGTAACTTAATCTAGCAGGTGTTCGGAGGGCCCAAACTGAGCACAGTGCATTAAAAATGAAATGTCAGTAGCTTTTAAAGAATAGCTGGAGAAGAAAAAAGGTATCTGGTAAAGGGGGAAAATGCTCAGCTGAGTTATGGGCAATTGACAGAGGTTTAAATATCCTTTCTCTGTTTTAAACCAGACATTTTGTGTCTGGCATTCCCTTGAGCACTCAAAGTACAAGGGCATTTTGCAAGCAGGTAAATACCAACATTAGTCATAGTTTTGAGGAAAAATTACATTTTTCTTCACTGTATTTGAAGGAAGAGCACTGATATCTCCTTTCTAATGTAAATTAAGTCTTGAGAATACTGAGTGAAAGGTCTCAGATACCCATCTACAAGGAGAATTGGAGTACAGGAGTTTCAGCCCCACTGGCAGAGTACTCCATCAGGTTGTCTTCCTTCCTGTTTTATTCACTCAGTGGCATGCAATGTTCCCTTACACTGTGTAACAAGCCTGTCTCTGGACTAGCAAATAATTATGAGCTTGTGCATGGTAGCCCTTCTGTGGTTTTCTAAAATTTCCAGACAGATGAGAGAGAAACAGAAATTTACACCAGAAGAAACCTAAAACTATTTTCAGTATAAGGTCACTCCTATAAACTGCTCATGAGAAACACTTGAACTTTAACAAAACCTTTTGTCACAAATTAAGTTATTATGGGGGAAGCAGGAAAAAATATATTTGAATCAAAAATTATTGGCATGTTTCTTTCATTCACATTTTTAGCCTTTTTTGAAATGGAAACACACCTAAGTTAACTGTTTGTGTATGCAGCTCTGCTCTAGCTTTTGAACTCTGCTGTTGGCTTTTGAACTTGTTAATTTGAATCAAGCTGAAATAAGAACAAAACTCTCAGACGGTTTTACTGCCAGAACATTATTCTGGACAGGAGCAGGAAGGTGGAAAGGTATGGGGGAATCTGGAGAGGGGACAGAAAATATTAATATTGGTCTGTTAAAATGGCCAAGAGACATGGCCCTACAAGAATCCTGACTTCATTTTTTGTACTTATTGCTTTTCAGATCATAGAATCATAGAATTGGCTGGGTTGGAAGGGACCTCAGAGATCATCGAGTCCAACCCTTGAACCACCGTTGCGGTTGCTAGACCATGGCACTGAGTGCCACATCCAGTCTCTTTTTAAATATCTCCAGGGATGGAGAATCCACCACTTCCCTGGGCAGCCCATTCCAATGACGGATCACTCTTTCCGTAAAGAAATTCTTTCTAATATCTAACCTAAACTTCCCCTGGCACAACTTAAGTCCATGCCCTCTTGTCTTGTTGAAAGTTGTTTGGTAAAAGAGCCCAACGCCCACCTGGCTACCCCCTCCTTTCAGGTAGTTGTAGAGAGCGATGAGGTCTCCCCTGAGCCGCCTCTTCTTTAGGCTGAACAACCCCAGTTCTCTCAGCCTCTCCTCGTAGGGTCTATGCTCGAGTCCCTTCACCAGCCTGGTTGCCCTTCTTTGGACCTGCTCCAGAACCTCGATATCCTTCCTGAACTGGGGGGCCCAGTTTCAGAAGATCTGAGCCTTGCTACTAAACCCTTCTAATAGCTGCCTGTGTTTGTGATCTTTGCAGGAGCACTGTAGGAACAATATATTTGAGGGTTGTCAGATTTGGTTCAAATGACCCAATGAGTTCTGTGACTACAGAAGAGGAAAATATATGCAAGGTGCAGCCCCAAAAGAAATGGCAAAGCTTCTCAGCCCTGCAGCCACAAACAAACCACCTGATACCAGATAGAACTAATGAACGAAGTACTCAAGCTGCTTTACCTACTCCAACATACCCCCTTAAAACAGCAGGTTGAATTTCAGGCTAGTAGAAACTAGTTTATTGCTTTTAAATCCTTCAATTGCTCCTTGTGATTCATCAATAGGAAAACGGGCTACAGCATGCAGGGAGGTTTGTTTGGCCAGCTGTGAGCCTGAGCAAGTCCAGACTCATGTAACCAGTCATCACTTTCTCACTGTTAACAAACCCATGCAGAGCTCTCTGTTGTTCTTGGGAAGAGTGGGTGAGGATGGAGGGAACATGTGGATGAAATATAGTTCCAGGACAGCAAGCATCATTTGACCATCATGAGGACCAGCATGGGAGAGGATCATTTGCAATGTGCTACCATACATAGAGATCGTTATTGCCTGACTTACTGAGTCTTACAGACATATTTAAGAGGTTGCAAAGTGATAATTAACTTTCATGTCTAACATTCCAGGGCAAAAATCTTGTTACTGAGCTTATACATTCATGGTGGCCAATACACATTTATTCTTTTTCATCTGACTTTTCTGTGCACCTATGTATTTCAAAAACTCTTGACAGCCTATAAAAATCAACCCCCTCATTTTCTAGGCAACACAATCATAACAATTATAGTAATTTCATTTTTGCAAAAAAAAAAAAAAAAAAAAGCTTGCTATCTGCTTCTATGGTGTAAACAGAACTCATCCTACATGTAAAAGAAATTAATTTTAAAGAATGCACACTTACAGAGCTCATGTGAGGTCAGATTTTATTTACAGTTATTATCTGTGAAAGCTGCTATTCTACAAGCTCAGTTATAACCATTTGGTAGGTAAGTGCATCACTTACATTATTAGTTCCATGCCACACTTCAGCTAAGGCATGAAGTGCTTCCTCAGGAGTAGCTATGAGTCTGATTGCAGAGTACAATTAGACTGCTACTGAGGAAATTTCTGAAGGCCTTATTTGCATTTACAGTAATGGTTTTCTACACTGCTGAGGCAGGGAAAAGGAGCCATAAACTGAGTACAGTTTTCTCATTCTCCTCTGGATCCCTTTATACTTCCAGGGCTATGTGATTATAATCTACGTATCTGAATATTGCTCAAGAACATCTGTATGTTTTCATTCCAATGATTTTATCACTGCAAGTGCACACATGCAGCACAGATTATCTCTGGGTGCACAGTAGTCACACGCATGCTGGCATGTTGGATTTACTGCTTAGGTCTGACCTACAGTAGAGCAAGTATGCAAACATAGCAGATGGATGAGACTCTGCACAGATGCTTCACACTGTTGTATCTCTGTCTGGGAAATCCCTGACCCCAGCAGAGATTCTCAGTGCTGTAGCAATAGAAGAGGATTGGAATCAGATACGAAGGAAGGTGAATGTATGCGGCATTACAGCAGTTCCACAATGATTAACTCAATTTAATTTAAATCAATTTAACATTTCACTCCTAGCTGCTGGAATATTACTTTTGGCACACTGCATCTGCACTTCCCTCTGCCTTTGCAGTCAGCCTGCGGCTCCCTGTGATGTTGAACTGCCTGCGTGCTTGACAGCCATGTCACTTTCCCTGGCATCTAAGTAGTCATTTCCTTCACTCCCTGACCAGCAACTTGACAAGCAGAGCAGCAAGGAGATGAAAGGCAGTGTTTTTTTACGAGTAAAGGACAGACAACTCCAATAAAGGAGCTGGAACTAGATGATCTTTAAGATCCCTTCCAACCCAAACCACTCTGTGATTCTGTGAAAAGCTGCTCTTTGTAGCCATCACAAGCCTCTTCCATAGACTCAGCTAATAAAGTTGCAAGGCTGAAAAGCTGGATACTTCTCAAAGTGAGTGAGGACCCATGCTGCTGACCTGCTGCAGGCAGCTCAGGAGGTAAATTACTGCTGGGATTGATGGGCAGAGCTTCCCCAGGGCTGCTGTGCCCCTGGTTGTGGAGGAAGCATGTGGGGAGGGACAGACACAAAGAACTGGGAGGGGGAAGGGAAGCCCCCATAGAAATATCAACAAGCTCTAAAAAAAAAAAAGCAAAAGCCATGACCCCCAGGCAGGAGTTTGTTTTCCGGAGAGCGTGGCACGGGGCTGTGTGGCAGCAGCAAAGCGGGTCTGCTGATGGTGCTGCCCAGCAGAAGACAAAGAGCTCCTTGTCTGGCTACTGGTGGCCTGTCCTAAAGTTCTGTGGGCCCAGATTTGTTTTCTGGTTTTAATCACTTGATCCCTGGCTCCAGTCACAGCGTTTTGAGCTTGAATTCGTCTACTTTAGCACTTCAAAATAAGTGTTTGGGTGAGGGGAGTGGGCAGTAGCTCAAGGCTCCTCAGTGCTGAGTTTTCATGTCAGGGGACCAGGGAGGTGATGGTGGGTGGGCAGTGATGGTCACACAGCCCCAGCCTGCTCCCAGCCTGCTGGGGGGAGGCCTGGCTGTGAGTCTGTCCTGCTCCACCTCGCTTTGCCAAACCCTCTCCAGCAATGACCCCTCTCTTGCTGCTCCATCAGGGAGAGCACAACCCTGGGAGCTGCTGGTGGTGGTGATTGGGGAGAGGTGAGGTGGCCCAGTATGGCCCCAATAAGCCAGCTTGGGAATTGGTATCATCTTAACAGTCCAGCCTGTGCAATCAGATAAAAGCTGTTGCTTCAGTGCAGCAGGAGATAACTGAACATTGGTGGAGGGGCTGAGCTCGACTGATGCTGTGCTGGGGTCTCTACAGTGGTGGGACAGGAAAAAACTGGGGGCTGGTGGCACCTGTTGTAGAAATCTTCTCAGGGAGTCACATCCCAGGAGGAGCTCTCAGGTCTCTCTCTTATGGTTAAGGCAAGTCAGAAGGACTATCTAGGAATCTATTTATGAAAGTGCACTTTTAAAAATCTTTCTCTTCTTTTAAATGTTGTTTGTTTTTTTAATTTTGATTTTGGCCTTTTCTGTGGGATCTTAAGGCAGGTATGTCAAAATGCCTGCAATTTTAGGAACAATGAATCTCTCTGGAAGCTGGGTTGCTAACTTCTAGACACATTTCATGCATGAAGTTCATTCGTTTCTGTTTACTTCATTCCACATAGGAATGAGTACAGACCAAATAATTGTACAGGAGAGAACAATAGCTTTGACTGCAGCTTGCTTCTGTTGGTTCTATGTGCTGCTGCTCAGTGGGATGACACTAGTAGGAATGGGGAATTGGGACATGATCATTGCCCCAAGAAACCCAAGACTGCTTCATCCTGGAGCATCCCAAAGGGGAAAGCAGTCAGTCCCACGTAGGCAGCTGGCCAGCCTGATCTGTGACCCACTGACCAGCTGCACCTGGTGGATGGAATGACAGAAACAAGATGCTGCTCCAAAAATATTTTTGATACAGGGCATTTAAGAGAAGAGAGGAGAAGGCAAAGGGGAGAGGTGGCAAAGCAACAAACATCTACTTTCATGGTCTCATGTGCAGCATGTGAAACCTGAGAGTTGTTGGCAGCATATTTATATAGGGACTGAGTGTGACAATATAGGTGCTGCAGGAAGGATCAAGAGAGTCATGGGCTTCACCCTGAGCATGGGACTTGTTTCACTGGGAGCTGCTCTGGATTCTAATGAAATCAGATGGTAAAAGCAGACTAGGAGGATTTGAGAATGCATAGTTAAAGTAGCTAACTACACATGTGGTTAAATCAAACAATTTCCCTTTCTTATGTTAAAAATAGTTTTGCTATGTGGGCTTTAAAGCTAGATTTTGTTCATCAGATCATTTACTCAGTTCTGTATTCTATAGGATAATTAAAATTTAATTAAACCAGCAATGATTTAAGCATAAAACTATAAAGAAGTCAGGGAATTTGATACCTTATATCTCCTCTTAGAAGTCATCACTTCTATCACGTAACAATTACTTTCCCCTGTGGTGTGCATGAGAAAGACCTGTTTCTAAATGAGGACATTTTCTATGAAAAACAGCAAGAGGAAAGTTCAGACACCAAGAGCTTCATCTGCAAGGCTGATTTTTGAATGAAATCAGCCCGTCTGGCAAAGCAGTGGTGAAAATTTTTATTTATGTGTATGTGACTGGTTCTGCTGCCTTTATTGCCATCAGTCCAGCTCCTGAAGTTAGGCATGATCTCAATGCTTTGTTTGTGCAGCACCCACAGCACTCACTGGAGGCTCAGTCAATTGGAAACACACAAACCAAGCACCTGGGAATCATGGCCTTGAAGGAAGTGCCAGCAATACACAGCTCCAAAGATCATCCCAGCACCTGGCTGTTGCTCTGGCAATGCCATGACTGTCAAGTGGACTTTGAGGAGGTGAGGATATAGAGTACAGAGCTTTGTAGAGAGTCATGCACCCCTTAAAGGTGAAACGTGCTGAGGATGTATTCCAGGGGTGGGAGATTTGAGCTGTGGTGTTGTTCGTAGGACTTTCTTTCCAAGCAGAAAGCAGGGCTGTGTGGAAAGATGGTGGGCTCATCAGAGGTGAACTGGAAGCCACACTTGGGGTTGGGAGAAAAGTGCTACAAAACCAAACAAAAGGATTTGGTGGAAATCTGTGGGACTACACTTGGGTCAAACTGCAGAGCTGCTGTTGGGGAAGTAAAGGGAGCACTGTACGGAAAACTCCCAGGCTGGCAGTGGCCCTTGTAGAGCAACATTTGGGGATTATTTCTCCTACTATAAATGCTGTCAATTTTTCTTTCTGTTCTTTGCAAGGTGTTGTTCTTCTGCACCAGCTGCAAGCTGATTTAGCTCATCTCAGTAACATGGATTAATCATGCAGAATCCAGCTGTACGTGTAGTCAGTTTCTACAACCTCTTGAGTTCTGGAAATGTAGCTAATGCAGTTATGGGAGAATGAGATTGCTGTGGAAAACTGCTTCAAGAAGCTCTTGCACTTCAGTTAAGGCAATGACCTAAATGCTCCTTAAGAGTGCAGGGAGTGGCTTGTACTGTAACCAAGTCCATCAATGAAACTGCACTTAAAAACAGACCTGAGGAAACAGCACAATTTTTTTTCTTCAGTAGTCATTGTTTGTTTTTTTGAAATGAACAGATTGCATTTCCTCTCTTACAATTGTCAGCTTCTTACACTTACACTTCAGTTTTACCCCAGCCCACCCAGCAACAAGGAACAAAAGTCATGATTTGCCTCTTTCCTTCTGTCTCAGGGTAGAGGATAACTTCCTTGTCTCATTCTGGATTTGAAAAAGAGAGTAACTAGAAGGTTGAATAGGAAGATGGCTTCATCTAAGCATCAGTTCACTACTAGTCTCTGCCCTCACCATTGAATAAGTGTCTCATGCTGACAGCCTTACTGTCTGGAGTCCCGGTGATTTGACTGGCTCCTTCTTATTTGGTTCAGTGGATGAATGAGTAGCTTGTCCAAGCAGCTCCAAGACAGTAGAACAATTTAAGTGTTGACTAGGTATGACTTGTCCAAAAACTGAAGAATCTGAGAAACATAGGACAAAAACATGAGCAGTAAAGAGAAGATAAGAATAACACACATTGAAAAGCATTTAATGCAAAAGATATGCTCAGCTACAATTGCAGGAAATAAAGTTTAAATAGATGTATATGCACACACACATATATATCAATGATATCTGCTCTTTCAAAGTGCCTGCCTATTCACATGGAGTATCAGCCTATCCAGCAGGGTGACAACAAGAATGTTGCATGCTTTTCATACCACCAAATGAATATTTTTTCAGCACACTTGATCTTTTGCTTATTCCTACCAGTAGCAAGAGTACACTTCAGAGCTCTCATAACTTCAAACACTAAGCAGAGACACTGGCTGTTGAAATAGGCCCTTTCTGCTTTTCTTTGTTGATTTAGAAGGGCAAAAATAAGTGTTACAAGGACACTCTGCTTAGGATTGCTTGGGTGAAAGCAATCAGCTACTATAATCTGATTTTTTTCAACCTTGCTGTTTGCATGCAGGTATGCTTTGCTTTCAGCTTTTGAGGAGTAGTGCACAAAGGGCAGACCTTCCCCTGGAAGGAACTGTCTGCTCATCAGCTTTGACTAAATTTACCAGAAATCAGCTAAACTCCAGGCTTGTATGAAAAATCACATGACATGTCAATGAAATGAACACAAATGGTGCCTTTATTCACTCTTCCTTTGGGATTCATGAGACAAAAATGGGCTCAGCTCTGCAGGGCTCCCTTTTCTGATTATTTTATAAGTGAGATGTTTTGGGACTACCACTCTAGCTGAACTTGCATTTTTTTTTTACCTTTCACAACCCGATGGAGATGGAGATTACAGAGCTTGCTGAAAGCTGAGCATGGATGTGGGGAGAAGAAAGGCTGTGCAGTCACAAGACTGCAGCATCATATGACAGCAAATATGCGGGCCAAGCAGGGAGGGACTAATGGAAGAAAAGGTCAAAACCTTGTTGTTTGTGTTATAGATCTGCATCACTGTACATTTGGTATCATAATGACCTCAACTTTACTGGAGAAAACACCTACTTTCAATGTGTTTGGCAACAGTTGTCATATTCCAGCAGTGACTTGTTAATCTCTCAAACAACCCCGTTGAGATACTGGAATGAACTTCTCCCCTAGTATAGGTCACAAATGTTTTCCTTCTTCTTCCACACAGAGGCATATACACAGACCTACATAAAGAAGCCAAGCAGTATTTTAGCTTTGCAACAAAAAGAATTGCAGAGGTCTGGCAGAGCAGGAAGAGAGGCCTCCCCAGCATGGGGGTTGTGCCTGGGCCTTTCCTGGGTCCTGCCATAGGTAGATACATAGGCAGACAGCCTGAAGAAACATTGTCCACCATCTCCCCTCTTCTGCCTTTTGTTTTCCCACTACTACCTCTCATTCTGTGCTAGCAAAATCACTATGGATCTATACACAATTCGTTTTGGAGGACTGAGTGGAGAGGGAGAGATTGACACCCTTTTTTTTTCTGTGAGTTATTTTAGTCTATGTCACCCACGGGACCTGGTTTAGTGGATGCTGGAATGAGTGCAGTAGAAAGGGAGGAATGTGGTAACAAGAAATTGCACATGAGTGTGGACAGGACTGCATCTTTGTGGTTCATTTCTGACTTAAAATGACCATGAAATCTATGGCCTTTCTGTAATATATTATCTCAGAAAAATGTATCCGGTTCCACTCTTCAGGCTAAATTTATGGGAGAAGAGTGAAAAATAAAGCTTCATATTGGATACACAAGACTCTAGGCAGAAATCACTTCCATACATCCATGCATTCATACATGCATCCGTCCATACCTTTAATTACTGTAGTATCTGAATATGTCATACTACTGTCTAATTCACATTTCTCAATGGACTTTTTCATTAGCTTTTGGTTTTGTTTTTTTTTTTCTAGTGCAAATATAAAGTAGTCAGATTCTCTGATGAGTTCCAGGTTAGTAGACAGAGAATGTCATGGGTCTATAAAAGTTTTTTTCTCAGCTGCTATGTTTTTAAAGTAGAAAAACAAAGGTGGTGATAGAAGGGGAGGAGTAAGGATGCTGAGCCCAGCATTTCATCAATGCCCTTGAATTCTTGTTTTACCAGTTCACCCGTAATTGTAGCTTATCAGAAGCACATCAGAAGCCTCAGGTAGAAGTACAGACAGATCACTGGGCTTGAAAAAAATGAAGCTATGGGCTCCTGAAGTGCACAAGGCCAGAACCAAGGCTGTGGTTTGCTGGGAACATAGTGAAATGCTTTGGGCTGTCTATAACAGAGAGATAAATCCTTAAGCTGTGCAAAGGAATATATTAGAAAATTTCAGTGTGCTTTCCTCCTTAGCTCAAATGCTTATTTCCAAAAGTAGAAAAGAAATTCATTCTCTGCTTGCACCCACCCTTATATCTAGAAATGCCTGTCAGGATAAACAGCTGGGCTCTAATCCTCTGTGCCGTGAAGTTAGGCAGATCAGTGTGCCTGAAGATCTGGGCTCCAGCATTGAACTCCTGAAGATGGGCTTTTAAACAGAGTATTTGCTCAACATAACACAGTGTTTCACAGGGGTGTTTGAGGGTGTCAAACAATTTCCATGATTAATAATTAGGGAGGTGCATTGGGCTACCTCTGCCAGTGCTTGAGAAATCCAGTCATAGCATCAAAATGAGCATCATCTAATATTTTACTTAATCTGGAAAAATCATGAAGGGTGTGAGTATCAAAAATTCAACAAAATTCCCAGAAAGTATTCAGTATCTAGTCTTAAAGCAACAGAGCAAAAATTACATGATATAAGAGCTCATTTGCTACAGATAGCCTTTCAAGTTTGCTGCAAGCCTGACATGCTGCAGATGAGCAGATTTGTGTCTTCCAAACAGGAAATGTGAAAAAATTCTGGAATTCTTTCAAACAATTCTCACTTGTTCATCGAATGTTTATTTGCAGAAGTATTGCTCCAGGGGTAGAAAATTCAGGGGTGGGGGAGGAAAAAAAAAGTAAATTAGTATTTTGTATCGTGTGATGAGAAGGTAGCCTCATAACATCTCACACTTACTAGATTATTTTACAGAGTTTTAGGGCAGTAATCAGTATGTGAATTCAGTACAGCACACATGTTTTGTGTTCTATAGATTTCAGTGTGCCAAGACAGTGGTGTTCAGCAATATAAATCATCAAGACACTAAGAACTTGTCCCTGTATCCATGGTGACATGTATTATTTAAACCATGAAAGGTACATGACTTCAGTTAATTGGAAGACAGGATCTCATAAAACTGCTTGTCTTATCAGACCAGAAATAAAAACAAATGATCCATGCAAATACCACAAAACAATATAAAACACTACATGAAATTAATCTGTATTTAGTCTGAACAAAAATGAAATTCTGAACCATATCCTGAAAGTGATTCAGGTAAGAACTGTGATCTAAGTACTAGCTTTTTCCATATGCTTTCTCTCTCCATATCAAACTATAGGAGCCAGGCTGAAAGCAGAGACTATTTGAATAATTGTAAGCAGATGCCCTTTTGGAAAGGTCTGCAACCACAGAGTAAAACATTCCCTTCCAAAAATCTTAAAATTCAAACACCAAATGAGAGCTTTACAGGAATGTTACTATATTCATTAATATTTAGACATCACTACCTCACTGTAACAATTATGCTTGCAGATCATTAGTCTGTACTTCAGTGCATCACAATGATGCATTTCCAGATTTAAAGATTTTGTGTATTCACTTCATCATTTCCACCTTTAAAAGTGCATCCCATATTTTCCTCTGCTGAGATAACTTGGAGGAATGCACGTTGCTGTGATAAAAAACAACTTACTTGGTTGCAAACTGAGAGTTTTACCAAAATGCTATTTGCCACACAATAACAAAGTTCAGATTGGAGAAGAGCATCCTGGAGCTTCATTATCCATGCTGCCTAAAATGAAATAATGTATGGATTCACCAGGAAAGCTTGGAGATATCAGAATTGGTAGCTTCCCTCCAAGAGACATGATCTGAGGTGGCAAACTTGGACTTCATGGGGTCACAGGAGACGTTCTACAGCTCCCCACTCCCTCAGCCAGCCCTGCTCAAAGCTCTGATAAGTAGCAAATTATTTCCAAACCTTTACATGCCAGAAATATCACCTGGGTGTGGTACCACAGCACTTCATATTTAATATCATGAACTTGTATTTAATAACTGAATTAAGATAGTTGGTAAGTAAACACAAAGTCTAACATGTATAGGCTTAAAGAAATTACGCTTGATAAATGAAGAGGTGTTTGTAATTCACTGAGGTTATCTGCTTTTCTCCTCCTTCTGTCCCCTGAGACTTCTACTTTGTGGACAGTGTTTGCAACATGGTGGTTGTCTGAAAAATTATAATTGCTCATAGATAAAGTTACTTAAAATTAAGATTCTGAGGCTGATACAAAGGGAGAAGTTTTACATACAGTTCCATACAGTTTTACTAAATGTACCTATGTTCCCATTGTGGATTTTTTGTCAATGACTAATATTCTACAAGGCTGTATGTTGTTTTGAGCACCAATAATTTAATGGAATTTTCACAAAAAGCAATGGAAAAAAATACTTTTGTTTTTCAAAACAGATTCTGCATCAGGGGCTCAGATTCTGCATCAGTTGTGTTTTCTCATGCTTCCTAGCAGATATATAAATAAAATTCTCCAGATTTGTTTTCAATTGTTTTAGATGTTCTTTAGATCATGCAATTCCTCTGTTCAGCCCAACTATATCATTAGGACATCTTTCTATTCCAGATTTGTTGCTTTTGGGAACCTTTTCGCCTCCATTTTTAAATTCTGAAAGTTACTCTCCCTGAGAAAAAGGAAAGAATCTCATTTTTAGTACTGTGGAGTTCTAACAGAAAATGAGAGGAAAACAGTGTTAAAGACAAAATAGTTCCTGCCCCAGGACCATGTTTGGAAAGGGATGTTTGCCATGGAGCCTCCCTGATTAGACTGTGCAAGGAACCATGCCGGATGTGGTGCAGGAATGCACTGGTGGTTGGATGATTACTGCAGTGGTTTCCTCTATGGCCTTCTTCATTGTTCCCTCGTGGCTTGTCAAAAAAATAAGGGTTGTTTCCATCCAAGTCTCTCTTCCCTTCAAATCCTTCATTGGTTTCCCAATGACCACATTCACATTCAGACTCCTTGTACTGGCCTGAAAGACCTTCTGCAGCTCTCTAAGCTGCAACTTTAAGTGACTCTTGTGCATGTTCACAGCAATGTTTTGATGACTGCACCCTTGGTCTAAGTGTGGGTGACCTCTCCTTCCCACACCCAATCTGTTCTTGGTGGAAGGGCTCTTGAATTCTTACAGAGAGAAGTATTTTCCCCCTCTCTTTTCACTACCCAGGAAAGATTCTTTCTGTTGCGATGAGGTCCAAACTTATTCAGTGATATCTTTAAAATAAATAGAACCATCAACGAAATATAACCAGTGCCAGACCCAACAGTTACCTTTTGAGGTGAAAGCTGTGGTTCTTGTATTCCCTTAGTCCATAATCACCATGTTAGTTGTTCTCATTATAGCAGCACATCTAAATTTGGGCTGTAAATTCTTTGCCCGTGAGATTGCCTATTTGCTGTGCCAAGTGCAGAGCACAGTTTAGGCCTTGCATAATTTGGCTATGGGGTTAGGATTACTTACAGCTGGCGTGGCATGATGTTGCTGGCTTGCTGACCAGGCTTTCTGGAAGGATGTGGTCTCTGCTACGCTCAGTTTCAATTTAATTCCTGGGTGCAAACCGGGGTATTGTCTTTGACCATTAAACCAAACCTGGAAATGGCTCCTTGAAGCTTCCCTTCTGTTTGTGTGAGACCATGGAAATAGATGACTGGTGAGAAGCTTCACAGAAATTCCTTATTTTCTGTGTAAAAATATTTTTGGATAGGTAATTTTCACAGAAAGAACTCTGCTCCAGAGCTGCCTTTCCTCTCACCTTGAGCCAGTCAACCAGTAGACCAACAGGCATCCATTTCTATTTCCTACAGTGTCTGAGAGAAAAGGTCTGGGGTCTGAAAAGATGAAAGTGTGTGTTCTGAAGTCAGGATTGCTAAGCATATCCAGGGATGGGTGAGAATTTTCTGGATGAACTGGTCAGGTGCACATTTGTCCAGATCATCAAAAAAGAAAGAGAAAAGCAATGCATTATATAAAATGCATGTTAAAAAAAATAGAACTAAAGACAAATTCTGACTGCTGTGCTTAGCATAACTACAAGCTTTTCATTGCACTCCTCTTTTTGCTGGCAAGAAGCATTAGGCTCATATTGCATCCAGAATGCTACATAATAACTTTGCAAGCTTAGTCAGTATTTTAGAAATTCATTTGAAGCCTTAGGAAATGAAAGTACTGCTAAATATAATTAATTTAAAAAAGAAATCCAGGTAATATTTTGTTTAAAAATGTGAAAGTAAAACATCTGAACTTAAATAAGTACATTCCTGTATCTTTTTCCCTAGCTGAAGCAATTTCACGAATTTGCTAAAGATTTTAATGCAATTTTTCCAGAGCCAGCAACCATTTTTTTTTTTTTTAAGAATAAGCTACACAGTCAAAAATGTTTACAATTCTTTCCATACTCAGAAGCATGTAAGTGAAAAGTCATATCTGTCTGTAGGACTGGGACCTCTTGTCTTTCCACATGTGTAGCCTTTATGGGTGTAACCGGGCAATTGTGCCAACAGCCGCAGACAATGTGATTTGAGCATCATGGATGCTGATAATATTTTTTTGCAGTTTTGGTGGTGGTACCAAGCTGCTGTTTGCTGTGATGGCCACCTCGACCAAGGCTCTTCATCCCTGCTGCCCCCTGGACTTGCCTCTGACAGTTCCAGCTGCCTCCCTCCTCCCTGCCCTCCTCTCACTCCTCTTTTGCTTTGTCTTTCCCATTCACTTATCACATTCCCATCCCTGCTGCCAGTGACACCAGGGCTGTGAAAGTACCATAGTGGTTGTTGCTGAGAATTCTTCACTCCTATTTTTCTTTCCTTCTCAGACTAAATTAAAATTTCTCAGTCTCCATATCCACAGCCTTATATAGATTCTCGCTTCTCTCCTACTTTCCAAACCTAAATAAGAGCAGAGTCCTGCAAGAAATCACCACATATAGAAGCTGGGGTAGGCTCCTGCACTGTGATTTCTTTTTAAGGAGTGATGAAACCAAGTTGATAGAGGTATTCAGTGTATCCTGCACTGCTTCTTTACCTCCTCTCAGGGTAGTCTCTCACACAGCTGCTTGCCAGAGTTTCTCTGACTCACCCAGCAAAGCTGGGATTGGAACAAATTGAAAGAAACAGTTTCCAAGCTTTAATCCTAATGTCCTACACCTCGTTCCCAATCTGTGCTAAAAGAGCTTGCTTACATTTCCCCCCCTCAATCCATGAGGTCTCTTATATAAAATGCTTTCCTAGGTCATTCAAAAATCATTCTGTGATGATTCAGTGGTCTGTAATCTTTCCTAAGCTTTTGGCACCATTCGGTGACTGCTTGGAAATTCGAGGAGTCCAAGTGTGAAGTGCACTGCATAAATGTATGAGGGGAAATACTTTTTCAGGGCTCATAATTTATAGTTAAGCAAAGATCAAGCATGAAAATAGTACAATCCCAATTAGTTGCTGGTATGGATGATACCGGTGAGATGCAAATAAAAACTGTTTCTCTTTTGCTGGACTGTGAATAGGCTGCTTTGAATAGCCAAGGAATGGCTTGAGCTGGCTGCTAGAGGCTCAGAAAAGCCCAAGTCTGTGTGACAGGCTGCTGCCCTGCTCAGCTGTTGGCAGTCATTTAATAGTTTGGGGTTTGATTTTCTTCTTCCTTTAAATTAAATTATAATAAACTTCAAGTTAACCTTCCACTGAGGTCAGTCTGTGGATTTGTAAATGATCTATGTGCATGATACCAAAAACATTTGAAGGGGTCTGATTACAGTAACTGCTGTCAGTATAGTCACAGACCTTAATATAAGAAACTATTCTGGTCCTACAAATCTCTAAGTCTTCCTAGCAATAGGATAAGAAGAGGCCTCTAGGCTATTTTTTTAGATACTGGATTTTCATTTATTTATTTATTTATCTTTAATATCTGTGACCAACACATGGTGTTCATTTGCCTCTCAAAGCAGAACTACCAGAGCTGAATGCAAATATAAATGAAGCATGTTTTCCACAGACTAAAAGCTCCTGGTCAAGGAAACCTGGTGACTTAAAAGAGAAAGAGAGTAAAAAGAAGATTGTTTCACTTTCCTACGTGTTTCAAATGTCACTTCAAAATTCAGTCTTCCAAAGAAGACCTGATTACCACCTGTGACACTGTGAGATCTTGGTATGATGTAATCTTCTGCAGTGAGATCTCCAGGCTCTCTAACTAGTTTTCTTAGAACTTTGTCAAAACCTCTTGTACTATCAATTTTTGGAGAAGAGCTCATCTGATGAGAAGTCTTTGTTTTGATCATTAAGAAAAAGGTCAATATTTCAATCACTCGTGAACATCAGTTGATTTAATTGAACTGAAAAAGTGTTAGGAGAAAGTTTTTAAACTACTAAAATACCCACTTATGTCAAAATACTTTTCTTATTAAATGATTGGTTTGTTTTACAGCAAAAGTGTTTGGTCTTATTAAATGATCAGAAAAGAAGTTAGTTAAAAAGTTACATTCATGGAGCATTTAGAGTTACCAGATCAAAACTTTTTTTCTAACCATACAAAAATAGCCTAAAGTGACACTTTTGGCTGAGGAAAGCTATTCAAATCTTGACTGTTCTTGTAAAAGCATTGAGTGTGAAATGGCTTTTTTAGGTGACATCTTTTCAATTTTGCAAATCTGCCAAATCTATTCTTCACTCCCTGTGAAGTGGTCAGGTGTTAATCAACATTACATTATTAGCTCTGGAGTTCTCTGTTTTAGCTGCCTGGGGATAGAATTGTTTGCACAGGTGCCCAAGCTGGGGAACAGAATTATCCTTGGCTGAAAGTCTTGTTTGTAATGTCTTGCCTGTCTTTTTGCAAATATGAATGCAGAATCATCGGACTTGCATATACAATTAGCTGTTTTCACACAACAGGCTTCCTCTCCTGCTGATGCTGCTTCATTAGTATGTAGATACTTTTTCATGCCTTCACCTAAGGGGCTGATGCTTTTAGCACTGAAATAATGAAATGTCTTGCCATTAGTATCAGTGGAAGCAGTGTCTGGCCCCCTTTTTTTTCCTGAAAGAGTTTCAGGCTTTCCCCAAATTAGTGATTAGACAGCAGGTTGTTTTCCATTGAACACACATAAAGGTGTGTGCAGCTTTTCCTAGTCTGTAGCCCAATGCTCTCAGTCACACTGAGTGCACTCTCTCTGTTGACAGTACTCAGCCTGTCATAGTCTCCAGGCTTGTAATGTCCTTTTCACTGGAATTTGGATACACAGGTTCAGAACTGAGAATGTTTCCTGACAGATGATCTGCCTATTTACGAGACACCGCGTAATACACTGGTTCATTTATCTTTCCTATTAGCTAAGAGTTTCAAAAACAAATCCTTTTTTCTCTTGATGCATCTTTGTTTCTATTTTGTATCTCTGTAACTTTATATGGAATAAAAAATTAGAGAGATCAGTTTTGTATTTACCTCTGAAGGTGGGATGGCTGATTTTGTCTTCAGAACACATCCAAATACTCTGACATTTCCTTTCCCCAGTAAACATAGAAGGGATTTCTAAGCAAGCTGGGAATTCTACTAGAAAATGATACCCATTTGCCCTGACAGAGAGTCCTTTTAAACTGAATGTGAAGGTTCCTGAGGCTTCCGTGAGATTTGGCTCAAACTGTAACAGGAGCTCTGTTCCATGGAGCAAATGCCTGCTGCCTTTTCCAGGGTATTAGGTCTTGCTTATAAGCAAAATGAAGCTTGCTTGAGCTTACTATTCAGGAACAGACATATATGCTAACCAGTTTTATGCAAGCTACATTTTTCTGCATCTATTTTTTCTTGCTAACAGACTTTCAGATTATTTAAAGCACTGAAGTGAGAATAATGTTTTGCTGATATAGTGAGCCACTATTCTGTTTGAACATACCTCTCCCAAAGCCACAAGACATGGCTGTTTTATGCTGTAGCAGACAAAGACTCCATCCAAGAATAGGATGCAAATGTGGAAAAACTTACATACATAGGCATTTGGCAAAGAAATTATTCTATTCTGCCTGCAATACTTTGGTTTTACTTATGTTCTGTTTTGACTAGCTCATTTCTGTGAAGATGGTAATGAAAGAGTGTCTAAGAATGGAAGAAGCTGGTACTTTCTTATTTTATAGCATCAAGAGGTGTCTATAGATTGTGATAAAACCTGGTAGAATATATGTAAAGATGACCTTGTTCTATTCTAACCAGGCTACATATCCATGAATGGTGAAGCCTGCAAAGATAAAGACAGATGGATGATCTTTATCTGTTTCACCATTTTGTTGGAGAACATTTCTCTTTGCTGGGGATGCCTGAGTTTTGGAAGTGGGAGAGAAGGAAGCAGGGATGGAGAGATGTCAGCATAGGGGAGACTTGGAGATCAGCATCCAGCCTCCATCTCTTTCCTGTCACACTGACTGAGTGGACACCCTCAAGTAATTTTGATTCAGGTAGGATTTTTGTGCTTCAGATGTCAAAGGAACAAAATGGCTACTCCTCCTTTTTGCTATCCCTTAGCTAAATAGAATACAATAATTGGGGTAGGACAGCTGGCAGACTAGACAGATGTGCAGTGATTGGAGTGGCTGATTTCGGCAGGTAGAAATTCATATAGCTGTGATTTTTGAATTATTTTTGAGTGTCTGCTAACTCCTTTATAAGCTGGTATTTTAATCACTTTAAGATACTGTGTTCAAGTGCTCTAAGTGTTTTTGAAATTGCTTTCGAGAGGAGAGTTTTCTGAGATGTTACCAGATGCCAAGTGGATGACGCACTGCTGAGTTCCTTACCTGCAGCTTTGCTGTGCTGTTCTGGTGACACAAGAAGCCACAGGCATGAAAGGCTCACGCAGGTCCTGCACCCCAGCTGCCCCTCCCTTAGCACTTGCCTGCTTCTTCCCCTTTCCCCTGCCCCATCCTTTTTCAGCTCTGTCCCTCCTTCCTCATTTCACTCCACAAACTCTTTCCTCTCAGGAGTCAAAGTGGTTCTTACCTCTCAACTTAACCCCATAATCATAAATCCATTAATTACAAGACTTATAGAAGTCTGGTGAGGATGCTTATTATTTAGATGACAGAAAGAGTGTTTCCTGTTTATCTGGTTCTTATGAAGTATCCTGCTACAAATAAGCTCTTTGGCTGAAGCCTCAGCTTGCATAGGATCAGGCTGATTTTACCAAGGCGAGTCCACATCCTGGAACCTGCAATTGCTCCTTAATGTGCTGGAAACTATTTCTTGCTCACAAAAACTTTATTTTGCAACCTCATGGTGTAGGCATGCGATGCCATCACCACATGCTCTTCTATTGTGGTGCAAAGTGACTCAATGGCATTTGCAAAGCAAGAAGAATTACAGCCCCAAAATAAGAGATTTGGAGGATTTTGTTTGTTTTTAACCAAAGTAGCAGCAGTTTAAAATGTATCAAAGTGTCTTTAAACAGAATTAAAACAAAATGTTGTTCATTAGTCATTCTATTACTAAGCTGCTTTATGATTATTGCTCACACATAGGAAGCTCACTAATTGCTTTTATATTGAAATCTCTAATTAAATATTTGGCTTAACTAAATAATACATTAAAAGTAGCATGATAGACTATGACAAGACTAGCTGACTTTTCTGGTAATGGTGAAGATGCTTTCAGAGAGAAGATTGTGATAGCAAACAGCATCTGCAGAAATGTGCAAGAAACTGATCTATTTTGATATTATTTCTCCTGCTGAACAGAAATAGTTGTCTATCATTTATAGAAATTTTTTTCAGCTAGTTTTTATTCTTGCATTGCTTGTTTCTTAGTAGCCAAGCAGTAGCACACGGAGTCTTCTTTTCACTCTGTGCTTGGGAATTCCTGTGTCACACAAGGTGAGGACTGTGGGGGATGCCTCAGAGGGGTTCCTCCTTTCATAGTAAGAATTCAGTTTGTCTGCTACCAATACAAACAGCTTTATTTTTAAGCACTAGTTACATCAGATCTGGGCTATTTCTAGAACCTCACAAGCAAAGATGAGCAATTTCCTCCCTGACAGTCTATCTGGACTACTAAATCCAAGATTAACAGTCTTCCTCCTTTAAACGGTTTTACTATCTCTGTCTACAAAGTCTTCTGTGTTAGAACAATCAGACGATAGCACTGCCTTCAAGAACACATATCCAAATGATTGATCTTAAATTATTCCGTTAATCATCTTAAGAAAAACACTGTATAAACTGTTAAGATTTCTTCATTTGTTCACTATTACCCATCATAAAGATATAGCAGTTCCTTCTAGCTGCACACAATTGTTTTAACTTAAAGGTGAATATATTAAAATGTGAATTTAGTTGCATATGGGATGGCACATTAAAAGGATTTCCAGTTAAAACATCTGAAATGTATCAGAAGCTAGAGCCAGAGCTTCACAGCTCAGAGTCCAAGCTACTCCAAACAAATGATTTTGATCACTTCATTGGTTCAGATACAGGCAGCAAGATAACTTGTTTTGAGTGAGGGTGCTATTTTCTTAATTGAAGTGAACTCTGTTGGAGACCAAAGTGCCCTATTAGCCATCCAGCTATTAAATGAGTGTTCATAAAGATCACCTTGCAATGCCAATGTGCAGAGGTGTATAGAAAGAGAGATGTATTGGAAATAACCTTAAAGGTTATGTAAGATCTAAGATCTCCAGGCTATTCATGATTTCTGAAAGAAGACTTGTGACTCAATCACCTTGGTGTTTGCCGTTGTCTCCTGTAGTTTGTGCACATCCTTGGGTAAAAGCATTCAAGAGGAGACTTCTCCCAACAGCATAATAATAAGGGAAGAGGAACCTCAGGACACAACATCACCATATTGTCATCAGACTTGGTTTTGCCATTGCATCAAATGGGAGTAATACCTGTCTTGACAGTAGGCACAGGCACAACAGAAACATAAACTTCCTGGAAAATGTTTGTGGTTTATGTTGTCCTGTGTTTGACAGCCCTTTCAAGTGCCAGCTTTTAAGCCTTGCTCAATGAGGGTATATCATGAGAATGAAAACCAGACAATGACTTGTAAACCACTAGATTTTAATCTTTCAGAGGAGAAGTTAGAAGTAGACAATTTAATTCTTGGGAGAGTAAGTCAGCCTCATTTATGGACAGATTCTATTTTGGGTTATTATTTTCAATTTGTCTGTATTCCCCAAACTTTCAGAGATGCTGTAGTTTACATTCAAACTCACAGTACCCTGATGTGTTGTTAAAGGTCTGATTCCTTCAACTGCACAAGTGATTATGCCAAGGTTATAAGAGCAATTCTTGCTTGTTAACTCATAGCATTCTACAATCTTGGGTAAGTATATTAAAGGTGCTGTATAAATATAGATTTCAAAAGAAATGCGCTGCTCTATCACCTTTATTATTTTATGTTTCTTTACTCCTGTTTGGAATTAATATATTGAAATGTTTTTTAATGTCAAATATTTCTTAATCTGTCTTTAAGGACGTGAACTAAACTCGATGATCTGCAGTAGAATCTGAGCTGGCATGTGAGCTTTGATCTAAATCTAAGTATTTTAGATCTTTCAGGCAGCACTGACATGATTAACAGGTAGTTTCTCAAGAACGTCAGAGTCGTGAGCAGTATAAAGTCATACTCGAGCAAGTAATAGCAATTATCAAGGCAATGTCGTATTAGTGGTAGTAGTGTGACTGTAAACATACCCTAGAACTCCAATCAAAAGTCTGACAAACAGGAAAATGCTAATCTTGCAGTAATAAAAACAATTACATTTAATACCAAAAATTTCAGCCTCACTTTACCTATAAAGCATAAGGTGATTGCCTTCTTGATCCAATTACAGACTGTCCTTTAATTCTTACATCAGAAACTAAAAATGGCAACAGAGGAAACTCCATAGGATTAAGCCTCTCTTCTGAGATGCACTGAATATGTACTAGCTGTGTTTGAGTCACCCAGTGCAGTACTTAGGGAGTCTTAGCACATTTTTATAGTATGCTACAGGTATGGTGTCACATGCAAGTACTCAGGGCATGGTCACTGTTCACAGAAGTCGTACCATGATGCTGTTAAATCTTTGCTGAGATTTTGGCCCTGTGGCAGCAGCCCCAGTGATGGGCAGGAAAGTGCTGTGGGGTGACCATGAATTGGTGTGTCCCCTAACAGTCTCAGAGGAGGCCTCTCTACAAATTTCCTTGTCAGATTTTCCACGTGCAGTAGAAGACTGACTTTACTCCAACCACCATGGCTGATCAACACGCTGACACCAGTTATTAGAGATGCAGGATCATGTGGTGAGAGGTGAAGTTTTATCAGAGATGTCTGGTACAAATTATAGACTTTCTATTCCTTGCTTGGCTTCTCCACAGCCACCGTCTTATTCAGAATATAAGAACAACATCAAGAGACAGGGGGGGAGCAGACAGGAAGGACTCATCCCTTTCATTTCAAAAAGGGATCATGTCATTGTCATTTAGACTTCAGCCTCATTGTGAACGGAAGTATTAAAGGATTACTGAGTCACTTATACCCAATTATACCTCCAAACATTGGGGTGACTTTCATTGCAGCCCAGGGTCACTGCTCCCACGTGTATGCAGAGCAGAGGATTGCCCAGTGTGACTGCCACACAGACAGGGGCAATAGTTAATGATTTATTTCCAATGAATTAACAGACTAAGGGACTCCTGTGTTTGAGCAGCTTCCTAAAATAACACTGCTTAGGTGTTATGCCAGTAAATCCTGGATTAAAGTGTTTTTAGCCCTTCCATCCTTCCTCCTGTTTCTCACTCTCACAAAAGAACAGCATATCCTCCTTGTCAAGTAGGATATGGAAAATGATTGCCTAGAAACCCGTGTTTCGTTTGACAACACATGATGTGCAAGAGAAAGACCAGATCCTAAAGCTCATGGAAGTTGACAGGAGTAGTGCCTGAAGAAAATCCATATAAGACTTGCAAGAATTGGTCTAAAGCTAGACACAGTATATCTGATTTACAACATCACAAAAGGAGTTCTGTTTTATGCTACATTCTTGAATGCAAACTAGTGTCAGACACCTTAAGATCAATCCCTGAACTCAATTGAAAGCTACCCCTACAAAATAATTTTTGTTTGTGCTTTTCTAGGGAGGAGGTTTTACGTACTATGTTGATTGCTAAACATTGAGGCACCAAGCTGCTGGTTTCAAAGGCAGCAGGAATGCAGGTCATGCCAGACAGCTTGTGAGTGTGTAAGGCATTAACTGATTTCAGGCATAGTAGGAGTTGGATGGCATTTGGTGGCTGTGATTCCCTGTTAAGATCTGATGAGACAAAAGTGCTGCTTTTGGCAAGGCTGTGACTTAAATGATCTCATTGCATCCCTAAGTAAATTAGCTGTGTACTGAAGTGTGCATCACTGTTTTATAGATAGGCGAAGCTACAGTCTGGTCCCTACATTATGTGAAATGCTGGGCAGCCTATAATGTGGGAGAGGACTGCATCACCTCCCTTTCCTCACATCCCCCAGCCCATCTCTGAATAATCTCTGATTGTCTCCCTTGTTAAACTCCTGAGGTGCCCAACAGGGAGGGCTCATCCCATCAGCCTGCTCTGCCTGATGTTTAGGTGTGCTGTGCCCCTGTGCACACCCCAGTGCCAAGGAGCTGTGCTGGGTGGCCCCTGAGGCTGCCCTGATGTCCCCACAGCCAGGGCACTACAGGGAAGGGGATGCCAGGGAAAAGGTGTTGCTGCTGGCTTTGCCAGTGGAAAGCTGAGTATCTCAGAAGAGCCCACCCAGGAATAAAAGGGAAGGCTGAAAATGGAGTTAATAGAACACAGCACTTGTGTCTGGTATACACAAAGTCCTTTATCCTCCAATAATCTCCCTGAAAAGTGAAACTCAGGTTGCACATACAGTTTTGCAAGTTATCCATTATTGTCTAACAGTCTCTTCTATTTCAGCTGTCTAATATGGCACTAAAGATTTATTTGCTATCTGAAAGCTGGAATCTTTTGGAGACCCAGTAGGACTCTGTTTCCATTATGGCTGGGGAAAAAAAACCCTTCTCTTCATTTCACCTGCTGAGTTTCATGCTTCTCTGCTTCCAGGTTGTATTCACTGCAGTATCATAAGAAAACACTGCTTCTGGCTACACAACACAGCAGGAAAAAATAAAAAGCAATGACTCTTCCATCATGGTTTGAAGATTTGACCAGTGCAAGGGTTTTAAGGAAATTATGAAATTATTGCTGGGGTAGGGAGGTACCCAAGCACATTCAAACACCTGGACTTTGTACTACCCATGATGAATTTTGCACTTCACACCAATGAAGTCCAATGAAGCGGGAGGAGCCCTTCTTGCTCCTGTCCAAGGTAGCCTGGACACCTTGTGCAAGAAGCCATTTATAGCTGTCATTAGAACCATAGAATCATAGAATCAGAATTTTCATGGTTGGAAGAGACCTTTAAGATGGTCTAGTTCCAACCCCCCTACCACAGACACCTCCCACTAGATCAGTGGGCAAGTATGCAGAAATTAGGTTAAATTGGTGGCAGGATTAGCAGGAAAGTATGCTGAAACTGATGCCATAGATCTGCAGCAGGATTTTGGAATCACAAGCCTTGTGCCTTTTGGAAGGATTTAAAATCCTGCTTTAGGTACCCAGACTCTCTTGCCCTGTATGGGAAAGGTAAGGTAACCCAGAGAAAAAGTACAGAAAGAAAGGGATACAGGCTCGTGATTTGGGGTTCCAGAAGGTAGGTACACCTAGTGTTCCCACCTTCTTCCCCTGGCTGCCCTCCTGCCTGGCTCACTTGGCTCCTGAAGAAAGACATTTTTCTGACCAGAGGGACTGGGGAGGAGGCTGCATCCTGCCAGGCAGTGCAAGCTCACCACATCCATTCTGAAGGGGCAGCCAGGAGCTGAAGTGGCTGCTTTGGGGTGCTCCAGCTGGGTACTGTGCTGTTTTCAACAGGCATGGAGGGACCTTCCTCCAACATCTTTTTTGAAAAGAGTTGACCAAAGAAAAGAAACAACTACATGCTCTGGTTCAGAGAGGATTAATCTCTTTGTGGGCAGAGGCTGGCAGCAGTCAGGTTTGTGCTGTTTAAAATGTGCTTTAAGCAAGCAGGTCAGGATGACAGCCTCAGGTGCCAGAGGTGCCAGGGAGAAAGTTGAGTTCATGCAAATCCTTTGAATTCCCAGTACAGACGTCTCACTGGTTGGACAAAAAGTAGGAATGAGTGTACAGGTCCACATGGTCAGAGGTCAGGTGAATCCTAGGCACAACAAATGATCTGGCATAGTTGAGGGGTGCCCTCAGTGTACCATTGCAGCAGTGGAAAACCCCTCTCCTGTTGTGTGACCCCAGATGCCAAGCATGCCAGATGCCAGAGACACAAGAGTGAGGCCAGGGTGGCAGATGCACTGGAAAAGGAAAGGCAGAGATTAATCTGCACTGGTGTGCGTGGGTATCCAGTTAGGAACTAAGTTCAAACGGCTTCACTGATAGCATCAGGGGTTTTAAGTAGTTTTTCCTTTTAAGAAATTAAACTTCTGATACTTCAGGAACTTTAATATTATAACACATAAAGTGCCTTTGAATACATTTTCGATCAAGCCACAGCCATGCAGTGGTTACATGACTAAAATTGGAATTAGGAGAGATTCAGGAACCTCCATCCCTCTGTAGCTATTTTATACTGTTCTGAAGTTTTCACACCTCTTGGGAGTAATTAAAGGTGACACAAGAAACAGACCTGAATTTTCTGACTTGAAGCCAGATTAAGGATTCATATGAGCACTTTAGGGATGAAATGTGATACTTAAAATATATGGCATGTAAAGTCACGCTGTTATTCACATTTGCTTGAACTTGAAAGCTTTTCAACTCTTAATTTATGTCTTTTCTATTATTTTATTTTATATTTATTTTTCTGTTATTTCATTTCATTTTTTATGTTGCTGCTGTAGCGTGTTTTGCATTCACCATATTATTCTCTGGCAAAAGGATGTGAATGAACTGTGATTCAGCAAGTCAGCAGCACTGCAAGGACTTCAGGGTCAAAGCAATCAGCTGCTATAGATACAAAAGCATTACACTAAAATAGCATTGCAGCATCCACAGGAGGCACAAAAAATCAATTTCTCTTTAGAAACCACAGAAATAATGATGATGTATTTTTACAGTAGAAGGGAGAACGCAATTTTATGATGATGTCAGGTCTTTTAGGTACTTGGTGATGTAATTCGCATATGTGCTCTGGATGGAAAAAGAGCAACCAGCATCACAGTTTTCACCAAGGAAGGCTGGATCTGCAGATTCATTTTAAACAGATGCCAGTCAGGAGTCTGGATTTATAGTGGAATGTCATTTAACCACAAAGAACACACTGATCTGAAAAACTGGAAAAAAAATTGTCTCTCATGGGAACTCAGTTTCTTGTGCAATCTGCATTTTCTTGCTCTGCTTTCCTTAAAATGCAACAAAGGAAACCCAAAAGCAATTTACAATTTTGGCTCAGAACCAGAAAACTCTGAGGCAAAGGAAACTGCCCAGCTTGAGATTCTGTTGGGTTTTTTATTTTGTTTTCTTTTGTTTTTTCCAAAGTGACGTATTTTGAAAATGGAAAGTATTTCCCCAACAGGTTTGGCTTGGCCTTGGAATGAAGGCTCTTGTCAGTTCCTCATACATCTGACCTCATATGTTCACCTCTATTCATCAGGCAATTACTTCTCATCCCCATGCAGTCCACCCCTGTGGTGCAGCATACGAGTACTCACTGATTCCCTGTGCTTCAGAGCCTGTCTGAATTAACTTCAGCTCTGAGGGCCAGGGATGAAGGGGACTGTGAACAGAGGATGACTCCTTTTCTCTTCCATCTTTTTGCAGGAGAAAGTAGGTCAGGATGGCCTTCAAATAATCTTTCCTTTGAGAGATGGTATGTCAATCCTGAGCAGCAAAATCACTGCACAGTCAGCAAGCCAAGGCAGGTAAGCTGTTCAGTTCAGGAGCTGGGCAAGATGTTCCTGACGTGTTTACTTGTTTGCTGGTGAAATAAAACACAAGACGATGGGTAGGGAATGTAATGGCCAAATCACATCAGCACTTCCCTTCTGAGTTTACATCGTCAACATCATTCAGTCAGACCCTAATTACATACAGCCAGGTGGCATGCTCTTTCTTTAGTATATTAATCATAAGTCTATCTCCGTAAAGTTTAGGCTACAAAAGGCATTTGACCATGTACCAAAATGGAAAAGAAACATTTGCATCCCAAGGTAGTATTTTAAAAGTGATTACTATAAACACATAAGATTCAGCCCAGCTACTGGTTGCCATATAAAAACTGGAAACCCAAAGCTTTTTCCTCTTTAAAATTACCAAAGCACATTTATATAACCAAGAAAAGGTCCTTTTAAAGACAAAATATAATTTTTCCCCCACTTTTCCACTTGGAGAATATTCTCAGTGACTTGATGAGAGTGTGGAAATTTCTGAATTATGAAACTTCTTTGAAAATAATAAAGTTGATAAAAATTTTGGTATAAACAATATTTATTTTTAAACTGCTCTAAGCTCTATGATAATTTTTGCAGAAATAACAGAGAATTCCAAATTTTTTGTTAGAGACAGACAAAAAGTCCATTCTTGTTCGTTGTCTTCAGGACAAAGGTCAAAAGAAATAGCACTTAATCTGTCAAATAATGACCGGTGTGACTTCTGATGATTCAATGAAATAATATATGCATTGATTTTGGATTTTCAGTTCACATAGGATGTTATATATTTGTTTATGCAAGCAAAAAACCACCCTCTAGTATAGAACAGATAATTAAAGCCCTGTTTAAAAAATACATGCAGATACTCTTCACTTTCTAATCAGAAGACTGTTTTCATTTTCCTAGGCCACCATTTTGAGCACCCTTCCCCCCAGGTTATCAGTTACCATTAAAAACATTTTACACAGAGGGTGGCCCCACTAGGGAAAAGACTCCTGCCTCAGCCTGTCCTCATCCCAAAGTGCCCACTGCTTGGGATGGTCTGCACCACTCATGCTGACCAAAGCTGAGCCCTTCAAAACAAGATGAAAAGTCACCACTTGTAGAGGGACAGAAGATGGGAGGTGCGCTGCACAAGGTTTTCAGAGCTGTTTTCAGGAAAGCCAGAAGCTGGCTGCCAGAAGTGATACATGGAAAAAAAAAAACGCAACAAAAACCCACCTCAAAGCAAGAGAAAAAAGTGAACTGCAAGGAAGCTGTTGCATTGAGACCTCTGAGGACTCCAGCTAGGTCTCTTTCATGAGAATTATTGAATGAGAAATATTTGCTCTTCTGCAACTTATGCTGGCATAGATTATTCTTTTTCTAGACATTCCTCAGGAATTTATACATGCACAAGTTCCTATTCATGTCTGGTCACTCCTTAGGTCATAGATCCCTGCGGGCACACAGGTTTTGGTAGTCTTCTGAGCTCAAAGGCCCTGGCAGAAACTTCGTGCAAATGAGCTGTGCAAGCCTGGTTGCTTGTTTTAGGCAGGAATATTTCCTTCTATTGGTTTTGAAATCAGAGAGACAGAATTTGTTCAGGGAAATCCAGAAATTCTCAGTTTTTGTGGACATTTTAGGCATTTTCTTCTGAGAATAGGACAGGTCTGCTTGAGGAGCTGTTTCTTTTATTTCCCCTCCTAGATGAGGCAGTTCTGTGCTCAGGCCTTAAACTTTGCACTTAAAAACTTACTCATCATAAAATAAAGATATTGACTGAGGAAAAATTCTTCCTGTTTCTAATTTTATTTTGCTGCTAGCAGCATATGTTTGAGGAGAGCAAATAACTTCCAGAGACCTGCCTTGCTGTAGAACTTGTTATTGGTGAATCAACAGGGAAAGGTAGAGAGCAAACTGCTCAGCCCTGCCTGGTGGCCCCTCCCAAACCATTTCGGAGAAAAAAGCTGCTACCAAGCTGCTGACCATCACTGCAGGATTACAACAGAGGCACACGTGGAAAGAAATAGTTCCCGTAGCAGCTCATTTTAAGAATAGCTTCAGCTCCACTTGGGAGTTAGGCAGCTGGTGGCCAGAGCCCTGGAGCTGAGGAGTCCTTGGTGAAAAACACAGTTGAGATACCGTGTCCTGCTTCTGCGTTGCCTCAGCTGTAATTTCCTAGTAGTTTGAAGGTGCAGTTCCACGTAGCTGTAATTTGACCTCAGGGTGACAAAGATCAATAAACATACTAAGGTCTTTAGCAGGAGACAAGGACAAATCCTGCCTGCCAAACACAAAGACCTTGGCAGTTCTCTGAAGTTCATTATATTTAGTAACTTGCTTACTACATTGGATTTGCTGTGCATGGTGCAAACAAGGATTTTGAACTGTTGGGAGTTTCTTCCATGATGATCCTCTGATGCTTTCAAGGACATGGTGTTTAGGGATCGTATTATTGTATTCCAGGGTTTTCTGCCACACACCATAAAGAAGCAAATAGAAAAATCAAAATAAAACGTAATTTTCTCCCAGAAAGTTGTATGACTGTTCAGAGGTATGCATCTATCTGTTGTTTCCCCATGTATAAAATATTCGGGATGATAATTCTTAAAAAAATAGCTAGCATGCAAGCACTTTTTTCCAGAATATTTGCAGATGTCTTTTCAGTACAAGAAAAAGTATTTTTATGCTGTAATGGCTTCAGAAAAGACTTATCTGTTGACAGGTTTTTAGTTCTGCCACTTGAAAATAGCCAAATAGGTTTTTAATTTTTTTTTTAATACCTTTCTGTCCTGAGAATATATGCTATACTTTTGCTAGCAGTGTAGTTTTAAGGCCAAGATATAAATTCTCTTGCAGACCTGCCTACCCAGCACAGCTGTGATTAGTTTGATTCCAACCTTGGACTGACTCTTCAGCTCCATTTGCATTCATAACAACCCATGGAGCATATACTGCCTTTCCAGTTACACAGGGAGAAAAGGGACAGTGGTTTACAAGACTCTGATGCCCCATTTAGAAGCAACACAGTCAGTTTACAGCTTGATGCTCTGTAATGGATCCTGTCACCAGCAGCTCTATTTTTCTTTGACAAAAGAGATGCCACCGCTGTACTGAGCTGAGCTGCATAGGCTGGGGAAAATTCTGGTCCAAACAGGCAGCTATAGGGACTGGGAGCCCCAGGAGCAAGAGGTAAGGGATTATAAGAAGTGGCAAATTTCAAGGAGAGGGAGGATACAGAAGTTCAAGTTGTGTGTGTATCTGAAACTTATGTAAAAGTCTGATGAACTTACTGTCTTGCCACACTGGGACATCGTGTCTTTTCCTAAATCACTTCAGACAAAACAAAACATTTCTGTTAGGTGATTACATAAAAATGTTGGCCCCCAAATCAATGAAGGGATGAATACAGTCCTATCTGGGGCCTGAGGATATTAGAGAGGGGCCAGGGGGATTTTTCTTTCTCATGCGATCTCATGGCTGTTTATTTACTATTCTTAAAAGTCACTACCTAGCTGTCTATTAAAAGCAAAAGCTCCAACATGCCATTATATGGATTGTTTTAGGATAACCTGCTGGATACATAACTGTACTGAAGTAAGCATGAATGCTTCTGCTTCTTTTGTGGTATTTAACCCTTTCTGATAGAGTTCTTTCACTTAAAACCCAAGACAGAAAGAGCACTTTGGGCATTCCATGGATGAAGCAGGGAGTATAGGAATTCAGCTGCTACATTAATGGCTATTGCATTACTTTATACAAAATATTTGCAGGTAAAAAGGCTGGATTGAAGGCCACCTGCATTTGATTGTTCTGTCTTCATGTTTCTTATTCTTCAGACATCAAATGATTCCAATGAGAAGTTTCCCCTAGTGCAGAGATCTGAAATATTGTATGGAAGTCTCAAGCAGGCACTTGACTTGAGTGTTAGCTTATTCTGTGCCAATATGTCTTTAATAAATGGGCTTCATCTGCTGCCTCCATGGGAATTCATACTGCTCAGAAGAGGAGGGATCCTTATACTCAGGGAAATAGTCAGCTTACTGTACTTTCAGTTTTCCTGCTAAGATGTTGTGAGCATGGGGCATGAGATGACACCTTACCAAAGGCTTGGGTTATCTTTGAGAATATAAAATGAACATTATCCACAATTCAGTAGATTCTTTATGGGTAATTTGCCACCTACACATACATTATTAAAGCTCTTGATGCACCTGAGTGCTCATCTCTAAATCACAGCAGTAATATGAAATCCCACAAAGTTATTATTACACAATTTTTCTTGCAAAGATGCTATTTTACTGCTATAATAACTTCCCTCTAGGAGATTCCAGAAGAAAATTTCAACTCCATTACTAATGATTTATAAAGTCAACCCTGTGCACATACCTTGAGCTTTCCAGTGACCTGCTGAAGCACAATTAATGGAAGCTGTAATAAGGAATGTTGGTTTCCCTCTTGCAAAGAAAACTTTGCAGGTAGGGTATATTTGGAAGTTTCATACAAAGTATAATGCCAGCATGTCCTTGCTTTGTTAGGGAAGGAAACAGGAAGGGGTAAAAAATTTAAAATAAAAAAAAAAAAATAAAAAAAAAAAACGGGTATAAATAATTAAAGTAGATGAAAATGGAGAAGAACAAGAACATATTGAAATAAGAACAGTTACAGGGAACCTGACTGTTTGGGTATTTTGGTTGGGTTTTTTTCTTTTTTTCTTTTTTTTCTTTTTTTTTTTTTTGGTTTGGTTTGGTTTGGTTGGGTTGGGTTTTTGATTTTTGCTTATCTAAACTTTCTGGCTTTGCTTTTAAAAATCTCATTACTCCAGAGGCCAACCAAGCTAAGGCATTAATGGGAGAAAAAGCTTCAGACTTTATTCTTGTGCTGGAAACCACATGAACCAAACCCCAGGAACAAAGGCCAAACCCCCTGAACAGGAGTAGAGAACTCTCTCTACCATTGCTTGGAGGACCTGGGTTTCAATCTGCATGTGCAGATGGAGTTCCTTGGCCAAAGTCCCTCCTAATGAGATTACATCTGGCAATAGAATCATATTCTTTAAGGACAAGGAGCATAGAGTGGAATTCAATAAAAATTCCACTGAGTATGGTATTCTCCTTCATTTCCTCTTCCACTTTGCTTTCATGCAAAATCACCCCTTCTGGCTACCAACCACAACAAAACCTGTCTGGAGAGGATAAGGCTTATGTACAATGCCTTCTTACAATAAAACTGGCTAGCCTAAAAAATAAAGTGTCCCACAAAGCTGTTCATTTACTTAACAGACTTGTCTTTGTTGCTTCAACCTTGTTGTACCAAAAGAATTTCTACTGTTTTAATTCTGTAACATGGGAATGCTACTAAACTCATGTGCAGTGTACGGTGAGATCTAAAAACCTTTGACATGTTGCATCTCTCACTCTTTAGTATTACAACCTTTTAGGTTAAGTCTGGTATTATAATTATTCAGAGTAAGAAATGTGTTGTTGACTGCTGTTAAACTCTTTCTGTAGTGGATTCCCTCTATGACAGTAAGCTTACATTTATGGAAAATAAATTACTTCATTTATACCCTTCATAGTACCTTTGTTTTTCTTTGGATTAGCAGAAACAGTATTTAAGGCAAATTTTTCTCACTTGTTTTTGCAGGAGGTCCCAGGAGCTCAGACTTTACAGTCTTACTTTTGTCCTTGGATATGTATCCTCATGTTTGCACCTTGAGAATGAAGCATAAATATTTTGGTGGCTCTGCTAAAGCCCTAATTTAGCTTTCCTGCTGGGATTTTACAGCCAGAAAATACCTATCTCTGTTGTCTTTTTGCTTTTGAAATATTTTGTGTACTTGAGTTGTACTATCTTTTGTTTAGGGTTTAGTTTTGTGTTGTTTTGTCTTGAAGTAGTTCAAGGACTGAGGAGGGAAGGTCAGAGTGTTAGACTTTAAAAAATACATGAAAGAAGCACTTGCAGAAATACAATCCAAAGTCAGGACATCTTGGATATTTGGAGAGAATGTATGAGTTCATTTTGTGAGGGACCTGAACTGTAATTATTAAAGCAGTGTCCTAATAACCAAGTAGGTGATAAATTTATGTTCTGGGGAAAGAGTCAGCTGCTTGCAGCTGGGGTTATGATACTACTTGCAGGTGTGAGCACACCTGGTCTCATTTGTATGTTTGCTGATTCCATATATGCATCCCTATGTGGATCTATGCTCCCACCCAGCAGGCTTCATTTAGATCCCTTGTACATGTGGGATGTGTCCTCTGTTTAGTGTACCACCTTTTTTCTCTTTTTTAATTGTAACTTGTTTCTTACACTACTCTTAGCTTCCAAACTTAATGTAAGGTTATAAGCTAGTGTAAAAAGCTACATGCTTTGGACAGTCATGTGCTACGATTTATACTGAGAAATGGTTCACACAGCTTCAACTTCTACAGTTTTCTGTGAAGCAGATTGCCTGGTTTTGTATGAACACATGAACAGATGGAGAGAGCTGTAAAGCTGTCATCTTGTATGGTACTGTTTTGGTTGCTAATACATAGTGACCTTTGACATATACATATATATAGTTAGCTTCCTCTGCAACAGTTGGATATGTATACGTGTATGTGTTTTGACATCAGCACTTATACAAATATTTATGTATGCAAACATAGATGAGTAAGTATTGCATATGTGTTTCAAAAGAAAGAGGGAAAAATAGGTGAACCATGAGTGTTTAGTCACACCAAGTATTTTAAACAGCACACTAACATGTGTACATGCAATGCATAAGTATATAGTTCCTTAAAAACTACTAGTTGGCTCACTAGTAGGCAAAACTACAGGACTTATCTGTGGGAAATGAATGCACATAACATTACAGTAGTAACAGCTGACAACTTAATATACTGTAGGCGTACAACTCACTGAAAGCCTGTTTAAATGAAAACTCCCCTTTTGCACAGAGAGATAAGTTCTTCTGCAAGTCACATATTGTATCTCATTCCCAAGAATATTCCCTCCTGCCTTTTACATGATTATAGCATCCAAAACAGTAAATAAAAAGAGAGAGAGAGGAAGAGAATTCAGGAAGCAAAGACATTTACGAGGGAATAAATTAGTTACTGACTAAACATTTTCAGCATTTTGATAAGATGTTTCTTGCGTGCCAAGCAACATTGCTGAGTAGGTGTCAAAAGTCCAAGCAGATTCAATCTAAAGATAACCTCAAAGAACATTCCCTGCCAGCATTTTGTTGATTTTAGCAGTTCAATATGTTTCAAAACATGAGATGAGCTTTCATTACACAGTGTATCATGCTGCAAGAACCTGCAGTGACCTGACTTGAATTTTTCACCCACGCAGGAACAATTTTGCCATTAGCCAGGCTGCATGGGGGCTGGGGGTGCAAAGTTCCTTCTACTCAGAGGCTGAAAAACATGGCGAACCGGCGTGGAAGATGAAAAATCTAAACATATTTCTAGCAAAAATGGGGCATCACAATTAAATAAGAGGTAAATAGACAGAGTCTGATGAAATCTGACTGCTGGGGATGCACTTTCTCAAAGCATGTGTCCAAGGAAAATGGATCTTATCCCCTGTGGCGCAACAATACTTATTTTGTCCAAGTGACATTAAGGAGGACACAGGTGCCTATGTTGCATATCTTCTGAGGGAGATTAATCTCTCTTTAAAAGATTAATCTCTCTTTAAAATGCCCTTTATTTTGTTCCAGAAACCAGTCCAATGACAGAGGCTCATGGCTTTGAAAAATTTTTTAATTGCCAGCACTACAGCCCCTGGTACCTCTACCTTTGAAAAGAAGCCATTTGTACCCACATGGTCATATTTGGAAGGTCCATTCATGTCTTACCAAGATAACTGCAGATGGAGGAAACAATTGTCCTGAAGCCACCACTGCCACAGAAAAGCCTCCTGACTGCAAACTTGTGGTGTGTGCACCCCCAAAGCCCTTCAGTCTCCAGGAATGGGCAGAGTTAAAATAAGATTTCTTAGCATAATGCTAGAGTTCACCAAGCAAAGGTGCATATAATAGAGACAGGAAGATAATATGTGGCAGCTGTGTATAAGGCATTGTGAGGGGGGGTCAAGGGGAAACAGTCTGTTCACTCAAAATAGATTTTTTTTGTGGCTAAATTGTACCCACAAATGTTTTATAATGAAGGAAATTAATATATATGTTATTACAGTATGGTATATTACATGTAAGCAATCAAACTAAAAGAATGCAATTCTTTAGTCTGATTTTCACCTATTTAAAAGCTACCTGTTAAAGCATGAGTGCCTGCTAACATCAGTGACAATCTTTGCTGATTCTTCATGAAAACACCATTTTTTCCCAGACAGGACAAACTATCTAACACTGGAACAATAAAATATTCATACATTGTTTATACTTTAACTTTATGCCTATAAGTCTTTTGTTTTAAACCAGATGTACCAAGAGAAGCACAAGAAATTTACAGATGAGACCACAGTAATCCACACCCTTTAGAACACAGGCTAAAAAAAGTAGAGCTGAAGACAGGTTTTACTTATGAACTTCAAAATCATGCTAGGTGATTTTTCTGTCCACACAAGCATAGTATGATTCAGTTTTATCTGAGTTTTTTTGGTTTGTTTGTTTGTTTTGTTTTGTTTTTTTAGTTTGTTTTTTTTTGTTTGTTTGGCTGGTTGGCTTTTTTAATGGTGTGAGGTCTGAAATATCCAGAAAGCAGAGAAAAGAAACTCAAAAAGATCATTTTGCTTTCAAGCAGGGTGTAAAGTCAATATAATTAATAATACACCAAAGAATGGCTCTTCTTGCACAGG
Source organism: Calypte anna (assembly GCF_003957555.1). NCBI lineage: Eukaryota > Metazoa > Chordata > Aves > Apodiformes > Trochilidae > Calypte > Calypte anna. Next base: position 59,091,486 of record NC_044246.1, on the reverse strand, counting down.
CTATTCTTGCAGCTAAATACTAAGAAAATAATTCCTTCATTGTACAGGATTAAATTTGAAGTGATTGTTGTTTCCTACTTGTATTTTGTCATTTGGTTGTCTGAGAGCATCTCTGTTGCTAAGTGTATATAGTGCTCAACAGAGCAGAGTACTCAATCTGACATGGGGTCTCTGGGCACTACTGGAATAATATGTAAAAAGATACTTCACGATTACTCTTTGGAGACCTGGAATTAAGTCTTCTGTTTAGTTGCAATTGTTACATTGACAGCAGAGTTTGAGGTTATGAATGTTAGTTTGTGGTTAATGGGGCTCTAGAGATCCGGGGTTCAGCTCTTAGCTCAAGCACAGACTTCAGCTGTTCAATTAATCTCCTTGTGCCTCAGTCCCTAATCTGTAAAACTCAGATAATAGCATATTTTTTTCCCTGTCCTTTGTGTCTCTGTTTAGTTTATAAGCTCTCCAGGGCAGTCACAGTCTCTTTCTTTCAGATCAGTCTAGCTTCCAGTACAATTAGGCTCTGATCTTCCTACACTTCTGCAAAATTTGCTGTATCACAACAATGAATAACTGCAAAATATTTCTCAATCATGATAACTTAAAAAATTTCTTAGCGAAACTCACAATATTTCTTTCCTTTGATCTCTGCACATAGGTCTTGAAAATACTTCTTTTATTCTTTTATTTTATTTCACACAAGTGAAATGTTCTGGGCCACCCTCTTGAAAATACTCTGACTCTTGCAGTGATTCTGGTATGCTTCTTTCCATAAAAAAATGAGATGCTGCAAAATATTAAAGAGGATGACAGACCCTGCTATCTGACAGTGTTATCAGAATGCTGCATTGTCCCATGATCAAGGCAGAGATCATAATTTACTGTTAAGCATTCAAGTAAAAAAAAAAAAAAAAAGCTGTCTTGTGTTCCTTTTTTTGGCAGCAGTTATTCTGTAGAGTGAATGTCCTTTCTCTCTACACATTTTCTTCAGTGAACAATACCAAAAAGAATTTTGAAGGAATGGCACCTTCCTAAGAGAGATTCAGGGTATTCATAGAGTATAAAAATTCATTTACTTCAGAACAAGAGAGGAGACCTTGTGCTATACCACTGAATGTGCACAAGCACTCCTCCTAGCCATGTTTTCTTCTCTTCATCTGAAAATTTTCTTCCTCATATCACAAAAATCAATGAAAAGTGTTATAAATATATTTAATCTCAAATATTATAAAAGTTTTAATCTCTGTTAGGTAATGGGTAGGAACTACACTATGCCAGCACTGAGAAACCATATTCCTCATGTGTTAAAATGTTCATTCCTTTTTTATTTTTCACAGGTTCTTGACTATTTTGCATGATGAGAAAAAAATACATCTTTTGCCAGTTTTGAGTTTGCTGCCTCTCTGTTCATTGAATGCTCCCTTACCACTACACAAGCAGTGATGCTCCATATCTATCACCTCTAGATCTTCCATTATCCTATAGACCTCCACTGTGTCCCCACTTATTATTCTGCTTTCTAGAATCAGCATTTGAAATCTTATAAATTTCTCAGACATCTGCAAGATTTTCTGAGCCTTTGCTCAGTCCTATCACCCACATACAAACTCCTCCAGCTCTGCCACATCCTCTCATGTGGCCAGTACCACATACTGGATTCTGTAGAAGTCTGCTTTAGAGACAGATATCCTAAGAGAATCTATATTAGTCTCTGTCCTATTCTTCATTTCAGCTGCCTTTAAGATGCTTTTAGGGTGTGCAGGTTTTTCTGTGATGATGCCTGGTAATTAAGTTAGTGCAAGAGAGAGGTGCCTACTTCTAAAAATCTTTTTTCTCCCTGCTAGGTGGATGTTCTACACAACTGGAATTTCATCTGCTGTATGAAGATACTCCGGGTACAGTGAGAATTCCTCCCAGAAGAGAAATGCCTCATGGTGTTTGAAGTGTTTGCAAACAGCTCACATTTTGCTGCTTCTGTGCCCAAAAAGAAATTATTTTACAAATCCAGATTTGACTGACAAGGTCTTGGCAGGAGAAGCCTAAGTCAAACATGAGAATAAAAGAAGAATTCTGGACTACTTGAAAGTGTCATGAACTTACACATTTTTAGGTGAAGGCCTCTCCTAAGATATTTCTGCCAACAAGACTTCCCAGGAAAAGGTTTTTTTCTTGATATGTATCAACTACTTTTCAAAGTGAACTTAGTTCTACTGCAAGATGCCAAATCAACAGCTGAGGGGACTGAAGGTCCTTCAGAGGGACCCAGGGACACACATACACCCCTGAGTTGTTCCAGCTCCCATGCACTGGCAATGTATCTCAGTCCAAAGGGAACTTTCTCAGCTGGAAAGAATTAATCTTCTCTAGAGATGGTATTTATATGGCCATAATTACTGAGTTATCTAAATTATTCAGAATCTAGAGTTATATCATCAAAGAAATGTGGGTCACATTGTAGGCACACATGCAGCCCCACATGCAAGCTCTGGAGCCACATGACTATAGCTCTTCCCTTAGCCATGGCTGCTACTGTGGCACCTCACTGGGGAGGACAAACTCCAGAGGTGGGACAGGTGAACCACATGACATTTGAAAAGACCAAGTGCAGAGTCCTGCACCTGGGTTGGAATAATCTGCATTATCAGTACTGGGGCTGGGGGATGAAGTTTTAGAAAGCAGCTCTGCAGAAAAGGGCTCGGGGGTGCTGGTGGATGACAAGCTGGACATGAGCCAACAGAATGCACTTGGAGCCCAGAAGGCCAATTGCAACCTGGGCTGCATCAAAAGAAGCCTGGACAGCAGATTGGGAGAGGTGATTCTGCCACTTTACTCTAAGACCTCACCTGGAGTACTGCATCCAGCTCTGGAGCCCTCAGTACAGGAAGGACATGGACCTGATGGAATGTGTCCAGAGAAGGGCCATGAAAATGATCAGAGGGCTGGAGCACCTCTCTAACTAAGACAGGCTGAGGGAGCTGGGGTTGTTCAGCCTGGAGAAAAGAAGTCTTGGAGTGAACTAATAGTGACTTTCCAGTGTCTGAAGGGGACCTACAGAAAGGCTGTTTGCAAGGCCCTGTAGTGACAGGACAAAGGGCAATGGTTTTTAATCAGAGAGGAGTAGATCAAGACTGGATGTTTGAAAAAAGTTCTTTATCATGAGGGTAGTGGGAGAATGGAACAGGTTGCCCAGCGAGGTAGTTGAGGCCTCATCCCTGGAGATATTCAAGGTGAGGCTTGACAAGGCTCTGAGCAACCTGATCTAGTTGAGGGTGTCCCTGCTTACTGAAGGGGATTTGGAGTAGATAACCTTTAGAGGTCCCTTCAATATTCTACGATTTTATGATTCTATGACATATGGGAATGTGTGGTTTTGCTCCAGAGGACATGCATCAGTTGTTGAGTATATACATGGCCAATACACAGCTTCTCGTTCTCCTGCCCAGCTACACAGCTTTATCCAAGCTGGTATTTGGATTGCAGCATATTGGATATCTGTCTGGCTTGCCTGCTGTAATTGCCAAGTAAGGCATATTAGATAAGTGTTTGCTTTTTTTTTCTATATGTGAATGTGCTTTCTCAAAATAGGGTGAAACCATGATCTCATTTCATAAAACCCATCAGGTTTTTAAGCATTAAACTGTAGTTTAAGATACATTGACTACTTGCTGATACAGACTCTTTAACTTCAGTCCTTTTTATTCTTGAGACGTTTTCTGCTTCCTTCTAAACCTTCTAAATATTTGTTTCTTTTCCCATTTGGTTAGACAACAAGGCTAGGATTACATACTATGCTGAGAATAAAATCCTTGCTTTCAGAGGGATTTCATTTCAGTGCCCTGTCATACCTCCATCCAGATCAGCAGGGGTGACAAAGGTTGAAACACCTGCTTTAAGAGATGTCCCAGCCTCTCTCCATCCCAACCCTCCTAATGGAGATCCCCAGGAAGCTCTGATGGAGCTGGGTTCTGCCCACACTGCTGGGGCCAAGGCAGCCAGAAACAGGGACCTGAGCATCCAAGCACTGGAGAAGGTATAGGGCATGCCAAGTAGGGGAAAGGATGACAACAGGCCCAAGCAGACAGATCTAGATATGCCAGTCTGGGCAGTGTCCTGGCAGAGAAACTTCAGCTCTGGTGTTCCAGACATCTGGGCACAGCAGAAAGGGATGGAGCCTGCCCAGGGCTGAGGTTCAAATGACTCTGAGTGACTGAAAGAGATGGCTCACTGACATACAGTAACCTTGCTTTAACCACAGGTAAATATGCTGTGTTGCAAATAGAGCTGGATGGCTGCTGTTCAGGGAGGCTCTGGTGGGACCAAGTGAGGCTCCTGTCAGCTATGAGATAAGTGTTTGTGACACCCCCTGATCCTGAGCAGCTCCCACCTCTGGGTCATAGCTGGCATCACAGAGAGGGATGTGCATTCACCCTGCAGCTGCTACAGTTCATCACACTGATGGAAGTACATTTGCACTTACATGACTGACCACGCACTGCAGTGCCTTTGATACACATGCACACTGTGTTTTCCCCACCTGACATCATGCCATCTTTTACCACCTTACTGTGAGGACATTGGCAGAGGGATGGAACAAACAACTGAGGGGACAGGAATGTCTTGGAGGTCTTGGTTCATTGTACATGAGTTATAATGTTCAACCCAGCCCAAGCTGGATGCACAGAAGAGAGGAACAAAATATGAAAGACATGTTGCCTGTTGCCCAAAGGAGTCAGAATGCACAGGTTTATCCTCCGGCACCTCTTTTTAATGGTGTTCTGAAAATGCTCAAAATCTATGCTGTGAAGATCTCAAGAAATGCTGCCAGACATCACATTCACATTCTCAGCCTCATTGACTGCCAGCTCTTACATCACCTGTTGTTGGCAGACTGAGTACAGCTTTCTGGGAATTATGTGAGCAACCTTCTTTATGTAGCTGTGTTGTCTGCATTTGATATCAGCTAATGTGGTTCATGAACTGTTTGCTTGAGAACTTTCAATTGCCATATTTGACTATAGTTTTCAGTTTTAATACCCCTTCACTGCAGGTGTAATTCTGTCTTTCACATATGCACTCTTTTTTTTTTTTTCCTTCCAAAAGTGAGCTATCAAACAATTAAAGAAAAAGCTAAAGAGCTTTTTTGAGGAGCAAAACCCAGAGTGCCTTTGAAATGATCAGAAAGATAGAGGAAGTGGAACCTGTAAATCTATCAGTCAGCTTCCTAAAATCCCCAGGGAGGCCTTGGAGGATGGGGATGGTTGGCTGGGGATTAGGTGGAAGCTGTTATCACAGGCTGGCTTCGTTATGCATTTCCTTCAATTCAATCCCTACTGTTCACAGAGCAGCAATGTACCTAACAGCTGCATGTTCTTTGCTTCCCTTTTGAACCCTGGTCTGGCCAAAAAAGCCTTTATCAGAGGACACATTTGGGTATCTTTGGTCATTAATAACTGAGATGGAATACAATTTCTTCTCCATCTCTGTTGCTTCTGCCATAAATCCCCGTGGAAAAAAAATCTCATGTGAGTTTGCAGTACTACAAGTCAATTGCTAAAGGGAATTTAAATAAACAGTGTTTAAGTTTGGCAGCAGTAATCAGCTGGGGGTTTTTTTGGTGTTTTTATTTTTTTCCTTTGATGTCCATAGTCCTCAATTCAGAAAGTCTTACTAGCCCAGCTTGAGGGAAAAGGGATGAATTCTCTCTACAGTTTTCTGATCTTTTCTTGAGCATTTTCATGCTTGTCTTTCCCTTATTCATTATAATGACTGGAGGATCTCAGCCAGCAATCAGTACAGGAGGCAGCCTGGATGCTGTTCTTGTGGGAAGTCCACATTCCCTGCAAATTTTGCGTAACCCAGACTTTCCCTCCAACTCAGTCCAGGATTACTTCCTGCCAGACGCTTGTCCTTTAGCTATGGGCCCAGATGAGGAAAAAAGAAACCTTTATTCCTTATTAGGAAACACCTCATTCGTCCTCTTCTCCTCAAACCAAAGACACGTTAAAATTCTCATTATGTAATCATAAAACCACTCCAATGAAAAGCAACTGTCAGTGTCTTTTTATGATGTCCCAGTATTCTGGTTAGACAGGTTTATAAAACATGTGCTCTTTGCCAGTCTCCCTAAAGCATAATACCTTCCTTCTGCCACCAGTTAATAACATTATTTGAGTAATCTGTGTTATGACACTGAAGGTCATGACTTTAAATCCTGCTGATCAGTCAAGGCAAATGTCATTGCAAAAGCAGTTTTTATCCTACAATTCCTGCTGCTGAGCAGTGTGTATCCCACTGGCATGGATGTCTCAGCAGGTAGGACCTGCCATGCCACTCGTTTTTCAGCACTGGGAAAACAACCACTTCCGTAATTCTCATACCACCAAAAATCTACACCACAGATGAACCATCAAAATAGCAGCTGAATTTACCGTATGGTCAGATGATCAGTCAGAAAAAAAATACCTAGAAGAACCACAAAATTAATGTCTAGGGCTCACAGAGCTTAGTTACAGTAGTGGTGCATGTCTTTATCAAAAATATCTTTTAAGCATAAGTTTAATGATGAGGGCTATTTTGAAAAGATTTAGTTATCTTTTGGGCCATAAACTCTGAGTGCAATGCTGATCCTCTAGATTGTAACTGCTAGCTCTTAATTTGCCTTGTTTCTGCTTGTGAACAACCATGAACCAGACTGTGTTCTCTAGCAGTGTCAAGTAATAGAATGTTTCACAGCTTTAGGTCAGCTGCAAGCTAAAGCATTCTCCTTATAACTTAATTGTCCCAGAAGATTAGCAACATAACAATGTGATCATTATTAATAAGGAACTCTCCTCCCCAAGAAAACATACAGCTGAATGTTAATGGTGTAGCCACACTGAAGGGGGTGGAATTAGAGCCAGCGTGAGCTTTGACTATCATAGAGCCAGTGCCCAGAGGAGAAGAGGTCTTTGGCAGTGCTAGGCTGCAATGAGAGCCAGGCTGTGGTGCCTGGATGCCCTCCATGCAAGCAGATGTCCCACTGGCAGATACCTCCCAGACTTCTCCCTTGTCTTCCCATTTACCTTCACTGACCCCCTGCCATTCTCCCTTGCCCCTGCCAGGTGCCAGAGGGGTAACTAACCTCTACAGTGTTGCAACACTTGACTTTACCACAGGACAACTCATTTTTCCCAAGTAAAAGGGCAAGGCAGTACCCCTACACATGCTACCTCAAATAAAGACAAAAGCCAGGAAATACGGTGCAGGAAAAAACATAAAAAGGGAAGAAAAATGAACAATACTATAAGGTCATTTGGCACCTATGGAGGAGAGGAGAAAATTGCTGTATAAAAGAGGTTGACTGTAATCTGTGAGGATGACATGGCCACTCCTCTTCAGAGAACAGCTTGACTCATTCTCACCCTCTTGACTTCCCTGCAAAAAGGAGGAAGATTTCTAGGCTGGGTGGGAAAAGTATTTTTCCTATGAAGAAGTGAGACAGATGAACTCCATCTCCCCTCTGTGTGTCTTTTGAACTTATTTCCTATTTGTGGCTTGGGTTAGCACAGGTGAGCCCTGAAGGCAGCATAGTGTGAACCACTAAAACAAATTCAACTGCTGAACACATTTGTGCCATGACCCAGATTTCATCAAGGCATGGAAAGTCCCCCAGTTGAACTATGAAAATATTCTTCAGGTTCATTATAAAATTAGAGGCAATCTGAGGCTTGAGCTCAGCATTGGAAATGCACACATACTTTGTGCATTACAGGGGCTCTGGAACAAAGTGCAGAGGAGTTTATTAGAAGTTAACCTGGTGGGTGCATTGGTACTTCAACATGGCAAACCACAGTAGGAAATCTTGAGTGTGATTTTGACTGCAGTTCCTGTTGTAGAATGGGTATTCTCATGACTGGGACATGTTGAAGCAATAAGGACACATTTTTCTCAATGTCAGTTCCCATGTGGCAAAGTAACCATTGTATCAGATTTTCTTTTTTTTCCCTTTTCTTTTTTTCTCTATACATAATTAAATGTTATTACCATGAGTGCTGAGACACAAGATAAAAGTAGTGTAGTAGAAAGTAGCAAAGGAAAACTACATTAACAGCAAATTACAGTGACAAGCTCACTGAAAGCTCTTCTAATCTGAGGGATGTGTGCTCAAACAACTCCCAAGCAATGTCCCCTGATCTGGCTGCCCACTTGATAGCCATTATTCCTGGGCTCCCTGGCATATCAAGTAATGGAAACCCATTAAAAATAGTTATTTAGAGACAGAGCAGTGAAAAATCTAAGAAGTAACCAGGAAAAGATGTAAAGGGAAAAATGGGGAACAGCAGACAGTATGCTTGATGGCCCTGCAGTGCCAGCCAGGATCAGCTGATTGCCCCCAGGAGCCTGCAGAGCCCCATCAGGAGAGACATGACCTTGCACACATTCCTCCGTGTCCTTGCCTGCACTCTCATGGACTCTTTTTTTAATCATTGAAAGGCTGGATTGTTCTACTTTTTTTTTTTTTTTTTGATGGTGAGGTGTTTTATGACAGTGTTGTGCTCTGGCCTGCTGCTGCTGGCAAAGCTTTGAGTCCACAGGTCTGCATTACGAAGCACACTGGCCAAAGGTCAGGGCTGGCAACAGGGGATTAATGCCAGTTTCTTGCTGTATGAGCATTATCCATCATCACGTCATGATGTAAAAAAATTCAGCTGCTGCAAATATCAAACGCGCCATTCCTCACCTTTTAGAAAGGTGATTTTTTTTTTCTATGCAGTGAAAGCAAAGTAATCAGACAACCTCTGAGAACTGAAGGAGACTCAGCCACATCCTTGTGAGAACAGTTCTCTTGCTGTCATTATTTAACATGTTGTCAACAGTATGTTCTGCACTGTGCAGACAAAAAAAAAGAAACAGGGTGATATATTAAGCCTGTCTGTTATGGTGACTGTGTTTAAAAGAACAAGGAAGCATGTTTCTGCTGCCTGGAGTTAGATGCCTAGGGTGGGATTTATCTCCCTAGTTTTTTATGTCTGTCAAGTCATCATTCTGTATCTGAGCTAAGCAACTTTGGCTGCCTGCAGAGCCAATTGAGGAGAACATGGAACTTCCGAGGGAAAATCATTCGTCTTATTCTTAGACAGCCAGAGCATTTAAAAGAAGAACCAAGAACTTCAGGTTTTCACTACACACGGTCTCCAGTTTGGTCCCAGGGATAGCCACCCAGAGGCAGCAGCACAACTCAGGACCCTGTTTCATGCAACCCATGATTTGCAGTGAGATAGCATAAACCATGGGGAGTGACTGGGAGACCCAGTTCAAAAGACACACTATGTAAGCAAAGACACAAATATATGCACACACACAATATCTTCTTTATAGAAGACAAGGCTTCAGATAAACACCAGCTACTGGTTGTACCAGGCAGGATATTCTCACTTCGTTCCTTTGTACCATTGTCATTGTGTTAGTCTACTTGAATTGGGGAAATTTTTATCACAAATACATTAAGAAGTAGACAAGAATGGTCTCTTTAATGAAAGAAAATTTCTATCTTTCCATCCAGTGAACTCTGTATCTGTGAACGCAGAGACGACCTGATTTGGCATCCATGAACCTTTTGTTCCACATCTTAGTCATCGTTATTGCTGCTATAAATAAATCTTATTGCTATTTAGGCTTTGCTTACAGCAGGTGTATCCAGGACAGGAAAATGAGAAGTGGGAAATGCAGTGCACAGATTAATTCCTGATTTATTTTGATTTAATTTCTGCCATAAATGAATAATTTTAACAGTGCCCCAGATGAACAAGTTTTTGTGTGACTGTGAAGAGCACTGTCTTTACTGACTTTACAGCTGTGCAGAATAACCAATAAACAGACAAGGAAGAAGGCAGAGCAATATCAGACTTGGTGGTGGAAAGGTGACTAATTTGTATCTTTGAAAGCTATTTTCACACAGTCAGTTTTTCCAAGTTTGATTTTATAGCCTCTACACACACAAACCTAAATGACTATTGCTCTTGTGGCTATATTTAGTGAGAACTCTTGTTCCTGTTACTGTGCACAGCTAATTAGGGTTCAAGCTGATTGAAATCTTAAGCACTGAGAGGAAAGGTAATTGGCATTTGACCTCAAGTCAGTAAAAGCTCTTGTAGGACATGTTTCTCCTTTACAAAAGTTAACACCAAGCTGATTTTCAGTATTTTTGCAGTCTCTGTTCCTCCATTAAGCCCTAAATTTCCCCTTGAGAGTGCAGGTGGGACCTCACAGCAGTGGTCAGCAAATGCGGTTCCTACGGCTGGCAAGAACAGATACAAAGTAAACAAACATTCCCGGATTTGGCACCTAAAATATAGTAATTATCTTAGTGAATCTGAAAGGGAGTTTTGAAGCATCAATGATTTGAAGTTGTATGTGATACCTTGCTCCAAAACCAGCCAGCAGGACACTTACATGGTGCACAGCATCTTGGGTTGAGAGTGCAGAATCCCTAGTGTCACATGCTCCAATGCCAGAATAGTTGGAATCCTCTTGGGAAGTCTTTTGTTCTAATGTTATTTGATGTACAAGTTCAATAACCCTTATTGAGAATACCTAAAATGTACAAGGGTCAATCACCCTGTGAGAACAGGAAATGGTTGAAAAATGCATAGGAGGGGCTAGTGTTAGAGAAGACCAAGGAAGTGTGTTGGCCTTAAGTACTGCTGATGTTCTTCTGTGACTAATGTGTTATGTTCAAAGAACAACATATGTTCTCATACTTCTTAGTGAACATTGAACCAAACACTTTCCCTATCTGAAGAAAACTGTCATTTTTTTTCTTTTTCTCTGAGTTATGCATAAGACCCACATTCAAGGGACAACTTCTCATCTCTGAACTCCTGTAATGTCTGAGAAAGCAGTAGGATATGAAATGGTGAATAATAAAGAAGAAAATCTTGCATTTCAGAAGCAAAGACATTCTATCAGTGCAGGAAAGTAGAGCTGGCACTGTACAACATTGAATTTTCAGCCATGCTCTTGTTCTCAATTGCCCAAAGGCATCTGCTATAAAAGTCAAACGTTACAGGGATGGGTGTGGAGCGAAGGGATAAGAATGTTTTAAAGAAGTGTCTGAACAGAAAAAAGAAAGAGGCTCAGTCCATGGGAAAGTGGCAGTAGCACCCAAAAGGAGGAAATGCATGGTTAAACACCCAAGAGGACAAAGATCTAAGCAAATAGTCTGCCTGAAGATAGAAGACAAGAGCAAAGCAGAAGAAATGCAGTTGGAGAGGAAAACCAACGTAGTCTCTTGTGGAGTAAACTGGAGCTGAATTTTTGAATCTGAGTTTATACAAAACTGTAGCATTGTTGGAGTGACAATCAGAAATATGAGACTGGACAGTTAGGCAAAAGTCAGAATGTAAAGAGAGATATTTGTGAGTCACTGCTCAGTAGCACCTGTAAGTACCAGAACACACGAGGTCATGATGATGGTACATATGGGACCCCATAATAAATCCTCATCATTCTTCCACCTTTCAGTTAGTTGATTTATTCCAGTTCAAAGACAAGGAAATCTTTAAGATCTTGATTGTCTTCTCCTTGTCTTCAGCTCCCCTTCTTAGATTCCCTTCTTCTTTCATTTTTAAACTATAAACCATTCTGACTGACAGCACAGCCACCACCAATTTTACTCGAGAAACTGCCTCAGAGTAACTAATGTTTATACTCAGAAATGTCATGTGTAACATCTGAAGTAGCTTGTCCTCCCAGAAAGTAAAATGCTGAGGTCAAAGATCTGGAGTTCTAATGGTGCTGTGTGAACATAGCAGGTACCTAGGACTGGCATAGACAGGAATGTCTCCCAGTGATGCTTCACTAACTTGAAAGGAGGACAGGTAAGTAGCAGGTGCCTTGTAACTCCTCATATGAAGGAAAGTAACATTTAGCAATAGCACATTTTCATAGCAACTGAATGTGGTTTTGCGAGCAATGCTCAGACTAGCTTCTTATGGCTTGTCACATCACAAAAAGTTAAACTGACAAAATCCTTTTCCAATGTCCTCAAGATTTATGCATTTGTTAAAAAAATAAAATAATTGCATATAAAAGTTGCCTTTAATATTTACATGTCTTGATGCAAACTCCTCTTCTGCTTGTTCTTTTTTGCTGTTCATCTGACTGCAAAACCAGCAATGTTGTTTTCTCTGTACCTGTTACTGCTAAGAACATCGGTTCTGCTGTGCAGATTTCAGGCCACAGGAGCTTGAAATTCAACTAAGTGAATCCCATGACACATTAGCTTAAAGAGAGACCATTAACATTAGACAGTAATTTCCTGAAAAGAAGGAGGGAAGCTCTCCAGTCCATCTCTTTCTTGGAATAGCTTTCATATGATTACACAGTCTGAAGAAACAAATTCTACAGAAGTAAGTTTATGGAAGAAGGCCACAACTTTTCCACTGAAAGGACTTGATTTGTTCCTACTGAGACTGCTAGTTAAATTCCCATCAGCTTCAGTCAGAGTTAAACCAGAATGTGAGCAAAATCCAGAATGGCTCTCTAGGCTGACTAATAAATTTTATGCAGTTGTTGCTTTTCTTAGGAATTTGGTTTTTTAGACAAATGAGAGAGATAGGGAGAGTGGAGGACCTAGAAGAGAAACAGGGAAGATTGTTTTGTCTGGACCAAAGGAATGCTGTTACAACATGTTCTTTAAATAATAAATTGACATGGTGAGTTGAAATGAAAATGTTTTTGTTCTCAATGTCACTCTGAAGCAATCATTTTTTTGCATCTTTCTCTCCATGAAATGGATAATTTTAATCAAAATTCAAATGTTCTTGTGCAAAAATGCTGTGCTCCCATGCTGCATCTTAAGCACGCAATTTTTTCCACAGAATTGACAAGGTCTGTTTATTTGTTTACCATTTATAATTTCCAAGCATATGTCAGATACATCATCAGAAAACAGAAACAGCTGTTCCCACTCTGGCTGAGTATAAAGAACAAATTTAAGACAATACTGCAATTCCAAGCTGGGCATAAGGGTTTCGTGGTGAGGATAATGATACTCTCCTTAGTCTTTGAGACCTACCTGGCAGTGAACATGACAGGATACAAGGATCAGGATTTTGATCCCTTCATTTGGCTAGGTTTATTTTATGAAAAAGAACAGCTAGAGGATGAGGGTCAGTGAGATGGGAAATTTTACCCACATGAGACAAACACAGCATAAGGAGAGCAGTCCAGGTGCCCAGACCTGAGGGTACCAAGGAGATAAACACCACCATCACTCAAATCCAACAGCAGACCCTTCCGCAGCAGCAAGAGGAGGTCAAGCAAAATGACCAAAGGTGACCTCAGATGCCTGTGTGTGTGGGCATTTTAATCACTCCTGGGGCATTTTGGATTCCCCACTTCCTGCCTCTCTGTGCTGCTGCGGTGACTGCTCAGCCCTTGGGAGCAGCACTGGAGTGTGAAGCCACAGGCTGCTTTTCCAGGGAATCATCCTCTCCTGGAAAAACAGCTTCCCGGTCATGATGGGACAGAGGGACAATGAGCTGCAAGTAAATAGGACAAAGCCAAGCAGAGAGGAACTCTTTTTACTCACGGTTTATTGTTTTATCTTTTGATTGTGGCTGCTAAGTGGTGTGTTAGCATGACTGTGGTCACATCAAAACCAGCATCTGATTTGCCACTGGACCTACTGTGAAATCTGTGGTGTCCAAAGGAAGCTTGAGTGCCAAATGGTGAAACCTCTTCTAAGAGGGCACAGTGCTAACGAGAGAGAAAACGTGACGAAAGCTTGTTATTTTTTAGGTTGCACATGTGCACATCAACACTGTGTTTTTAGTTGTTTTTCATTCCTGATCTATTTTACCTGAAACTGAGTTTCTCCAGCTGGGTGTCCACAGCTCCCATGCCTCCCACTCACATTAATTAGGCCCACCATGGAAGTCTGAAAATGGCCTCCAACATTTGAAACCTCTCATACAATTACTGGAAGTACAGCAAGATCTGCAGGGCTATATGTCTTGACCATTAAATTGTATTACATTCAGACTACAAAGGGAGGATGCCAGAGGGGAAAGTGAGATTATATATCAGCTTCTATAGTATTGGATTGTACAGCTGGAACCCAGACAAATTGGTCAATCAGATGGGCAAATTCAACATCATCTTGTTTTCAATCCAGTTCCTAGAGTGCTTTAGGACTCAAGACAAATAGAGGCTCTTCAGTTGTTAACCACTCTGGGCTGCACACTGGGATGACTTCACTAGCAATTTCAATTTGTTCTAACTCAGCCCCAGGGACAAAATTGACAGCATAATCAACTTCAGGAAGTTGGTTATTTGAATGAAAACATGAAGTAACATGGAGACACAATTAGTTAAAACGGCTAATCAAAAATACTTATGGCTTGAATCTCTTCATCAGTGTGCTTTTGCTACTATTCTTGAGTGGTGTGCAGCATAAATAACCTATGACAGTGTCAAATTGTAAGCTGATTTTGTTTTGGTAGCATGATCACTTCCCGTGTCTGTGACTGCCTCCTTCTCATCGATGGTGGCAAGTCTTGAGGAAATTTGGGGTCAAACAAAGGGGATGGCTTCAGCTGGCTGATTCAGCAAGTTATCATTGAGGATTATGTTCCAGCCTGAGGGATTTCCTCATACATGGCACCCAACTGCATGTGTAATGTTAAGAGACTTGCCATAGCTTATAAGCACAAAATGACCAAATCAGGAAGCTGTGTCACCCTTCCATTTTGCATAATTTGCTGTTAGAGTTTCAGTGGTTTGTGACACCACCATACATAAAGGTTAGAATGCAAACTTCCTTTAATTATGTAAAAAAAAGAAAAACAAGACCACACTATTTGCAGAATGATTTAGCATCTAGCAATTGTGGGCAATTCAAAAGGTCAAGGGGTTCATGCTAGCTGAGTTTATACTGAGATAAGCATTTGGGTCTTCCACAGATTTCTCCTTCCTATTCATTGCCCCATCCTTTAGCCTCCTCCTGGGTCTTAGAAATTGCATGCCACTTAGATGATCCTTAAAGCACTAAAAAGCTTTCCACAGAGCTGTTACAACAGCAAAAATGGATCCAGGATACTTGATCTGACATAGAAAGTAGAGACTATTGGCAAGGGTTTCTCTTTACTCTTTCTTTACTCTTCCTCTTTACTTTTGACTGATTGTATTGTGTTCTGATATTTTAAATCGAAGTCTTTCTGCTGACTAGCGTGCATTCCAAGTTGGCTGCTAGGGACATTAGGTTTAGACAACATGCACTAATAGTTTTTTTCCCTACTTCAGCTGGTGGGAAAAATCCCACCCATACCAAATGTTTAGAAAATATCATTATCTGCCTATCTTTTTATTTGCATTGAGCATCTTTTGTTTGGGACTCAGAAGAGCAATATGATTTGGGAACAGGAAGAGCCGAGACAGACAGACTGGGGCTGCCCAGGGAACTGAGGAAGTTCTAAAGAAGAACATGTCCTGTGTTGTGTCCTGGTTTGTCTTAAGGGCATTAAGTGCTGTTTTATCCTCTGAGGCTTGGACAGGAACTGCATGTGTGTCAGCCAAGAGTTTGGAATATCTGGGCAACACCTGTGGATTGATTTGCTTTCTTAATGTGCTGGTTTCCAGCCACCCAGGTCTGCAAGAACTGTGTAGCCCATTACAATGATTACAGACACAGAGGGACTTTCTGGGAAGAAAACTTCTAATTCTTTTAAATGGTTATTGGCATTTTGAAAATAATGAATATTTTTGTGACTGTCTAGAGCATGATTTACATTCCCAATAAACCAACTTTGTATTGTTGTTTTTGGTATAAAAGGGTCTTTGGATGATCCTAAAGTGTATTATACAGTACAGACTATCATTCCCCAAGCAGCATAAAAGGGGTTCATCTGACTTTGAACACTTACTATAAAAGCTGAAGGAATCATCAACAGATTTTTTTAAATGAATTGCAAGAAACTTACTGAATTTCTGAGAAAAGTTTTAAAAATAGTAGTGGTGGTTACTTCAGTAGTAACCAGCTAATTGCTTGAATGTTATTTTCAAGTAAACACAGCACACATTGCACAGGGTCAAGCTGGTAATAGCCTGCAGATATTAATTAATGAAGAAATCCATCAAGACTGGGCATTTGGTGTTTGAGTAATGTTTATTATGGTAAGAAGCCATTGAGGTCAATGTGAGAAACTGTGACAATGGCACTGTGGAATTTCAGCCTTATTTCCATATCAAATCACTTTTGGTGACAGGTGAAAGGGTGAGGCTCCTTTTTGCCTGGGCACACAAAGTCACAATGGGCAATTGAAGTTATGTTAATGCTTTCTCTTTGATATGTCACCTGTGATCAAGATACTGAAAGCCAGATTCTGCCTTCAGATACAAGTATGCAAATTTGTCGTCTTAAAGCTTTATCATTGTTCCTGGGACTGCAGCCGTCACTGTGCTGAGATTGTATCTTCACTTACAGCTTGGGCAATCTTCACAGCAGCTTGCTAAAGAACGGAGACTTTAGTTTTAGTCAGTTATGCATCAGATGAAGTCAGGGACATCTGCATCTGTAGCCGATCTGACTCTGCTAATGTAGCTCTTTTGTATCTCTTTTAATTATTCCCATAGCAGCATCACAATCATCACTAAAGAAGATTTGGGGTATTTTGATAAGAAAAAAAAAAAAAAAGAAAGAATTTTTTTTTTCCCCTGTCATTTTTGTGGCTGGAGCAACCTCTAAGCAATGCATTTGCAAAGTAAAGATGCTGAGAAAGTGCAAGACTGAAAGACTGGTAGTGAAATCATCAAAGCAATAGGATCTAGGCACAGTTTCCATAGGCAGATGGAAATAGCATTTATGAAAAAAGAATATGCATAAATTATTAACACAAGGCTTGAATGAGACTATCATTAATATCACCTCCTGCTAGTCCAAGATACTTCAATTGCACCTGTGAGCTCTGAAGAGTGAAACTCTAATGAACAATTAGGTGAATCACATAGGCTAAACTTACTGATTTGGGGAACTGAAGATTGCTTGAGCACAAGAAATCCATATTGGGTAAAAACAGTCTACAGCTTGTCTTTTGAGAATCATTCAAAGGTTCTAATGGGAACGCCTAGGAGTCCATTCTGTTTGGACCACTCTTCTGAGAACACTGGGTTTAGAAGAAGGTCATATCTAGGAGAAGAGCCCATCTTGATGTTGGTTATTATCTGACAATAACAGATTTACAAACCTAACATAAAGCTAGGTACCAGGCAGTTCCTCTTACTTTGTAGATGCCTGTTTTGATTTATTGCCTCCAAAGCCTGCTACGCTCTTACACACACTCTGAGACCTGATCTGGGAGCTAACTTGTGAATTGCATCCAAAGTCTTCCTCTCCCTGCCCTCCAAAATTAGCCATGGTATCTGTTTCATCCACCTGCTTTCTTCCAAAGAAAACACATGGCCTTAAGGTGTACAGTTGAAACTCCCTCTCCTACATCCTGAGAAGGTGCCCTAGCTGCCAGATCTGCTATATTTCAGAAGATCACATCTACCCACCTCCCTTCTGAGGGAAGTCCATGGAAGAGACAGGAGTGCAGTATCTCAGGGCCTGAAGAACAGACCATGTCCCTGCCTCGTGGTTATATCCATTCTTTGCTTCCTTTTGTGAGTTTTGGACCAAGCCAGTATCCACTAAGTACGTGAGAATCTTTCCATCGGCTTGGACATTAGATTAGGCACCATCTGACTGGAAAAAGTGACATCAGGCTTCTAATAACACAGATATTATGAATAGCTTGGCTTTATGTACTGCTGTTTAAAAGAAAACATTGTGTAGCTTTAACCTCTGTATGCAGGATTTGCTTTTATGAACCACTGGAAAGCAACCACATATGGGGAGAAATGTGACTGCAATTAAAGAGTTCACCACAGTCCTATTATGATAGCACATCTCTCCAGTTCATGAAGCTCCAGGCAGCAGATATCCTAAAAACACTGCCAAGATATGTGGTGCAAAGCCAGGTGAAAGGCATGATTTACATTATTTTTAAAATCTTAGTTAATTGCCCATGTTGGCATTTTGACAAGAAAAAGTCATTAAGAATTCTTTGGGATTTTTTCCTTCTTGTCTCTACTACATGAACTTTGATTTCTGAACAAGGTCAGCTTCAGCTGTCCTGTTAATCTGACTAATATTTTCTCACTTAATCCCCTTCTGCCTTTGTAAAGGAATGGTAAGTGAAATGCATGATCAGCCTGTGAGCAAATCTATTGCATAGTGATACATTTTTCACTAGATTGTATTTGAAAATTTTTTGTATTTTGCAGTCACAGGATAAAGATATCTTTATATATCCCAACACATTATGAATTACTTGCAGATGGGCTCAAAATCCAAAGAGGAACATACCTACTCTAAAGAGTCTATTCTAGTCCCTTGGGATATTCCAATACTGTAACTTAAAGAAAAAATTCACCTGCTCTTTTCTCTCTCTTTCAGGTACCTATGTTCCAGCAGAGTAACTCTAAACCTGCAGATTATATGCACCTGGCAACACATGCTTTGTTGCTTGTTTCATTCCCTTAATTTTAACATTAAAAAGTATTTTTCCCAGGTATGCTATATCATGATGAAGAGCTGCTGATTAGAACTTACCCTGATACACACATGCAGAAAATTAAGAGTTGTCTCCAAAAAGTTAAAACAGGACAGATAAAAGAACTGAGAGATTATAACTGTCCAGGTCATCCACTTGTTTGGACAGCTGGGTCTGCTGCATGGGGTCTGTGTGATGAAGGATTTGCAGCTGAGAGCACCTATGAAGGGCACAGAGAGGCTGGAAAGAATTCCTAGGAGGGATTTTCATTTCCAGAATGAAAGCAGTGGGAAATAATTTCAGAGAAAATATTACAGAAGCCTATCCTCCACTAAATACATGTAGTGCAAGTGAAACTCTCAAGCCCTGGATGAAGATAAAGGCATTGGCAAAGTTAAAGCATCAAGACATAAGAGGGGTTTTGTCAGAAATATATTAGTTTTCTGCAGGCTTCTTGCCATAAGCTTCCCAATGTTGCCTCTACTGGATTGAAATTTACTTCCATAGGACAATCAATTAATGTTACTAATGATGCTATTATGAATCTGACAAAACCAAGCAGCTAAGGTGTGAGTCAGCTGCAGAAAAGGGACCTGGAAAATGTCTGCATTTAGGCAGTAATGAAAAACAGAAGAATGGCATTTTCCATCAGATTTGTGATGAGAGGATGGTGAAAGATGAGTCAGGACACTATTTCCCTAGGTCTCCATCTTTTTCAGGATAGGGACTCCTTAAATCTCCATCTTTAGGTCCCACACTCAGTGTGATTTTTTTATTAGATAAATTGGATTTCAGTAGTAAATGCAGTCTTCTGATCCAAGATTTCAGCGCCAAGCAAACATGACTTCATCTTGTTTAATTTTACAGTGCCTCTGCCAGCTGAAGTCTGTGTCAAAGTTTCCTTGACCTCAGTGACAATAAGCCTGAGGTCTTCACAGATGTAATTAAAACATCTGGAACAGAAGAAGCAGAGCTACATGATGCAGCAGCAACTTCAAGATTCTGCTCTTTTGGCCTCAATTCCCCATCTGATAGCCACTAGCATTTCTAATCCAGAGCGTAGCCTACACTTACAGTTGCCATGGGAGTTCCTGTCACCTGTTAGTTTTATATTAATCCAGATAAATTCAAGTTTCTTCTCCTCCCTCAAAGTTTTCAGGTTTTGCTCTCTGACTCCCAGATCCCTCCAATCAGGCACCCTGATCCAGTGAAACATTCTCCTCTCCTTTTTTACAGGTTGTCCACCCAGTATGAGAATAAACCTTCCTTTTGCCTCCATCCTTTAGGACTCTGGCAGCCACCTAACAAATCCCACTGCTTCCTTCACAAACAAGGCTGGTTCTCAGTCCAACCAGTTCTTCTTCCTGTGGTCCTCCAAAGTTTTTTCTAAGAGATTTCCCTGTCTGTATCAAAGCACTCACAGCAAAATCTGCCTTTCCTTCTTTTGCTACAAACCTGTTACCTTTACATTTTCTAACAAACCTGGTATTAACCAAGTCCCTGGTTATCTAATTATAAAATAACTCTTAGTGTGGGACCTAGCAATGGAGTTTTAAGTCAGCTGGCCAGTTGACTTTATATGTGTTCCCTTTACAGGACTGATAGGCTAGACCTAGCCATGTGCTTGTCTTAGCCTTCCTTAAAAGACTGAATCACTTGTTAAATCTGAGGAAAATGGAATGGATTAAGGCTAAATTAAGGCTAATAAAATAATTATTTTTTTTTATTTTAAGGTGACAAATGCTCATTTATAGAATAGAGAAAGGACATCACCTTCTTAAGTTTTCACATAAAGTTCATAATATCATAAGTTAACATTAATATTTGAAGGAGGGTTGTATAATTTATGTGCAAGTAGCATATAAGTGATTCCTTCTATAACAGTGAAAAAGATCACTATATTTCTAGAAAAAGTTATAACTTTTCTTGTTCTCTTTTGATTAAATATGAGTTGCCACAGGCATCTAAAGCTTTCCATCAATATCATGAAACTTAATTGGCTATTTTTTGTCCTTTTATGAAGTACTCTGAGGCGAGAAAAAAAGCAAGGAAAAAAAAAAAAAAAGAAAAAATATCACTCACTGAATTTTCTGTTCTTCATTTATTCTGCTGGAAAGCATACAGCCCCCCTATTTTTTTTTCCTAAGGGGTCTTTTAGGATGTGATAAATAGTAAATACAGTAAAATCATGTGATTACTTCTTTGAATGTAGGGGCAGAGGAAGGTTTAGGACAGCAATGTCAAACAAAGCCATATTGCTGAGGGTGAGAGCCACAGTTCTGCTCTTCTCTGTGGTCTACCACTAATAGGAGGACCCAAGACTGGAGTGGCTTCACCTTCAAGATGAAGCCCTACCCTATGGCTCTGAGAGGAGCATTGTGTTAGTTCCTCATCACACATCACTTCATCTTCTGCCACCATAACACTTCAACCATTTTGGACAGCAGTGTCACTGTCTATGCAGGTTATCATTTTGCTTGTGGTCAGAGGCCAGGACTGGGCTTTCCAAGTCCAATGTTGCAAATTTACTGGCAGCCACAGCAGTCTCTAAACCATTTCCTTTATTATGGGTGTTCAGGACATATTCCATAGCTTTTCTGTCCCTTCCCTTTAAGTCAATATTTTAAAAATAAACGCTTGGGGAAATTGGGCCTCTGGGATTAGGCATAGAGCAAGGGTCACAGGCTGTGAACTCTGCAAGTGAGAGCAGCAGCTGATATTTCCATGGATACCTGTTGAGCCCTTTTTGCTGATACCTATATAGCTTTAGGTCAGTGCACATCTGTGTGACTATAACCAGAATCGAGCTAAAAGAATGCAAATGCTACTCTGGGTCACAGAGGCAACATTTTAATCTATTGAATAATATGGATACAAACTTGTGTTTTCTAATTTATCTTTTTCTCTCATTTTTTTCTCATCAAATTTGATTACACTCATTTCTGGTCTGCTTGGAAGCACTCAATACATAGAGTGGAACTAGAAGGAAAGTGGTGAGTTTGAATGATGTTCCAGATGGTCCATGAGGTCTGTCAGCTGAAAGGAGACAGAATCTTTTGGGTGCATTCATTAAGAGTCATGATTTATACCTTAAAAAGGAACTGTAGGTTGAATAACAGCAATGGTTTCTTACAGCCTGTTAGACTCTGAATGGAAGCCCACAGCAAAATAAGTGGAGAACTATAAAGTTAGGATCTTTAAAATCAGCCTAAGACAACACATTGCTTTAAATGTCCTATAGGGAACAATCTGGCATTGTTACAGGAAGGGACTAGATGACCATTCCAGCTTCTGTGAGTCTATGACTTGACCAGATTTTAGCTTGTACAATTAGAATAATTGTTTTGTCAGTCACTAGAAACTCCCTTTTGCTGGAGAGATTTTTCTTGGCTAATAGCTTCAGACAAGACCCACTCTCGGTGTGATGGAGTAATTCCAAAGATGAATAGAGTGAATGTGTTCACTTGTGCCATATATAACGCCCATGTAATAACCCATGCCTAATACATCTGCTAAATATATAGGAAGATCTTTGCCTTAAAAAATCATCAAGAAAGGAAAAAAATCAATAAAATTTGGGCAAATACATCTCACATGTTCCTTGGTTATTCCTAGCTTAGAGTGCTGTACAGAGAAATTCTGTGTAAGATACAGTGTGGTTAACTGCAAGTAGTAAAATTCAGAGTCTTTAACTCTAACTGCAATATTTTTTGAACTGAAGTCAAGGCTTCTTTGTGACACCCTGGTTGGTGTCACAGAGATCTATTCCCTGCTATCTAAAAGATTCCAAGAAAAAAAAAAAAAAAAAAGAAACCTGATTTTTAGCTTGTTCAAAAGTACTCACTGATGTTAACAAGTTTCTAAATGGTAAGCTTTAAATGAAAAGTTTAGTGTCAGTTCATTTATGTGTTCATCATGACAAAATTATCACAGAGGCTTTTCATCTAATTCCTCTCTAATTTGTCCCCCTCCCACTTCACTAAAGATTAAGATAGGAAATCAGGTAATTTATATGAGGAACACTAAAAATCACTACCCCCTCCTTACAAAAAAAATCCAATTGAGTAAATTTTCATCTCATCTGAATGAAAAACAGACCTCCAGTGATAGTTTTTTACAGGAAAGAAGTCATACCTTTCCATCACCATACTGTCAAAAAGAAAACTTTTACAGAAGACCTATGCTGTTTGCCTAACTGTGGAAATTAGCATCAGGAGTACTACTTTAATACGTAGCAATGAAAGAAAGTTTTTACTATAGAATGTTTCTGTATATTTCAAGATACAAGCTCTTCTTTGAGATGTTAATTGTTACTCTTTAGTATTGGTAAAGGTAAACTACCTTCAGTAGTTTCAACTAACATTATGCTGTCATAAAAAAGCATGATGTGGCATTAGAATTCTAGAGTGGTATAATCAGATTTTCTCATCTAGTGGTGGGAACTATTCAGCTACTCCTGTTACACCATGGTCTGAATTGTCTAAAGTTCATGAAAAGCATCTGGTGGTCAAGACCAGCCATGAGGGAGTGAGAATAGAAGTGTAAGGAGAGAGGAGAAGGTTATAGCAGTGGGGATGCACACTGTGTCTTTGTCTGCAAAAGGATTTGCATCAATAGATAATACAAAATAGGGGAAAAGTTTGATGATACCAATGTGTAAAAAACAAATTCTTATGTCTGATTAACTGTGAGACAACAAAATGTATAACAAGGGAGAGACAAATCTCTGAAGTAGAGGTTATCTATGGAGGTTATTTACAGAGTTCCCATGATATTTTTGGTTTTTTTGTAGTTAGTTATCTTTGGTGATTCTTAAAAATATGTGTCTAACACCTTGACTGATCAGCAAACTATAATTTTACTACCATCTTTACAATCATAGCCGAGGCATTTTTACTGGATCTTTATTAGAGAAAAACAGTTAGAAACTCAGTTTTAGTTTCATCATGCCAATGTCAAACCTTCTGCTTTGTTTGACAGAGTCAGAATGTCACGTAGGCATCCTGAATATTTCTTATTTGTTTATGTTGTCCATGAATTAAACTATCAATTGTTTGTTGGTGGCTTTAAAATGAATTCAAATGCATCTCAATCTGCTAAGTGGGTTGGTCCTTCCTTCTTCCTGTGCTGAGTTTGCCCTTGTCATAATAGATGTGCTGTAAGACTTCTCTGCCACAGATGTTTACAATATAGTCCGTAAATAATGGACATCCATTGTTTACTGAGAGTGAAAAAAAAAGTTTTTCTAAGTAGATCTACAAGGTTTGCAGAGCTGGCATGAGCCTCCCCACGTACAGAGTCTCCCAGCTTCCAGGAAGAAGCCTGGAGCATCCTCCTCCCCTCTCGTAAAACGTTTCTGCCAGGAACATTTTTTAAATGCCCAACGAAGAAAAACATGCAAAATGAAGCATTTCAAAGAAAGAGGAAAGTAGAAAAGGGGATGAAATTTGGTAATCTGTAGGAAAAGACTTTAATATGACCAGTGATATCTTTTGTTAATGTGTTCGAGGTCTGTAAGAGGTGATTCCCACACGTAGAATTTGTCTCCATAAGATGTAAACATTTATACTAAGTTGAAGTTGTACATTCTGCTATTCTAGCTTTGTACCAAAGTATCAAAGAGATAATTTAGATCCGAAAAATCTACAATATTAAAAACTTGGGCTTCGTCCTCTGCATTTTTAAACTTTCTAGTTCTGGGAAAGAAGCTGATACTCAGGAGCAGCTAGTCTAAGGATGAGCGATGATGATTGTTTCTTGGGTTTGGGTTTTATAGTGTCTTCTCATTATTACTATGCTCAGATGTTTGTGGTATTTTTTATTTATTTGAAATGACAGTTTGAGACATGCTGGTTAGCAGGGAAATTTTTTTTTACCACTCCAACACCTGTTTTCTGATAGCAATTATATCAAGAGGCTATTTTTCCACTGAAAAGAACTAAAGGGATATAGACACGATGATATCAAGCACTGTTATCTAGTTCCTGGCTATGAGAATAAAAGTCACAACTCTGTCTGAGCCACTTACTTTCCTAGTGCTGTAAACAGAATTTAGAGGTGAGGAGACTGCACACACCACATCAAAGCCCATAAGACAGCCAAGTGGAAAGGGATAAAGAGTGGAATTTGTTTGAAGCCCTGTCACTCTTAGGGACTGAGATGCTTTCCTGCTGCTTATGCTGAAAAGGATGCCAGGGTGAACTGGGAAACTACTTTATAACCCTTTCCAAATCTTAGGCACCTGAGTCACCCATCCAATCACAGCCCCCCACCTTGTTCTTTTCTTTGAGGGAACCCATACCTGTGGCTTCTCTTGGATGAGGAGATGTTGTTGGTCCTATTTTTGTGGAATGCTTATGGTTAGAGCACCTTCCTAGGAGGCAAAGACCTGTATGTGTTCAGGTCTCTTGAGGCTGAAAAGAACAGGGTGTCAGCTTCCACATCCTCAGACGATGGTTCATGGCAGGAACAATAATAAGATGAGGTGCCTCCTTATCAAAATTAGACACAGTCAGGCCAAAAGGAAGTTCATAAAGCTGGAGAGGTGTAACAAAATGGAGGAGCATAGCTGTATCTCAGTGAGATCTCATGAAAGAGAGAAATCCTTATATTTATGGATTTTAATCATTGACTTATTAATGTAAAATGCACACATTTCAAAAGGCTTCAGGTGTTGGACAGATGCAAAGATGTTAATTTTATTTGAAATGCCTCAATCTTTTCTTGGATTTGGATTTAGTCTGTTATTAGTTTCATATCCTTCATCAAATGCAAAATGTGAGATGTCTTCTTTCATACTTCAAGAAGCTTATTTCTGAGCTCTGCCTTGATTCTGAACTAATCATACCCAGTTTTAACTTCTTTTAGATATTGTCTGTGTGGTGATATCCCATATACTTCCAATGTGTGATACCCTACTTCTTACCCTATTTCTCAACACTATGAAGTAATAGGATTTGCATGGCAAGAAAGGGCCAAGAAACTTTGTTTTCTTTTTAAAACCATTTGTCAAGGAAGAAGGTACAAACAACAAGAGACCCATCATGACTGGGCCTAATTCTAACATTTCATCAATCTGGTGCCCCACTGCAGAGGGAGCAGAAGCTTACATATCTGAATAATTTCCTAATCTCCTTCTAACACTAGCATAAACAAAATGCTCCTTTTCAGAAGTTAGGGCCCTCCCGTAAGGTTTCATACTCACACAGAAAAGCATGCAGTGCCAATGCCTGACAGACGCATCCTAAAATCACTTTCTTTAATCATGACTTACATATTTATTCCACAAAGTCCAAGAGAGTGGAAGAACCTTCCGTGATTTCCAGAAAGACAGCCAGTATGGGTCAGAGAGAAACTCTAAGGTTACTATTTTCTTCTGTGGCTGCTACGTGCCCATAAAACCCATGTCTTTGTCCTTTCACTGAGAGAAATTTCCATGTCTCAAAGTGAGGAAAGCAGTGTCTGGGTCTGTAGAGACCCGACTGCCAAATGCCATGAAGTATAAAGACTGCATTTTAAGCACAGAACAACTTAAATATAAGCATCTTCTTATTTGTGAAGTATCACAAACCATAAAGAGATTTAAAGTGCCTCTTAAAATTCCTATTGCTACCAACAACATTGTATTAATATCTCATTAGCTGAGGGCAATGAGACACTGGCACAGGTTGCCCAGGGAAGTTGTGGCTGCCCCCCTCCCTGGAAATGTTCAAGGATGGGGCCATGAGCAACCTGATCTAGTGGGAGGTGTCCCTGCCCATGCGTGGGGGGTTGGAACTAGAGGATCTTTAAGGTCTTTTCCAACTCAAGTCATTCTATGATTCTGAGCACAGAAACCAATTAGAAAACTAATTAGTTCAGGCTAGTGCTGAATGCTAGCCTAATATGTTGTCATTTTTTTTTCCCCTGAAGCAAAGGTCTGAAGTCAGGCATGTTCTGCACAAATTAGAGTGCTTGAATGGTCCCAACATGTATCTTGCCACAGGAGTTCCCAAAGGTTTCTTTAAAATAGGGGCATTGCTAACAGCAGGAAAAGGGTAGGCAGCAAAACTTCTGCTAGGTAAGTCCAGGGGAGCAGAGGAGTCTCTTGGCTGTGAGATTGTCCTTTGAAGCACAGAGACAACTGTAGAGACCTTTGATAGGTATTTGACAGAGTGTGTAAGTGGGGAGCTGTAAGGATTTGACACAGCTCTTAGTGGGGGGGGGGGCCTGCAGACTGTTGCTCACCATCCTGCACCCAGAAACAGCCCCCGGAAGTTACAGGTGAAAGAACAACAAATGACTTAAAGGAAGCTGGAACTGTAGCACTAAGGAGCTGGGTAAGATAATTGATTTAACTGAATCAGGACACCATCTGATTACTGGTAACAACTTTTGGACAGAAATGTCGCTTGGCAGACAGGTGATGTTGCAAAACTATGTTAAATTCCACTACATTTAAAAAAATCAGATTTCAGTACGATGTCTCTGTTTTTACAAGTATGTTTGATGCACTAAAAATATTTTGAAATCCTCAGTTAGGTGTATTTTCATGTTTCGTTATGAAGTCAATATATCTAAAGGCATAACTAAATTAAAAATATTAATATTTCATAATATTATGAAATATTAATATTAATCCAACATTATAGTGAAATGTTTCATCATTACTAAAGGCAAATACTGCTACCCAGGCAGTTTCTTTGATTTATCACTAAGGATTTCAGTGACATGGAGAGTACAAATGTGTTGAATGTTCATTCCAGTTCAGGATGAAAACAGATGTCAAACGACCGAGAATTCTTATGGAATAGAACTATCATCACTTATTGGCCTCTAGACTCTAATCTTAGATGCCCCTTAAACAGAGAATATTTTGAAGGACAGTACAAGTGGATCTGCAGGAGAGAATAACAACCTCCATCTCAAAACCAGCTACCCCACTAACAAGCAGTTTCTTGTTGCTTCCTGAAAAGGGCAAGAAGGCCAGAGAAAAGCGACATGAGATCATCATCTTGACACATCCTGAGCAGGCAAGTCAGGTGAGAAACTGGTCCCAAAAGCTACATCTGCCTCCCAAAGTGCTGACTGGGCTGGCACTGAGGCTTGCTCACTACCAACCAGACACCCATGCACTGGGGGACAGCACCCAGGCATCATACACATTTTATGGTCACGTTGGACCTATTGTGTCTCAGCAGATGCAGGGCACTTTTAGAGTTCTAAGCAACTGGTGGCAGGAAATCAGCAACTGCCACCTGCAACAGCATTTTGCTGACTGAACTGCTGCTTACTCTGTCACCTGGCTGCTGATCCAGTCAACAAATCACAGTGATGTCTGGAAGGTGACACTGCTGGCACTGGGATGGCCAGCGATGACAGCCCTGTTAGCCAGTCCCTGCCCTCGTGGTGACCCCACTGACCTGCAGAGAAGAATTTGGAAGTTGAGTCTTGGTTTAACAGCTGGTGTAAAAAGAATTGGTTGCTTAAAACAGTACAGTAATGTCTTCTTAGCATCTAAATTGGAGTATTTGAGTGTGAGAGCTGCAGCTGGTTTAATTGTGTGTGTAATATATTTCCTGCTGACTACCTGGTGAAGAATTGTCCTGTGGTGTTGCTATCGTCAGTGGAAAGTAAAACACTGCCCTGTCACCAGGGACTGCCTGCCAAATGAAGGCAGGAAGCTGAGTGCTCTCTGCTCCCTTGTGGAAGCCCACAGGTGTGAGTAAAGGCTTTACAGATCAGATATTCTCAGAAATTGTCTGTATGCCAGCACACATACACCTTGAATCCTTAATTCTAAACTCAACATTGCTTTGCTTTTTTATTTTTTATCTAAACAGATGGTTTATCTAAGTACATGTTAATTTTCTTTCTCTTTTTCTAAACATTTTAAACTTCTGATTTTGAAGGAACAAAAAACTAGTTTTTTATCTCAGACATACTGCCTGGTTTGCTCCACAGGCAAACTAAAATAACTCCTGAACAGAAGCACAGGACACAGTTGCCCCATGTCTATCAAAATATCCTATCTGTTTCTCCTTCAGCTTGTGTCTGCAGAGCATATTTCATCAAGTCATCTTCATTCTGCTTTTACACAGTGTTTCACACATCTTCCTATCCGAAACAGCTGCAGAGCCCAAGCAAAAGCTTTTATTAGTTTTGGCATTTTATTACTTTTTTCCTCTTTTCTTAGATTGTCAACTAAAAGTGACTCATATCTCCTTGTTTTCTTAGCGATAAACCACAAGATGCTAAGAACTTCTGGGCTGGATGTTTTTTCTGACCTTAATTACAAATTGTTAGACCCTTTCTTCCTGTGACACAGAAACATCCTCTTTCTCAAGAAGCCTTGGCTGCTGTGGTAGAAGTTTCTTAGGAAAACCCGAACAGTGGTGTTCCCCTCTCTGCTTGATGAAGCTGCTCTTAGTCACTGAGGAGGCTTTTTTCTTTCCACAGTGCATATTCAAGGGAAGAGCCCTTTCCAGCCTCTCACCCACAGCATTTCTCATCTTCTGTTCATGGTGTGGAGTTCATGGGGGATATTAAAAACAGTAAATAAAAGCACTTAAAAAACTCAATGTGCAAAGAGGTTGTGAGACTAGAGTTACAGAAAAGAACACATCATGTACTCAAAGGTTGGGAGAAGGGGTCAGGCCTGCAGCCAGCTGGGATTCTCACTGTATCTTGAAAAGAATTGAAAGATCTAGTGTTGATCTGGGTCAATGAAATATGAAGTAAACCAATAACTGTGGTGGAAGGAGAAAGGATGAAAGGTCACCAGAGAAGTGCTTCAGATGATGGTCTGTGGACCTGTTTTGTTCTGTGAGTCCCAGTAATGGTCCATGCAGACACCTTACTGCTGACCTGTGTTGCTCAGAGTGTTGCCACAGTAGGGTGATACTCAGAATATCTCAAGGAGTTTTGCTGGGTGGCTACCCAAGGGCTTTTCCAAAGAAAGATGATTATGTCCTTCAAAGTCTGTGGCAACACTTCTAGGGAGGAACTGAAAGGCATAGAGGGGTCAGTAGCACTGCAAGGTATGTGCCACTGCAAGAAACCTTCTGGACTCCCTGCCCTATGTTTTTACCACTGTTTAAGACTCCATTATTTTTAGTCCCATGGTCCTAACTTGTTTCTCTGCACAGTACTTAAATTCTGGTTTTCAGATGTAAAAACACCCGATGCTGTGCCCCAAACTCCAAAGCAGGTCCAGAAGGTCACATTGAAACAAGAAGTCGTCATCCTCCCCCCACCCCAAAGTCAGAAAAGCTGCTCTGGCTTTTTTAGGTGCTCTCTTATCCCTAACGCAGTGACTTTGCCACTCAAAAGAAATGACACCAACTCGGGACACACCACGTCCCCAGCATTCACTTTGCCCGGTGTGTGTCTGGCTGGCTTCAGGGTGCACATAAGGTGCTGGGGGCACGTGTACCTTACATTGCCAAGAGCTTGGGACCAAGGCTCTGTGTCTCTGCCATCCCCAGTTATGCTCCCTGGCTACACTTGCTGTCTGGATGGGCTCAGAAAAACCACCAATTGCAAGGCACCCTGGTGCTTCTAACCCGGCCAAGGAGGCAAGCCAGGGCACGGAGAAATATCACTGGATCCTGGCCAGCCTTGGAGGATTTTCACTTGACTCGCAGGAATGCAAAATAACACTTGCAAAAACCAGTCAGGGTGCCAGGTCAGGCCTTTTCTATCCCTTTTATATTTATAACTGTAATGTGAACTGTCATGGGGTTCATTTATATATGACTTTAAAAAGGCAGCTTACAGTTTAGCTCTGCCATAATAGTCCATGTTTTCTTAAGATCTTATTCTGAATGTCTATCTCCTCTCCCTTGACATAAGTCAAGCAGCACAATAAGCTAGGCAATTTCTGTGCAGAGCAGCATGCTTTGAGCCCATACAGTAAAGCAATTTGGTCTATTTTATCTGTTGTTACCTTAATAGGAATAATTTTGTTTCTCATTTTTAGAGGCAGGAAAGGAAAGAAAGGGAGAAAAGGCATTGCCTCTGTAATTCACCTCCACTGACAAAGCTAGAAATGCCTTGTTATTCCTTAGAAAAACAAAAACACAGAACAAAACAAGTCTACAAGAATGAAGTAAAAAGACTTTATCATTTTGGCTGGCTAATGTGCTCAGTTGCAGTTTTCAGTAAACACAAATGGAAAAGTTCAGCTGCAAGCTGGACAGCAAGCCTAGAGGTGGTCTGGTTTATGCAGGCTCTTTGAAGCGTGTACTTGAAGACTGAGAAAAGCTGCTGAGGCTGGAAGCCTCTCTGCAAGAGGTTAGTACCCAACCCTGTCCTCACTCTAGAACTGTAATATCACAGGAAGGATCCAAGCATCAGATATTCCACCTTGGTTGCTATAATCATCCTGGTTATAGAGGTATATAAATCCAGTAGATCATGCAAAGGAAGCAGCTCTGCAGACAGAGATTAAGTTATAAACAGAAGGAGGAGAAATATCAGTGAGCTATGAGGCAGCCAGTGGAAGCCAAAAAGACCTCATCAGTCCTCTGGCCGCATACCTCCCGGCATTCTTGTTCCTTGTTCATGGAGCACTGGCACGAGTGTTAGCTGACTCTGCATCTTCAGTCCAATATATTTTTTCAGCACTGACAACTGGCAGTCAGGAATCCGTGGGGATTTTGTTTGATCACTTATACTCTCACTTACTTTTGACATTTGATTTTCCATGCTTGGGTATCTGAATAGTATCAGCTCAGTCATAGCAACTTTTTTCTCTGCTGGATCTCACTTATTCTGGAGAGATTCCTTGGTTGACAAGCAACAGTTTGTCACCCGCAAATCAGCATGATATGATATGATATGATATGATATGATTGATATGACTGATATGATATTCTGATGGGCAGTGACAATTTTTATACAGAAAGAGATAGCATATGCCTCATGTTACATAAATATATCAATTCATAAAGCCATTGACAGCAACAAAATCAAAAGTCAATCTATATTTTGCCCACATTTTGAGTAAAGCAAAGAGCTGGTATTATGTGGAGTCAAAAGGCACCATATTCTCCTTTGCTTATTGCATTCTTTGCAAAGAAGCTAGCCACAGCACCTAGTCATAAATATCAAAAAGTTTGCCTTCTACTAGGTCTTGCCTTCCCAAAAGGGATAAAGAGGAATATGGACCCATGGTCTGCAACCACTGCTGATCAAGTCACTTTTAAGTGAAGGAGAGCAAGGGGAAAAGATAAGCTGATTCATTCTGGATGCTCAAGTTGTAAGCCAGACACTTAAGGTATGGGAGATGCAGAAACATCCAAGTTCATACCCTCTGTGTCAGGCTGAGAACCAGCAGTGCCAGGTCATTAGTGGGTGGAAAACAAGCTGAAAAGCCATGTCAGCCAAGTGCTGGCACAGAGCATCATCCAGCTAATTAATCCTGTTAGATTGGGCTGCACAATGTGTGGAATTTACCAGCTTGAGTCTCTTGAATACACTAAATTTCAACCTAGGATGAACACACCCCGAGTAGACTTCTGTAGCAACCACTATTGGCTCAAGGCTACATTCAAGCTTATAATGTTTGTCTAGACAACATGAATCCATTTTAATTGGAAAATAGTCTGTGTTTTTACAAACAGCATTATTTATCC
This sequence comes from Calypte anna, assembly GCF_003957555.1. Classification (NCBI taxonomy): domain Eukaryota; kingdom Metazoa; phylum Chordata; class Aves; order Apodiformes; family Trochilidae; genus Calypte; species Calypte anna. The sequence goes on along the minus strand of NC_044246.1, from coordinate 59,059,298 downwards.
CAGTTTACCTAGATTATGTTTTTGAATTAGGAATAAAGAAAAAAAACTTACGAATACATCTGGATCTTATAATTTCAGCATATATGTGTTTTTAGTTTTTATGGAATAAATCTGTATGTCTGCTACTCCACACTCATACCACAAGATCTTGAAGCAGAACTTGGCTCTAATTTAGACTGGATCTCTAGGGTATGGATGTGTTGTAACCAGTTCTGCTGACTTCAGAGTCAGCCTTACAATTCATTATTCCTAAAAGCTGCCTCAGAAGTCCAACAATTACTGAGACATCTCGACTTTCTTTACGAGAAAGCTAAAAGGTATTAGACACACCTAGGCAAAGCCCAAAATATGAGAATCCTCAGTTATTAAAAAAATAAGTAAATAAAACTTCAGCATGGTTATTCTTTAAAATCGTGTGTTTTTAAATCACACAGCTTGGTGGGTGTTGGGGGTGTGGTTTCAGTGCTTGGTTTGGCACCGATGCACTCTGTATTTTTTCTTACTCAGCATTAAGCATGTGTTCAGACATGGTAATAAGCCACAAAAGACTCATGGCAGGATTTACAAGCACAGCACAATGATTCCTCTCCTTAATGGTATTCTTCTATGAGCACATCCAAAAAGCAGATGGTATTAACAGGAAACTTATGTAATGATCCATAACAGAGCAAGAAAGTGAAATGCCAGCCCCAGCTTCCTAAAACAGATGAAAGAACAAATGTTCTCAGGTCAGAGCTCACCTCAGAATAACTGCTCATCTCCCCTCTCAGTCTTAGACAAGGTCTGCCAGACTAAATTACATTAGAAAAAGACTCAGTTGCCTGCTGATTTTTGAAGTGTCCCTCTATAGTGAAGTTCATGATTTATTGATTTACAGATGTAGAGTGATCTTGCCATGCTCTCCTACTTCTGGATCCATGTGGGAGAGCAGCTTTGAGGCAAGCTCAAGCCAACAGTGCTAATTTAATGACTAAATTACCTTTTTGAAAGACAAGAGTGCACAAAGGCTTGAGAGGTCTCCCTATGATTTTGGTTTTCTTCTTTACAGTGGCATTTTTGGCCAAGGGCTGATCTGCATAAAATGGTCTTGATTTGCTTTTTTTTTTTTTTTTTTTTTTTTTTTGTGGCTATACTTCTGCCAATAATGAGCCAAAACCAAACACTTTGAGAAAAATGTGAATCTGAATATCCACATTCCAGTCTTTGGTGCAGCTTGGTTCTTCTAACCCCTGGAGTACTTCTGTTTGTTGTTTTACAGAAAAGGCAAAAAGCCACATATAAACTTGCTATTCCCAGAAACCTCTTAAAAACTCCAAATGGCATAAATTTTTATAGCCAATGCAATTAGGAGGTAGGAATCACTGAGTTATCAAAGTTGGAACGGACCTTGTCCTGGTATGGGCCAGGATAGAACTAATTTTCTGTCTTGTAATTTTTCTTTCAACTAAGTCTCTTGTAAGTATCTGTACTTGCTTAAATTAACAGAAAGTTTCTCAGTCAGTGTCTGCTTCTAGGACTCATAATACTCAATGTATATAGCTACTGCTGGAGAATGGTGTGCAGAAACAAGGACACTGCTCAGTTCTGAGGAACATCTTATGCTTCAGAAAGAGGAAAGGAGTAAAGAGGTCACACCTGCAACCCTCCTTTAGGGAGGAGCAGGCAGGATAAATGACCAAAATTGACCAAACAGAGTATTCTATCCCATACACATCATACTCAGTATGAATTTGAGGGATCACGAGGGTCAAGCCCCTTTGGCCTTCACCTTTGTCTTCAGTCTTCCCTTTGGCCATTCTTCACCTGTCCCTGTTTGCTTCAGCATCCTGGGAGGATTCTTTCCATTCCTCTGCCTGTGGTTCTGATCCATGCCATTCTCAATCTGTGTGTTCCTGCCTCCAGCTCCTGACTGCTGCCAACTCCAGGAGTCCAGCCTGGACTTTCCCAGGGCTGCCCTGCAGCCTCGGTAGTGATGTGCTACTGGGGGAAAAGAGGGAGGAACGTGGTATCATTTTTCTGCATATCTGTATATATTTAATATTTTTTTCTTTTTTATCATTACTGTTTCATTAAAGCTGTGTAGTTTAGCTTCCAACCAGTAAGTTTCTCTCCCTTATTCTCTCTCCTTATTCATCAGGGAGGGGAGGGGGATTAATAGAGAGCATCTGCCATTAGGTTAGTTAAACCACAACAGACCTCTAGAGATCATCTAGTCCAACTCTCCCACTAAAGCAGGATCACCCACAGCACATTACAGGCTTTTTTTTAATATCTCCAGAGAAGGGGGCTCCACAACCTCACTAGGCAGCCTGTTCCAGTGCCTTGTCACCCTCATAGCAAAACAGGTTTTTTCTTATGAAAAAGTCTTCCTATGTTCTAGCTTGTGCCCATTGCCCCCTGTGCTGTCACTGGGAACTACTGATGAGAGAGAGATCAGCTCCACCTTCCTTGCACCCACCCTTTAGATACTTGTAGGCATTAACAAGGTCTCCCCTCAGCCCTCTCTTCTCCAGGACAGAGTCCCAGCTGTCTCAACTTTTCTTCATAATAGAGATTGCTCTACTACAGTCTCCCTGGTAGCTCCCTGCATCTCTTGAACTGGGAAGCCCAGAACTGGATGCAGGATTACAGATGTGGCCTCACCAGGGCAGAGTAGAGGGGGAGAAAGCCCTCCCTCGGGCTCCTGGCCATGCTCCTCATTATGTGAGCCAGGATTCTCTTGGCCTTCCTGGCAGCAAGGGCACACTGCTGGATCATGGATAATTTATCTGGGTGCCCAGATGCTTCTCCTCTAAATTGCTTTCCAGCAGGTCCACCCCTTTCCTACAGTGGTGCGTGGGGTTCTTCTTCCCCAGGTGAAGGACCCTACACTTGCTCTTACTGAATCTTACCAGGTTCTTCTCTGCCCAGATCTCCAGCCTGTCCAGGTCACACTGGATGGCAACACAGCCCTCGGGAGTGTCAGCCACCTCTCCCAGCTTTGTATCATCAGTGAACTTGCTGAGGATAGACTCTGTCCCCTCATCCAGGCCATTAATGAACATGATGAACAAGATTGCACCAAATACGCCTGGGGGACTCTGCTGTTTACAGGCTTCCAACCCGACCCTGCTCCATTGATCACCATAGTTTTGTCACACAGCCAGGTCTCAATCCACCTCACTGTCCACTCATCTAGCCTACACTTGCTGAGTTTCCTAATGAGGATGTTGTGGGAGACAGTATTAAAAAGCCTTGCTGAAGTCAAGTTAGATGACACTCGTTGCTCTCCCCTCATTTAACCAGACAGTAATGACATCAGAGAAGGCAATCAGATTGGTCAAGCATGATTCCCTTTGGGTGAATTCATGCTGACTCCTCCCAGTGACATTCTTTGCAATCACATGTTTTGTGATGACGTCCAGAAAGATTTTTTCCATCACCTTACCAGGGACAGAGGTGACACTAACCAGCCTTTAGTTCCCTGTGTCCTCTTTCTCACCCTTTTTGAAGACTGGAATGACATTAGCCTTCTTGAAGTCCTCGGGCATGTCTCCTGTTCTCTATGACCTCTCAAAGATGATGGACAGTGGCCTAGCCATAACATCTGCCAGCTCTCTCAGAACTTAAGGATGCAACCCATCAGGGCTCATGGATTTATGGACATCCAGTCTGGCCAAGTGGCCTCTAAGTTGATCCTCCTCTACCAAAGCAAAATCTTCCTCTCTCCAGACCTTTTCTCTTACCTCCAGGGTCCAGGATACAAGAGGGCAAGCTTTTGCAGTGAAGTCTGAAGCAAAGAAGATATTCAATAACTCTGCCTTGCCTGTGTCTTTGGACACTCAGGCACCCGCCTCGTTCGTCAGTGGGCCTACATTTCCTCTATCCTTCCTTTTTTTATTGATGTACTGGAATAAACCCTTCTTGTTGTCCTTGATAATCCTTGCCAACTTTAATTCCAGGTGAGCCTTAGCTTTTCTTGTTGCACCCCTGCATTCTCTGACTCTGTTCCTGAATTATGCAGGAATCTCTCCTGCATTACTCCAGCATTAAGCTAGTCTCCTCCTGTCAGTTTCATGCAGTAGAAAATTGAATCAGTACAGTGGTGAATCAGGCCCAGTGGTTTGGTTCCTATACAAGTATGAATTACTTGGGAGTTACTGTGCAAGTTCCTGCTGTGTTTATGAGGGAAAATATTTTCCATGCACTGTTCAACATGATACCCTTGCACCAAGCAAAAGGCTATTTCTTCCAGTAGACACAACCTCTGAAATACTAAGCATCTTGACAAGCAGGGAGGTCTGGGTAAAACTAGTGCCATTTCCTTGTTTGATTTTTTTTTTCTTAGTCATGCACATCTTCACACACATAAAATAAATGTCAGTGTTGTACTAGAGAAGTAAGATGGAAAAAACTGCATTTTTATCTAGGCAATTCAAATAAGATACCTATAAATAGGAAAATACAGGAAAATGCTGCTGTTGCAGAATGTTCCCTCTCTTAGCTTTCTCAGACGTATCTCCTGAATAGTTTCCAGTACGTTCCCCTTCCTTGCCTGCCTGCCATTTGCCAACTGTTCTGACCCTTCCCTTCTCTCATTTCTTTCCTTCCTCTGCCCTTCTACTTTCCTCTTTGGGATCACGTCTCTGTGGCTCTGATTGTGCTTCACTCTTTCCATTGCAATCTCTCCCATCAAGCCAAATGCAAATCCCTTTATCTCTGCCACCCTGCTTTGTCCTGGCCTGGCCTCTCTTCACCTTGCCATCAGCGCAGGCTTCTCTCAAGCCTTACATTATTCACCTCATGTCCCCTTAACACTTTCAGATGACCTTTAAGGATCCCTTTTAATCCAAACTACGCTAAGATTCTGTGATTCTATCATTTCATGCTTATTGCCCTCTTATATTGTTTCTTGAAAACCAGTTTCATGTCTACCATAATCTGGCACTGTTGAACTCAACATGATCTGTTCCTTTCAGCTGCTGGCTATGCTAGACACCTAAACCTACCTGACAGTCCATCTGCTGCTCTTTTATTTCATACTCCTCAGTGTCAAATCTGCTTCTTCTCTTTCATTTCTTCTCTCCCCAGTTTTACCTCCTCTCCCTCCTCTTTGACTCCTTCTATTCCTGTCTCAATATTTCCGTCACCCACTGACTACCTTGGTCCATCCTGTTTGACTTTCATTTGCTTGGAAATCAAAACTTTTATTTACTTCATGCTACCCTTTACATTAGATAGTTAGCACTACAAAGTTGCCTTTAAAAAAATCACAAGAAATTGTTCTCCAGATTTCCACGTTTTTTCTTCTTTTCTTTTTCTTTTTTTCCCTTTCTCTTTCTCTTTTTCTTTTTGCTTTTGCTTTTTGCTTTTTCTTCTTTTTCTTTTGCTTTTGCTTTCCCTTTTGCTTTTTGATTTTGCTTTTTCCTTTCCCTTCCTTTCTTTTTTTTTTTTCCCTTCAGAATACTTGCAGTGGCTAAGCTTCTGACATGCTGAGGCAATTATCCAAGACATGTTGGCCAGTACTGTGTTACTATGCATATTATTCTGGATGTTTCCATCTTCTCCCTCTCAATTTTCAGCTACATTATACCTTTTGTAAAACACATGATCCTCTTCTTTCCCCTCCCCCTCCCGTTATTTTAATGTCTTATACTGAGGAACCACAATCTTTTTCTTGGGTTTCCAAACTCCATGGCAATGAAAATGGCAAAAAATATAATTTGAAAAATTGATAGCACGTTTTCAAACAAATAAAGTGTAAAAGACAAAAAAACCCCAAACAACTGGATAATTCTTTGCAAATATTCAGAAACATGTTTCTTCACTGTTTAGAAAAATACATATGAAGGGAAGAAGGTATAATTTCCTGCTTACATGAAAAAGCACTTTTGAAGGATGCTAGTGTATTATGTTTTGGCAACTTACCAGTGATTTAACTGTTTCTACAGTACCTGTACAGCCTCCTTCAAAACCAAAAACGAGATGAGTTTTAACAGGTCCTTTGCTCAGCTCGAGGGTGGTAGCCAGCACTCCAGGAGAATTCCTGCATCACAGATGGAGCCTGATCTCATTCCACAGTAAGGACTTCTTCAAGCAGAGTGTGCATAGCAGATTAGGCAGGTGGTTTTAAGTGGAACAGCCAGGGTACTAGGAGTTATTTAATTATCATAGTATGCAGCTTTCCTTGGTCTAATTTAACATGAGAACAGGCAACTTGTCATGTTGATATAACCTCAAAGGCTCAGGGAGAATGCAAAAGAACTCTTCTTCGATGTAATCTAACCTCATAATCTTTCATTTACTGTTGCCAGAATAGCTCTAATGAACATACGAAAGCAACTTCAGCTGCCCCAGATTTAGATAGAGAAGGGTTGTATGAGTGTTACGGAGCCTCAGGCAGACTTTCACAACATTTGGTGACCAGCAGGAGAGATAAAGGAACAGAAGCTGAGTTTTTTGTGAGACATTTACAACTTTTCTGGAAAATTATCTAATACTAACAAATGCCCTTCATACATACTTTTGGTGGCCCAAACTGCAACCACTTCCATTGCTTTACTTTTACTGCTTCTGTTTTTAACCGAGTGCAGATGTACTGGTGTAACTGAAAGGATTTTAGTGTTCCCCACCTGTTTTAAGAGAGGCTGGAGGGATATGATTTGTCAGTGTAAAATGCTTGTGGTGTCTCTGCTCCATCATTTGACTAGGGTTGAATACACCCTTGTCTCACAAATTTGAAGAAAAACTAGCTTTTATCAGCTGGGAAACAAATATATAACTCTTGCCTTGTTGATTACATTCAGTAGAAATGTTTCTAAATGAAAATTTCTGAGGGAGAGACAATGCATCAAGATCAAGATCCAGCACGTAAGAAGTTATGGATAGCAAAAGAAGTGAAGCTTGCCTTTGAAAGTTCACCTTTAGCACTCTTCTCACATCAGTGGTGCTAGAACAACCTAGGCCTTCTGAGAAAGCTCCAAATCAACATCCTTGGAGGGTTTTTTTGTCAGTTTTGGTTTCACCATAAATCCGTAGAATAACGTGCTAGTGCTATTAAAGCCCCTGCAGAGAATCTGTACAGATAGGGTTAGATTCAGCTCCTGTACTGTCAACCATCAAAAAATTATGCATCTATTCTAGGTCACTAGTTGGGCAAAAGTAATATTCTTTCCACAAGTGATCCATTCCCTTTTAGGATAGGATAAGAGGGTCTTTGTCCCATCTTGGGTTGTGGTAAGGGCTATTTCCCCTCCTTTGGCTAAACACTACTGATTATTCCTAACACTGAAGAAATAGCAATTGTAACTGTCAGAATGAAAATAAAAAACCCAAAAAACAAACCAAAACATCCTTGTGCTGCTCCTCTTCCTGATTTTGAAGCTGTGGTAAGTTCTGTCAAATGTTTTGGAAATGTAAATGGTGAATGCTGGTAGGCAGCAATTACTTTTGGCAGCTGAGCCTTAACAAAAGAGCAGGTTCCAGTCAACAGCATTTCATACTTTCTGACAGATTGTTCAAGAAAGCTGTGGACCAAGACAAACCATGGATTTTGGTCTCCCCCAACCTTTTTTTTCTCAGAGATGTCTACTCCCAGTCAAACTAACTAGCAGTTTTGGAGAAAGAGATGTCCCAGCAAAATACACAAGGAATTCTGTTATGTTCTCTCCTGTACCTTTTGTGTGGATAAACAAAGGCCCAGCACAGAACACAATGTCTTTCAGTTCGGCTGTTTGTCTGTTATAAAGACTCAGGTTCATTACTGAATATGGATCGACTGAACTCCCTTGAAAGTGGAATTTCGATTCACTGCTCTCTTGTGACCAATCTCTGGCACAAAACACACATGCACACATGCATGAATTCTTACAGATACCATGCTGCAATCTCAGGTGTTCAAGAAAACAACAAATTCCAGAATTAAACTTTGCTACCCATTCTTATTTCAGCTGTCCTGGGCATATGCCTTATGAGACAGGGTCCTCACCTTACTCAGGGCCTGAAATACGTGATATTCAGTTGATGAAGAACTACTGAATGTTTCAATTTTTTCTCCTTATCTAGTGGCTCTTGTTCTGCACATGTCAAATCCCCATCCAATGGGCAATAATATTTATTAGCTCACAAACTAATAAATGAGCCATACAAGCCACCACCAGGAGATCCAAGGGCCTCTACATCACCAGTGATTTTGTTCTCATATAATCAGTATAAGAACCAGGGAAGCTGGAAGGAAGCAACCTGAACTTTCATGTCTCAGTGCCCAGTAACAGATATCTAGAACATATGCCTAAAGCAGTTTGCACAGAGAAATATTGTGATGAATGACGAATTTTTAGTAAAAGCAATTTGCCCAGTATCACTGAGCCCACACTACAGCAAACTGGAATCACCTCTGTCATTTTTTGTCATAAAAGGAACTTACTGATGGTTCTTTACACACACAGAGTTTCTTACTCTTGAGATTAGGGGTCTAAATGGAGCTGCAAGTCTTCTGATTCGCTATTTAATTAAAATTTTTGGAAGGACATGTTTTGGTTAAATAGAGGGCAAGAAAATAAAGCATGAGCTTTTACAAGCATAGTAACAAGAAACAGCCTTTACACCTAGTACCCTCGTGCTTTTTCAGACACGTGCATCCCAAACCCCCACCTTTGCCCACATCATTTGCTTCCATTACTACATCCCCAGCTCTCAGCTGAATTTCCAGGTGCTTCTGACAGCTCCCACTGCTGGTTTTGCTGATGCTGGGGAGCACAAGCATGTGATGTGCCCCCTCAGCTATGAATAGTTAGCACAGTTATAGTTCAAGCCTCCAGCCAGGACTGCAACCTGTGAGGACTGGTGACTGAGGACAGAAAGTCCTTGGCAGGGGCTAAACATTAATGAGTTTAAAATGCACGGAAGAGTTTGATAAATACAAAGCCAGGCCACAGAATAAGTAGTTGCAGAAAGTTTCCAATGTGAAATGTTTACAAGACAATTATTTACATTATCTGGATGGTTTTAATTACAGGACAATTCAGACCAGTTACTTAAATTTTCCCAAGGGGTAATTAAGTCACCCTGTGAATTTGCATATTTTCCATTGCTGTATTGAAGGAAATCAGCTGTACTTATCAGAAGCCTGACTTGGCAACCTGTGTTCTTGGCAGATTCTATTTTGAGTTTCATCGTGACAGTATCTGATGTATCAGCAAATGTTCCACTGCAGTTGTACAGCAAACCTGGGGGGAGATCACAGTACTCCTCAATAAATTTCAAGCACAGACAGAAGAAAGGGGATATTTTTTTCAGCCACCACTCATGGCAGCTGCAATCCATTTGAACATCTTTTAGATATATTAATATTCTAGACTCTATCAGTGTGGAAAAGGACTCGTTCATCTTAATCATAGTAATAAGTACAGTAATCACATGAATGTCATATGTCCACATGATATACAGACTGCCACATGTTTTATAGATTCTGCTTTTTTTGATTTATTGAGCCAAATGGAAGTAGATTCCTGTCCACAATGATTCCTCAGAAGTAAATGGATTTCACAAAGAAGAATGTCTTGGTACATTCCAGATAGTTCATTTTATGGTACTTTATCTGTTGTGTTCTTTTGCTTAGTCATAGGAGGCATAGGAGTCATAACAGCTGAGATAGTCAGCCATTTTTATTTAAAAATTAAAGTCATATAAAAGTAAAAAAATGCCAAATACTATCATAATACATTATGTATTACGTATCTTTACATATTTGACAGTGGGAAAGAAGCTGTATTTTTTTTTTTCAAATGAGCTTGTAAGTGGAAGCATTTTTTAAGATTCTCATGCTTTTTCATGTTACTCAAATTTTCCACTGGTGGTAATGGGCATAAGTAAATTTAAATTTAAATTGTGGAAGATATTTAAACAAGTATATTATATTCCTTCAAAATGACCTAAAATTGGTACTTATCAAACTAGAAAATTGTAAAACAACAACTGATATTATTCAAGTGCCATCTACCCTGGCTAGATTTGCAGTAATTGAGCCTATCTGTACTTGTATGATGCAGTGAAATGCAAAATAGACAAAGTAAAATATTTGAAACCTTTTAAGTTACTTTTGTTAATATTGAAGTTGAAATCTTTGAGTACTCAGAACAAGCAAACCCCAGGTTTTTATCTGTATGGGAAAGGACAGCTATCAAGTGACAGATACATTTTCAGATATCTCTGGTTTTTAAAGCAAGTCAGAATCTGATTTGTGATAGCTCACACATATATTTACACATGTATATACATATAAATACTTGTGCACACATATATACCTATAAAAACATAAAATATCTTCAATAAAAATTGCAAGACACATTTAGGCATATTAATTTCCAGTGCTTTATGAAAACAAAGTAGCAAATCCTCCTTTCCTTAGCACCCATGTCTTTGCTTTACCATCTAATGAAGCTAATCATTTGGGTCAGTTAGTTTTAAAACATCTGTAAGGTCAGATGTCACAATTACAATAGCCTTTTTGGTCTGAAAAAAAAGTGAAAAATTGCTTAGTGAAAAAAAGTTAAAAAGTGTTTAATGAAAACTGTTTAGTGAATAGTGTTGATTCTCAAATAGAGGGAAAAAAAAACCACACCACCAGGCAGGGAGGAATCTTCAGGGAGCTGAAGACCACTGACACCTTGGAGCAGTAGCCAGCAGCCCATTTATCACGTGTAAGGGACAGAGCTGAGGAGGGTATCATATTGTACTCACCATGTCTGTGATAAAGATATCTTCTTTACAGAGGACAGCAGTAGAAGTGAATGACTGTCCTGCAGATGCTTCACATGTTTGCTCTCTTTCCTAATGTGCACTTTACATCGGGGAATGGAACAGACAGCTGGCCTGGACCAAGAGCCATTTCTTCAATACCCATTCTGCAGGATCCAGCTGATCCTGCAGGAATTCCTTGCTGAGACAGGTTTTGGCTTCTTCAGGTCATCTGAGCACTGTCAAGACACTGGCTCTTTGCCTTCCTGCCACATTGCCTCCCAGAGTACTTACAAAGCACCCACTAGAATGGCTCACCTGCTGCCTTTTGACCTGCCACCCATTTCAAAATTCATACTCATCGATGTAAAGCAGGAGAACTGCAACACCTCTTTCTTGATGAAGAACATCAAGCAAGCTGAAGTGGGCTCACTTGGGATAGAAACTGTTGGATACTTGCAGCCTAAAGGACAACCATGGGAAATCAGCAAGGTTCAGTAAGCTGTGAGTAAGCACACATGTATTCATGTATATTAATCTACACATGTAGTTATGTTTGTCACTTGCTGAAATTCTACCCATACTTCATTTAAATCCAAGCAATAATATACCACAAGAAAAAAGAGCTTGCTGATCTCTGGTGCTAACATGAATTTTAATTACCTCAAAAGTGTGTTTTCTGGAGAGAAGGATAGAGGGAGGGAGAAGGCAGTTCAGTAGTAGAACTTTGAATCATATTGATGCAACACTGCAGGAGAAGAACCTTCATCATAACAGTAGCCTGACATGAGTGGCTAGAAATTGAAATCAATGCTTTTCATTTTAAACTCAATTACTTTTTTTTTTTTTTTTAATACTACGTAATTTGTTGCCAAAAAGGAGAACAATTGTTTACTGTAGGTGTCCTTCTATGAGTCATTGAAAGTCAGTGAAAATGTACTCACTTTGCAATCCTTAAAAAAATGAATTAATAATTGGGACCTACATGCTGAAGTGCTTTCCAAATTTTAACTTCTGTTCTTGTTATTTAACAGAGACTTCTCACAGCTTGTGGCAAAAGAAATTAATTTCCCCTTTTTAAAATGAAGCAAGTTGATGCTTGTTTTGTTTGAATGTTCTTAGTGAAACACAAGCTTTTATTGAAGTTATCAAGAATCACTGGGAGAGCTGAAGACTTGTAATCTTGTGCTACAGCCAGCAAAGTGACTGCAATTTTATTTCCAACTTTGCCTTTTCCAGGGAGCCAGGATGGCTTCTGCTAAAATTCATAGAGACTTTTGTAGGGCTGGTTAATAGCTAATGTACACACAACCTAATGTAGCTGTAGTAGCATCCTAGAGGGATAACATAGCTGTAATAGCATCCTACAAGGATAACTACCCAAGAGGGGTGCCCCACTCAAGAGGCAGCAGCAGGGTCACCCTGGCCCAGAGGCTGCCATCCCTTATGCCAGGTCAGTCACTGGTGATACCATGTTCAGGAAATTCAAGTCATCAAGTGTCTTCTCTTTATACAAAGGCTGTAAATTCATTGTGTTTTTATTCCACTTGTGCTGCAGCAAACATAGCACATGTCAAGGTTTGAAAATGTGCAATAGATGTAGCAACAGCAACCTAGATAACAATAAGTAAAAATTTAGATGTGCTGCAGGTATGTTAATGGAAAAAAAAAAAAAGATGGCCCACAATAAGCTGCAAAGTGATTCAGTTTTCATAAGAATTGTTGTGAAGACTCTTTCTACAAGATATCCACATCTCCCCATTTGTAGAATTGGTTACAGAGGCAGTCAAAATGCACATGATTGCACTTCACCATTCACTCATGAATGTATATGTGAAGGGGATATCTCCACTTGCACAGCACAGAAGTCTACTGGCTTTTAACTCTACCGAAAACCAGATCTTCCACAAAAAGCTCAATACAGGCCAGGATTATGGACATGTTTAACAAATATAAGTGATCTACAAAGCTTCAACAAAGATTTCTTTAGAATGGCAAAGCATATTTATAGCTGTTAAACCATGCCAGAAAGCACTTTGAAGCGTAGTAGAAGCCCAGAGCTAAAGAGTATGGTATATTTGTGAATGTATTTCCACTGACCATAATGTAAAGAATTATTCTTCCTGTCCAATGTTAACTGAACTAAAGATGGGATATTTTGTTCCTTTATTTAAGCCATAACTAAAATAGAATAATAATAATACTATGCATAACTCAAGAGCTGCAAAGGCATGTTCAGTAAAAATTCTTGTCCCTGCCTCTAGTCCCTTTCAGCTGCCCAGAGGCTACATCTGGAAAAAAAGAATAGAAGTACAGTCTCCTGAAGGACCTTGCTTTGCTGAAGTTGGCATCAGAGCAAGACTTCAAATCCAGGCATCAGCTGAGGATTACGTAAGGTTGATTCTCTTCATTGTTTCTGCTGATCTTTAAGCTGTTAGTATAGAGTCAGTGTGACTTTGAATGGAAAACAGCACAATTGTTTCATGATGAAAATGGCTGGGTTGATTAGGAAAGCAGTTTTCTGTCACGAAAGCAAATATGTGGCTGCACTTCCACGTAGGTATAGAATACCATGTTCTTACTTTTCCTTTTCCTTTTTATGCAGATTATACAATGCCCTCAACTCTTGCTTGCTGTGGAGTTTTTTCATGTATGATGTGAACCCAAGAGCTGTTTGAAGGCTGGGGTTTTGGGAGAGTCATAAAAAGGTGACTGTTTTCCTTTGGACTTTGCCTTGCAGGTTACTGACTTTTTAACAGAATTCTGCTAATTTCTGATTTCTCATTAACACAGACAAGCAAACCATCCTTTCTCCTAACAGCTGAAACAGGCTGTCTCAAAGTAATTAAATCTAGCCAAGGAAGCACAGTAAATGGGTGTGGGAATGTCAGTACAGGGGAATCAGGGATTCATCTGAGCTCATGCTTTTACTGGAATGTTTTTCATCACCTATATATCACAATAATCCATGGACTGTTATTCACATGCTGTGCTGGAGAAGGGGAAGCATATTATTTGGTATCTTGTACCAAAAGCAGGTGAGGAGGCTGCAAAAGAAATGGACAGGATTGACAGGGGAGTTGGAATAGACGATCTCTAGAGGTCCCTTCCAACTCTGAAGAGTCTGTGATTCTGTAACACTCTCTGGGATGCTGTATTGTAGCAGGAGCCATGGCAGCTCATGTTGGCTGGATAGTCTTACAGCTCTTGTCTTCACTGCCTTACTAAACTTCCACTGCTGACCCAGTTTGGGCTTCAATCAAGATCACCATGGTGCTGCTTGGGTCTTTTTGACCTATCCTCTGCTGTAATGAGCTTAAGCCTCTTTTTCACCTCCTATTATTTACAAAATTTGCAGAAAGTTAAATATCTGCACCTCAGCCAAGTCACATTCATATCACACAGCACTCACAAAAATGCTGATGGCGACTGGGTAAGGTGCACACAATTATGAAGAACACTCATGTAAGCTGGTGCTTCTCTGGGAAGTCAAGGTAAAATTGACAACAGATGTTATTCATAACAGATTTCTTTTTTCTCATGTTCCTTTTTTTTTATTAAATAGTTGAGTCACCTCCTTTTCTGCTAAGTGTGATCAGTTGAAAAGGAAATAACTTCATTTTTTCTGTTCAGGGATACTGTAGCTGGGAAAATGAGATCTGTTTCAAAACCAAAAGTTGAAATTCTTGGAAAAAGTAACCATGAGCATGATTGGGGGTTTTTTTGTTTGGTTTTTTTGTGGGGTTTTTTTTCCCCTCTATGTGTAACACAAGCCTTCAACTTTTCAAATTCAGCTGATTAATTCAAATGCAATCTACTTGTTTGCTTGAAACAGTTTACTGATTTAGATCCAGCTTCACAAATAGTTTCCATTCTCCCTGAGTGCGTTTTCTGGCAAAGCAATTCCCTTGGAGCTCTGTTGGTTCCACTCTTCTCAATGCATTCACTCTCAAAAGTGAGGTGTATGAGGCTTTATCATAAAAAGGTACATAAAGTTGTGGAGGCAGGAGGGGATCTGAAACCAGTGTTATGTTAAATCCATTCAGACTGGAAAACTTAGGAAGAGTAATTCTTGTTTGCCCTCAGGAGTGAAGCAGTGAATGATTTATGTGAGAATTGAGACAGGCCCTTTCTCCTTCCTTTTACCACAGTGGTATTCTGCCCAGAAGTGACTGGCACTGAGAAGTTCCCATGTGCCTCATTTCTGACAGAAACCATAGAGACTTCAACTTCTCTCTCCTGGTTTCCTGCTGTAATTTCTCCCTGCAAAGGATGTGGCATACAGCATGTCTCTTGCTTTCCCCTGTGAGGATTTTTCTCCTTACAAGTTTAAATTTTCAGAGGTCCGGCCCTGAAGTTGCCATTGTCTGTGCTGCTGCAGTATGAGGTGCTGGAAAGTAGTGGAGGGTCAGGAGAGGAGCAGCATCTCCTCTCCCAGAACATCTCCCAGGATCCGTCTCCACCAGCTGCCTGGGACCAAGGAGGAATTATAGCAGTGTAAGTTTTAGCTCTCTTAGTCATCCATGTACAGACAGCTCAACAAACATCTCTGAGAACCTCCCAGGTCCAAAGATCAGCTGAAGCATTCCAATCTTCTCCCTGTGACCACTGTTTGGCAAACCTTCCTGCAATTCAATTTTAAATTACAGTGCAGGACCAGGAAACAAAAAAACCAAACCCCAACCTATTTAGCAAGGAGCCAAATCTGCTCTTTACATAACAACCACAGCTCACTTTTGGAAAACACTTGAAAGCAAAGGTTGGACAAATCAAGGACCACAGAACAGCAGGGGTATGGGGGTATGTTTTTGTTTGTCCTGTTCACTGTCCTATGCAACTTTCTGATGAAATATTGGTGGCTCTAGAACAGGCTTTTGTTGGCATCAGCAGCTAATTAGTTGATAACTGGTATATGCACTTATGAGATGAATTTACAATCCTTAAAAAAAGTACCTCTATTGCCTTGCTTCCAAATAAAGGGTGAGAGAGGCTTACAGAAAGAAAGAAAAGTGCTCTCACTAACTAACAGAATTAGAAATCCAAAGGTACAGACTAGTTTGAACAACATATTTTCACAATATTTGAGTGTATAAGCCATATCAACCAGAAAAATAACCTAAATCCTAACCATGCACTAGAATAGAAAAAAATAAAAAATGGGATTTCCAGACAAGTATAGGGAAAAATATTCCGTAATCACTGATAAAAAAGTTTTTGGGAACCAAGAGCAAAACTTGTTGAAAATTTTCTGGTAGAAAACTGTTTTGTTAAGAAGTGCTGATTCAGTGAAATCAAAATATTTCACAGAGATGTGAACATCTGTTGGACACCTTCTCTAAAAATTCACAAACATACATGTGGAGCACCTGATGGACTTGTGTAGAAACATATAGTCAAAATGGGGCATTCTGACATAGTAGTTTTATAAGGCCATTTGGCATTTCTTTGACATTGCAAAGATAAGAAATTTGGTCTTGAAGAGCTGGAGAGCTGCATGTCACTGATGCATGAAAGCCTCTTGGGAAAATGCATGGAAAATTTAGGTATGTGCAACTGGCTATGAAGATACTTTTTTTTTTTTTTTTCCCACTGTGGCAAACATTCTACCATGTAATTGTGCACAGATAATAAAATATTCACCTATTGTTGCAGCATCATATTTGCTTTCTTAGCCGTACTCTCAGAGAATATACCATTTGGGACCAAAACCTGAGAGCATTCCCTGAACTGTTTATGGAGTCGTGCTGACTGCAGAGACAGTGATGTGGTCACAAGACTTTGGAATGAGCTTTGCATTGAAGTTCTTTGACTTACAGAACAGCTGAAAAGCAGTTATGGCAATACAGAGTTCAGGTAGGCAAGTTTACCTTTCCAAATAACCTGTCTTCTTTTAAGCAGCGCTTAATCCACTTCCAGTGTATCTGAGGTTAGCATTTGCTTATACAGATACATGTAACACCAGTGTGTGCAGAAGAGTCTTTCCAGGATGTTACAGTTTTCACCTGCATTAGTATGAAATTCTGTGCAATAGAATGGCATCAGTAAATTAAATCTTCCCCTTTTGTTCCTAGGCTAACATGATGCAAACCCAATCAAAGCACAGTGAAAGAAGAACGAAGACATTTGTTCAGAAACCCACCACTACTCTGAGCCAAAATGTCAACATGGCCACACTTGCATTTCCAGAAAGCCTTAGAAACAAAACTCTTCAGGGTTTTTGCTGTGAAGGAGATAATATGATAAAGTCAGTCTTGCCACTGACAAACCTAAAGGTAGACAAAGCCTCCTGCTTTTCACACACCTCACCCTTGCAGGTAGCTTCAGGTCTCTTGCAAGGGCATTCAGCCTGTCAGACTACTTGAGGTTGCTGTGTTTTTTTAAAATCAGGTGAGTGAGTGTATTTAGAGGCATCTTTCTAGTCATCTGACAAAATTTGGCCCTAATCTGCTGCATCAAGTTGTTCTCAGCTCCAGAGCTCATGGAAAGCAAGAGTACACCACCAGGACACAACACAGCTCTTTGTATTACAGCAGTTATAATCAAACTGTTGTTCTTCATGCTTTAATGGAGTTCCTAGAAAAGGAGATTTTAAAAAGAGGGTTAAGACCAGGTTTATAAAACCTAAGTAGGTACCTAATCTGTCTGGGAAAATTCTTAATTCATTTTGCACATTTTTGAAGCTGTCTTTGACCTTAATGTCAGAGCAGAATGCAGAGCCTGGAAGTATGTAATTAATGGCTTCACTGACAAAAAGAACAGAAAAGTTTATATTGAAAGCTGTCTGTTAGTATTGTAAATATATACAAAAAGCTACAGTGTACATATTGTGCACAAATGTATATTGTGTATATATTTGTATATAGTGTCTATGTATATAAAACCATACATAGCACTGCATGTATATAGCAATAAAACAACAGTTGAATAATGTTGAAGTTGCCACTTTCCAGAACACCATTTTAAAAATATCAAAGGCAGGCCTACAGAGCTCTGCCTGACCTTTCTACAAAGAAGAAGACCACTTCTACATCACTAGAGGGGTGGGATCCTCTTTTCATCTGACACTAAGGATGTCAAAGCTCTATTAAAGAACAAGTGGCACCATAGCAATGTTCATGAGCTGAGGTGCTGCCTTCTGATTTTCTCTTAGTTACTCCAACTTTACATTATTTGACCTAGATGTTTATCTGCAGTATCACTTGTGGCCTCTGTCAATGTTGGGGGAGCCTTCAAAAATAAAGCAATCCTGACCATCAAGACAATGACTACAGCAGCTGAAGGCTGATTCCAGTAACAAGCAGAGGCTAAAGCTGTACAGGGATGTGCCATGCTGACATGTCCTTCCCTATAGGAGCCTGAATTGCAGTACAAAGTTGCAGTGCAGAGTTCCAGTGTTAGACTCCTAGACTCACTGGACAGTATAGGGGAGTGAACGGCAGCTTCAAAATGACATTCAATGACATTCTCCCAGCAAGCAGAGGAATTTCCTATAATCTCCTGGGAGTTTCTTAGTTTCATTGAGATCTGCTGAACAATCTGCTACCCAGAACCAACTAGTAGGAAAGGCTGGAAACCAAAACACTTGTTGAAATGGATCCCTCTGGTCCATCACTTGCTGGGTGAAGACGGGGATACTAAGGTAATGTGATTAAAAGTGGGCTAGGGCACTGGCCTTCATCTGGTCCTTTTTTTTTGAAGAAAGCCAGAGTGTCTTAGGAAAGCACTCCTTCATCTTGTGATACACAAGATCTGCTTAAGGAAATATATGGAAAGCTGAATGATTATCAGAGGATGTGGTGGAAGAATATACAGGGTGGGATTTAGCTAAGCACAGTTAGTGATGTAGAGGTGGGATTCCCACATAAATTGGTAATAACTACCAAATCACTGCACGTTTCAGATATCTAAGCCTCTTGCCTCTGGCTTTCTGTTAGACATGAGGCTATGCTCTCTTCAGCTTCAGATCCATAGGAAGAAAACTATCTTTGAGGCTCCAGACATCTTGCAAGCATGCTGTGAATTGTCCCAAGCATTCAAAAGCTTCCATGAGGAGGCAGACAGATAGTTTAACTTCATGAACTGATTTCCTTAGGGAACTAGATTAACAAGCCTGTCAGGGAGCTTGAGTTCTTTCAGCATTTGACAGGAGCAAAGCAGGAGTTCTCAACTTAAATAGTTACCTAGGTATTTCCTTTAATAATACATACTTGAATACTATGTAAGTCTCCAGTTATATTCTTAGGATTTCTTGTCCTCCTTTTACCCGGTGCAGTAACAAGCAAGTTCATGACACAAAGCCATCTGTTTGGCCTACTGGTGAATGGCAGACAACCAACATTCACATGTTGCAAAAGGGCATGCCCTTTTTACAAGGTGAGCTTTTTATCTTGGCTAAATGCTGAGCCAGGAGGGCTGGAGCCAGAAAGATGGTGGAGTGGGGCCGGGGAAATGGCTGCAGAAAACACAGGGGTGACACAACCCCTCCCTCTTGTGTTCTCTCAGAGAGGAGAAAGCCAGATGAGAGTGGACTTTTCTTCTTCCTCACAAACTACAGATTAAAGAGCAATTTGATAGCTTGTATTTTTACATCTGGTGAAGCCACACCTCAGAGACATCCTCTCCCCCCATTTCCTCCCTTCCTCCAGTTTTTGGCTGTTCCCAATCTTCTCAGGCTTGGCAGCACATTTAGGAGAGTTTCAGGACACTGCTGACACAGATTACAATGTTTTAGCAGACCTGGTGTAGGAAATCAATTTTTTCAGAGTGTGAAGTCAGATTTAGAGGCAGTCTAAGCTGAGAAAGAAGGCACTGATGTGCTGCCTGCCTTTTAGTTGTTTTCAGCTGTTTTTTCAGCCCAATACACTGAGAATTTATGTTTGACACAGCTCACCATTGCAGAAATGGTCCCCATGAAATTTCCTATACCCAGCACATCTGGATGTGTTGCAAATTAAATCAATCATTTTGAAAAATTACTACAGGTTTTGGTAATTTTGCATTCATTTTTCAGTCATCCGGTTAGCAGAATGAACAGCAGATGAACTGACTAATCTTCTAACTTAGCTCTTATCCAGTTTCTGCATGAAATGCCTGGACATTTCAAGTAGCTCATGAAATGTCTGGGTCATCATTTCCATCATCACTGTGAAACCAGCCATTATTATGCTTTCATTGCAAAAAAGGGACTCTCCTGGGCTGAAAGAATCCCAGACTTGGTGTGACTCAAGTGCCAGCCCCTCTGGATGAGGTAGGGCTGATCTTGGTCTCTGAAGGAGATGGTTCTCTGATGTTTTCCCAGTGGAAAAGAGTGTTGTGTAAAATGTCACTGTACACTTGGCAACAGAAGCAGAAAACAGACGGACACAAATATTCAAAAAGGAAGTCAGAGTGTAACAGGCGATATAGCAGTAATCTTATAGGCGAAAATAAGCACTGGCTCCTCTTCAATTGCCTGTCAACATGCTTGCTCACATCTCCAGCACTTGGCCTGGGCAGCTTTTTTTTAATTTCCAGTGTTTGTGCCCCATGCATGTGCCACTTCCCAAGTGTCCAGACACACCGCTCCTACTCCCACAACTTGGGAAAACATTCTCTTTTCCTGCTTCCTCCTGACTTCCTCCTTCTGGCTTTTTTTTTTAATAGTTAGTTCTTTCAACCTGTCGGTTAAAAAAAAAAATATTCTTTCTGGCAAAAGACCCTGTATCTTCTGGGACACTTTTCATGGTGCACGGTGTTTATGCAAGGTAAGCCCTTTGCATACCCTTCCTCCCCAGTCCTGCAGCTTCACCCATCTCTCTTTGCTCCTTTGAAGTTGTAAAGCTGACCGTGACAAATTGTAATTTTTACGTTTTTTCTTTCAATTGGATTAAAATTATCATAGAAGGGTTTTGTTTGGAAGGGACCTTAAAGATCATCATCCCTCTGCTATGGGCAGGGACACCTCCCACCAGACCAGGTTGCTCAAAGCCCCATTCAACCTGGCCTTGAACACTTTCAGGGAGGGAGAAACCACAGCCTCCCTGTGCAACCCATTCCAATGCCTTATTTGCATATCTTTCTCTGAACAGTAATTTCTATAATAACTAAAGCTCATTTGTGAATTTTGTTAGGCTGTTTTAAATTCCCTAGGTTTCTCCACATCCCCAGGTTCCTAGTCCCTGTAAGTGGTGGTAGCTAGGGGCTGGTGATGGGCACTCGTGTTGCTTTTATTGACTGGGGGAAGGCCTGCAGTGTCAGCCTTTTACCCACCAGCTCTGACCTTTGCAGCCCTGGCTTGTTACCAATATCCCAGCATGACTGCTGAGGGCTGGAGCCAGGTTCTCCAGCTGCTCCCATAAAGGGAAGACAAGAAGGAACTGCCTTGTGCTAGACCCTGTAGATCAGGGTGTGCATCCCAGCCCACATCCTGGGGCTGGGGGAAGGACATTTGCTTTCCCCATTGCTGTGATTTCCTTTCCCACCGTCTCTGGAGCAGCTGGAAAGAGGGTGCAGTGCTGCCCAGGTTCAGGTGCTTGTCAAGTCCTGGTGTTCAGCTGAGTCCTAGCAGAGAAAGTTAATGGAGAGGCTTATAAAGCTCACCAAAAATCCTCTCCAGGGGAAATCCAAATGTGAGAACAGCTCATCTGTGCCTACATGCTCGGACACACTAGCAACATGCACCAAGCCCTGAGAGCTAATTGCATATAGTTAGCTCTGCTCATCAGCTGGGCTGCTCTCCAAATTTGAAAGTCATCCATTAAATAAGTGGTTCTATGTGTAACAACAGAGGCTCCTGCTCCAAGTGCCAGCAGTTTCCTGCAGGGTTTCATGTAGCACTGAAGACAAGTTAAAAAAGAAAGCCAGCAGCAAGTTATATGTTTACCTCTCTTCCCCTCTTCACCTTGCCTACTTCCTTTTGAACCATTTATGATCAAATAATAAGTGTTGACCCAGTTGCAGTGGATTCTTTAGCTGCAGCTTGTTTTCTTAATTCAAAGAGCTCTATTAAATCTGAAGGCCTAGTGAGAGACATACAAAAACTCCTCTGAGATGAGGGCTCATATGATTTTATTTATACTCTAATGACACTTCACCTTTCTTATATTGTTCATTCCACCCGGTATTTTAAATCATTTTTTTATTTAATACTCTATCTGGACAGTAGAGGACCCTGGAGAAGACGTGTAGGTTTTTTATCTACTAACTGGTTCTGAAAGCAAGAAAAATCACAGGTTGATAAGAAGAAGAAGGAAGAGGAAGAGTAGATCACTTTTCTCATCAGAGTTCAGAAGCCCCAGAGGCACCTTGCCCTACCAGGCAGAGTGACCTGCACCAGAGGACCACAAAGGGAGGCTGTGCTCAGGGCAGCATCTACACAGCTGTGTACCAGCCAGGCCTTCTGGAAGGGGGTCAGTCCAGTAGATTTTTGAGCTTCAGCAATTGTCAGAGGCAGAAAACAGAGGCTAAATCATGGAATGGAGACCCATGTCACTGTATGCAGGCAAGAAAATCCTTGCTGGTTTCTGATTCTTGATTTTTATCATTCTTCTTTTCACTAGTTCTTCTTCCATTGTGTATTTCTGAAATTGTCTGCCTTGAGAGCATGAAAATGTTTGTTATTCCAGGCAAGAGTTTCGTCCTCTAAAATGGAGTTCACACACTCTTGTTTTTCAGTTTAAATACTTTTAAGAAACATTTCTCGAGAGAGCAGAGAAGGTCTTATGATACTATAAAGCTGGCTTAAGATATCAGCTATTTCTGAACAAGCAGCAAATTATAACAGTTTATATGCTGGATGGAAAAATTTCTTCCATATTTCATTAAACTCCACAGGACTGAATCAGTAGAGTCAGCTCAAGTGTCTCTTTCCAGAAAGATAAGTGGCCACTTATTTCCCTTGACACATAAAAAGTTTCTCAAATGTACCTGAAAGTTATAAGTTAAGTCAAAAGACAAAGATTAATTTTCTTTTTATTTTCTTCAGATGGGATAAAGTTGCAATCATTAGTGCTGTGGAACAAATTGAGAGTCCTGCCTAACATAAAAATGCCTTTCAAGGAAAATTAAAACTTCTGTGCAAATTCCTTCAACATGTTTTCAGATGCCACATCAGCCAATCTGTCAAACAGCTGATATAATGCAGAGTTTACTCTTGGTCTTCCTCGAGAATGTTTCCCGATTGGAGACCTTCCAATTGTTTCTACTGTTTCTATGTTTCTTTTATCCCATTTGCCAAAGGCACCTTTCCAATTCCCTCAAGAGACAGATTCCAAAACCTTTGCTCTTACTTGGCAAGGAGATGATCTCCTGTCCATTGAAAAGGTTTCTCCTGCACAACTGCTCCTGGTAATGTCACTGGAGGTCATTCCTCACCACAGAGATTTGGGGACAAATGCAGTGTTGTATTTTGCCTTGGCAATAGTCTTGCTGTGTCCTATAGATAGGTAGTGCTCAGAATAAGTGGGAGAATCTGTCTCTTGTAGACTGACTACAGGAATATGAAGCCAGATATTATAATTTCTACTTATTCTATCAATCTGGCCAAAAATCAGGTCCTTGCATAATTTCTATTAGATTATTCTAAGGAAGAATTATTTAATGATGATGTTGCTGTCTTTGACTCCCATTTCTATGGGATTTAAAAAACGAAAACCAACTTGTTTGCAAATGCTGGGTAGGATCTAGAAAGTCATGTTAAACCTTCAAGTTTAATTTGGCAAGGGACTAAAGCAGAAAGCTCAGTGGAGGAGACTAAGACAAGCTGTTTGATAAAAGCCTGTGTAGATTAGATCGCTGCTCTGCTTCCACTTGTGACGCTAATGGAAATTAATTGATCCACCTACAAGGATGTTTGCCTGTTACTAACACAAGCACTGGTACATTTCTTCACTCTTCTCTTTCAGAGGCAAAAGATGAGAGGTCAGAGGAGGTTATAGTAGCTCTTTATGTTGGGTTTTTTTTTCCCCTTGTGTTTGCTTCTCCTGAGGGGGATAACAAGCAGTTTTAACAAGCCCTAAAGCTCCACAATCACTCTGATTGCCCAACATGTCAATTGCTTTTTCTGTGGTATGTTTCAGTGAGAGCATGATAAGGCTAAAATTCCATCCAAAATCCCATGAGTGTCAAGATGTAGGAATCTGACCGGGATGCAGGGCACCACTGTGGCCTTCGTGCTGGACTCTGCCAGCACCCTAAGTCAAACACTCAGAATTTTGGAGAGTTCATAACTGGTCAAGATCTGTATCAAAAATGTACAGCTCAGATCCACTTCTGGTCTAAAATATGCCAGGCCACATGCCAGAAGACACATACCTAATTACCAGGCTGTGCTGATTATTCCTTCTTCTGTACATTTCTCAGTAAATTTAGAGTAAATTATATCTTCAGCAAATCACACAAAAAGATGATTTAAAATTTAATTAGATGTTTTCTTCTCTTTTTCTTCATGCAATAATAACCAGTGCAGATTACAGGAACTTGGAATAATTTTTCAGTATGGCCATATTTTCCCAGGGTTAGATCCAATGCAAAAAAATAAGATAAAAAAAATCAGTAGGGCTTTTGGTTTGGGGAATATTTATAGCATATTCAGCGTTTTTCCTTCCTTTAATATGAAAACGAATAGTATCAGGCGACAGCTTCTTTGCTATTTGCAACCCATTGGAAAATGAATATTAGAGGGAAAATACATAATTTATTAAATGTATTGCTTAAGGTGAGAAACTTGAAATTGATTTTTGTAAGTCTAGTGATTTGGGGTAATACTTGGCATAGGCTACTCAGTTTGCTGAATTATTTAGTGCTAAGCCTGCCAGTGGGAATAACAAGAAAACAGATAGATTTTGAAATGTGTTTTCATTTGATTGGGAAAAAAAAGTTTTAAACTAAATAGCTACACTTAAAAAATCTCTATCCTCTCCTTATTAAACAGCTGTTGATGGAAGATTGCAGTTCTGCATGTGAAAGGAGTACCTGTGAGTATTGATTTAGTGCCACTTAAAAAAGAATATTCTAAGAGATTGTACTGCCCGTTACACTGCCACAAATGTTAAATATAATTAGAAATATCTTCCTGCTGAAACATTTTTTTCCTCAAGTAAACAAAAAGTACCTATATCTTAGGAGATAAGGACAAAAGGTGGTCAAAGTGCTGATGTGTCTTACACCTGTTTGAGAAAAACAACTTAAAAGAAAAATCCATCTCTTAGAAGGGCTCCTTTACTGCAAAATCAGTTCCCTGTATTAGAAAAGCACTCTGATTTCCTTCCGAAATTGAAAGCAATGTGCAAATCATCATTTTTAGTGAGATTGAAATGTTCCTAGAGGAAAGTATAATAATAAATAATGGCAGAACCAGAGGAAATGGTCTAAAGTTCAGCAGGGGAGGTCTAGATTAGATATTAGGAAGAATTTCTTTACTGAAAGAGGGATCAGGCACTCCAACAGCCTGGCCAGGGAGGTGGCTGAGTCACCATCCCTGGAGGTATTTACAAAACATGTAGATGTGGCATTTCAGGGCATGTTCTGCTGGCCAAGATGGTAGGGGGGTTGTGTGGTTTTGTTTTGATTTCATTTGATTTTCTGTGTTTTGTGGCTTTTTGGAGGTGGCTTTTTTGGTTGGGGTTTTTTTGGTTGCTTTTTTTTTTGTTTGGTTTGGTTTGGGATTTTTGTTGGGTTTTTTGGTTGGTGGTTTTTTTGTTTTTTGTTTTTTGGTTTGTTTTTACTTTTTCTGTTTGTTTTTAGGGTCTTGGGAGGGTTAGGTTTTTTGTGTTGCTTTGTTTTTTGTTGGGTTTTGGGTTGGTTTTTTTGTTTTGGGGGGTTATTCTGGTTTTGGGCTTTTTGGGGTTTTTTGTTTTTTGGGGTTTTTTAAATTTGGTTGGGGGTTTTGTTCTTCGTTTCAGTTTTGGGGGGATTGGGTTGGGTTTGGGGGGTTGTTTTGCTTGGTTTTTTTTTATTAATTTTTGCTTTGGTTTTTTTGGGTTTTTTTTTGCTTATTGCATGCGTGTATGGTTGGACTCAATGATCTCAGGTCCTTTCCACCTACAACTATTCCGTGATTCTGCAGTTCTGTAAATCTTGCCTTGTTTTATCTAAGTGTCAGATTACCTAGTATCTGAAATATTTCCTATGTATATAAAGAAAAAGAAAAACAACTTCTTGGCAACAAATATCTTCAGTCACCTCAAAGAAAGAATTGTTTCGGGAGCTAAAGTAAAAACCCTTATTTTGTCAATTCATATATTTTTTTAAATCATTAACAGGGGATAACTGCACTTGATAACAGCAGGCTCTTTTTCTCCTCAACACAAAGTTGCGAAAGACCTGAGGATGTAGGAAGGACCCCAGTAAGGAAAACCACACTCTTATCTATGTTTAGCTGGAAACAGGAATTGCTAGCAAGAGACAAACCAAACAGCATCTGAATCTGAAAGCTTTCATGCCCACCTTTCCCATTTTCCCCCCAAACTAAAATAGTCTACCCACCATTCTCCTGTGTGCTGTGACCAACGCTTCAAATAAACTCAATGAGAAGAGATGAAGACATAGATTCTGCCCATGGTTTCAGTCTCACACCTCCACTTGCAAGGCAGCAAAATGACCTCTTGGCAAAACATCAGAAAGTCTAAGGAATAATATTGCAAATAAATAAATGAATAAATAAATAAATGTAGCAAAATTCCCACAGAATCCAAAGTGTGTGTGTGGTCATCCACACTCAGAGTCCTCCCTGCAAAACTGCCTGCAGAGTAGTGCCCCACAGCAGAACAGAGCAAGTCAAAGCCATCACTGAAACAAACAAACCCCTGAAACATTGCAATTGGGCCAGCACGATGGACCTGCATGTGGACCTTGAGCAGTGAGGAGTTGCTATATGACTAGGTAGTAGAACAGCACCTTATGCAATGACTAAGAAAAACCTTTCACCAGGCTGCTGAATTTTACGTCGTCCCATTTCCCCATATGACACCTTTTCTTTGGGTATCTTTAGATAACACTAAAAGGATTCACAGACATCACAGTATGAGAGGGTGCCAATGTGTTCATTCACAGAAAGCCAAGAGTTACAGCAAAGCAACAAAAACAACAAAAAAAATCTGATTTCTGTGCATCCACTTTCTTGAGCTGTAGGAAATAACTGGCTTCCACAATGGAGCAGCTTCTCTGAATTTCACGTGCGTTCTTCCTCTGAACACTGTTTTTGGCATCTTTTTTCATGTGTCACAAATTTTTACTACAAATGACTGGCATACATTATGATAGCTTTAATCTTCCAATAATACACTGTTTTACCTATTCCTTGTCATGTCTTTAAAAAGAAAAATGCTCAATGTATTTTTCTTGATTAATTTTATCAAAGACAGCTGCTCTCCAGCCTAGAAACTTTTGCAGAGTAAAAAGGCTGTGGAAAATTTCCAGGTTCGTGCAAAGGCAAACATTTTAGGTGAGGAAGAAACCAGTTGAACAATTTTAAAAGAAACACAGAAATATCAATTTAATCAACATTTACAGCTCCTTTTGGAAGAAAAGGTTCTGCTTTTTAAATACAAGCAAATGCAAGCTAGCATTTCTCATGTTCAGAGTTCACCAAAAAGCAACTAAAATACATCTGCAAAGCTTTCTGAACATCTTTTTATTTAGCAGTAAAAAGCAAATATTCCAGCTTGATGACAAGAGATTAGAAGTATAGAACAATGTACAAATTGAATATTTTTTTTCACCTGTGGACTTGAGAAATATCCCCAAGCTGACTAATAAATCTGGTCATTTCCCCTCAGTCTCACTCTTGTTCAGCCTTTGAAGGACTCTTTAAAATTTGCCATATGCAAATAAGACAGAAGAAATAGGATAGACATGGGTATCTACAGGGAAATAGATATGTATAATTTTTAAGGAGAAAAAAGAGGGCAGGATATAAATTCCACACACCAGCCTTCTCCAGAGCTATTGAATTCAGCTGGAATTTTTCATCCAGCCTCACTGATCTTTGGACCAGACTTTTATGATGCAGTGCAAAGTTCTTCTCTCTTGCAGAAGCTTCCTAGGTAACCCAAAAGCCAGCCTCTGTGCTGGAGCCCTGCCACCCCAGCTGGGGCTACACTCAGGCTGCATTTCAGCCTGGACACCTGAGCTGCAATCTGACCTATTTAGCAAACCCAGCATATTGTTTGTTGAATCAGACACCCCACTTAAAATGCAAGCATCATGTGGATGGACTCTGTCCAACTCTCCTTTGAGTCCAGATGACCGGAATCAAATTTATCTGTCTACTCGTGCTGCTCTGTGACAGCCTGGCAACACAAAGCAGTTGTGAACTTAAGGAACCACTTGAAACATACTTGGCCCAGGGATAAATGGTTTTGAGAGAGACTGGGCAAGGTAGTGTGATCTGCACAGTCATTTTAAGTGGGGCTCATGACATTTAAGGCTTTACGTTTTCCATAGATGATGCCCTGGCCCTGTGCAGCAGTGGAAACAAGGGACTGGACAGTGGACAGCAGATTGCATTTGTCACTGAAGTTTTTCTAGTGTGTTTCCTGCTCTGTAGAAGGTGAGATAATTTACTTGAATTTTCTCAGCTCCTTTGCAACTCTATCAAACGCAAAACTGATATGAAAACCAACTGCTCATGAGCAAGATGAAATAAAAGTTCTTCACTTCTATAGTCTTTTCCAAATACAGTAGATTAGAGGAGCGGTTAGTTGGTTTGGTTTGGTTTGGTTTGGTTTGGTTTGGTTTGATTTTAATGGAAAACAGTTCTTGAGAGATTCTGGTATTTCAGAAATTACCTGAATCTTTCACCACTTGAAATCTTTTAGTAACTTGAAAGACATAAAATTTTTAGCAGGCACCTTTTCTATGCAATTCCTAAAATATAACTAACTACTTTTTTCTTTATTTTAATTTTTTTAAAGTGCTCCTACTCAATCTTGAAACAAATGTAGACTGATATTCTGAACAATCTTTATGTTCTTTTACAATGTAATGAAGTACCCCCTTGGGCTCACTCAGAACTGGATGAATTTACATGAAAAATCATACGAGCTGTTACAGTACTTTCAGCTTATCTGGATAATGAGATCATTCTTTCTTTTTTGTGCAGAAGTATCCATCCATTTGGAAACACACAGTTCAGTATGTAAAATAATAAATGGGTCCTCATATAATATCACCTTCCATAACTACTCTAATTAGCTAATTTCCAGTAATTTCTGTACATAACACTCCATGCTGGTTTTAAATTCTTCCCATAGCCCTTAAAATCATGCCTGTTTTATTTGGTGGCTCGTTCTTATTGATATATAAGTATCTCAGCACTTCACTAGATTACATTTCTTCTTATTGACAATTACAGACTTGCCAGCACAAACCACAACAGCAATGCAGACCTCTATTATCTGCTTTGTACCATCTCACCTTTAGGAACAGTTTGAAAAGCTAATTGGTTTCAGAGCTTCATTCACTCTCCCTTTTTGTTATATCATCACACTCACTGCTTTTTCAGAAAGATAACAAAGGCTGGGGTTCTTCCTTAGTTTGGTCTCTTTGTTCTTGTATTAAGTTGCATATTCTAGCTTCACACTTTTACTTATTTAAAATGACAGCATATTTAATCTTGGGGAGGTAATTAAAAAAAAGAAAGTTAGAAATATCATATCATGTCTGGCTCCTCAGCTCAAGACAGCTTAATAATCATGGTCTAGAAAAATTAACTGCAGATTTCTCAGTATTAATTGTTGGTTTTTTTTAATGTCTGTGCATTGTCAGCATTAACAATAATAAAAGGGTAACTGATGGCATCACTTGAATCAAAATTATTTGTACTATATGAAGCCAAGTTGCTATCTTGCACTAAATGGCAGATACCCCTCGCTGATGGTTGCACCAGCAGTAAAACAGCCTCTCAAGTGCTAGTACATATAATGTCATGCAACTCTATCTGTTCTAAAGTCAGAGCCATTCTGGTGCAATTCACAGATGGAAAAAGGCCATTACTGGTCAGTACACAGTAAGAAAGACATCAGGGTGCACAAATCTGAGTATTGGGAGTCCTAAATTGGAGTCAACAGCTGAGCCTCCTGTGCTCCCCCTTCAACTAAACCTGTGGAAATTGAATATATATATATATATATATATATATGCAGAAATATATATTTATATTTGCAAATGTTCCCTTCCAAGTGTCAGGGTTTCCTCTCCCAAGTATTGATTTGCTCGCTCTCACACACAGACATTCCTTAGACTGTAATTCATCAATACTTGGAGGAGTCTTAATTTTGTTATATTTGGACATGGTCTACCACTTCAGTAGCTTTCTGAGGCTTCCATGCATTTGTGAGATTAAAACAGTAACTATACTAAGAATACTAAGAATACTAGACAGCATATATCCCACAAGGTAATGTTGGAAGACAGAGTTGTAATCTCCATTAAAATCAATTTAATAAAAAAATAAAGTTACACTCTCCTCAAATACTCCTTAACATTTCACAGTGATAAACTTACTAGACATGACACAAAACAATGAAGAGACAAAGACACATTTTAGGTGTGTGATGTGCCTGCCAGTTATAGAATCAGAATTTCAGGGTAGGAAGGGACCTTTAGGTTAACATAGTTCCAACCCCTCCTGCCATGTTCAGGGACACCTCCCACTAGGATCAGATTGCTCAGAGCCCTGTCCAGCCTGGCCTTAAAAACTTCCAGGGATGGGGCTTCCACCACCTCTCTGGGCAACCTGTGCCAGTGTCTCACCACCCTCATGGTGAAGAACTTCTTAACATCTAGTTTAAACCTACCCTCCCCTAGTTTGAATCCAGTCCCCCATGTCCTATCACTATCCAACATCCTAAAAAGTCCCTCACCAGCTTTCTTGTAGCCCGCTTCAGATACTGGAAGGCTACAATAAGGTCTCCTCAGAGCCTTCTCCTCTCCAGACTGAACAACCCCAACTCTCTCAATCTGTCCTCATACGAGAGGTGCTCCAGCCCTCTGATCATCCTCATGGCCCTCTCTGGACACACTCTAGCACTTCCAGTTGCTTTTTTTCTCCTCACAAAGGTGCTGTTAGGCCTCATTCACTCAGGATCCACACCAAGTCATCCCAATGCCTGTGCTACCCAGTGGCTGGGCTGCTGGTGCTCAGGGCCCTTTGGCTGTGGGGCCCTTTGGCAATCACTGCACGGCCTCCTCCTAACTCATCCCCAGACTTCTGCCCCATGGCGGCAGCCGATGCTACAAAGCAGCAAAGCAGTTCCAACGGCTCCTCTGGCAGCAGGGTGCCCTGCCCCTTCCTGCACTGCCTTTGAGCCGCCGCAGCCCCGGAATGCAGCAATAAAAGTCCAAAGGAGGGAATGGAGCCTGCGGCCTGCCGTGGCCCCGCGTAAAGGGCGCTGCGGCTTCCCGTCTCGTAGGAAGCGCCCCCTCCATGACCTGTCGTTTCTGCTGTCGGGACAGCTGTCTCTTTGCTTCCTGGAGCAAAACACCACCACCACCAAAGGAGAGTGTCTCTCTCTTCCTTTTGTTTCACTGCTTCTCTTCCACAGGGGCTCTCTGAACTTGTGTGCCCAGCTGGAATTAATACACCCACGGTCTCTGCAGAGAAAGCTGGGGAAGTGGAAGTGGAGGGGGCCCAAGGGGGCAATGTGATTATTTGCTGTTGAGATGCACATAAATCAGAACAACTGCATCAAGCTGTTGCGTCTCGGAGGCAGGATCAAGGAGAAAGGAACCTCTCTCTGTTTGTGGTACTCGGCTCCTAACTTTTATGTGTCAGGTCTCCAGACTTTTACGAACAGCCCTTGGCATAAGTAATAATAAATGCAAAAGAGAGAAAGGCACATCTTTCTACAGCTTCACATAAGCCAGGATGGATGGATTATAGGCAGGCTGTAAGGACTCAGGTACATCTGTCTGCTAAAGCTTCAAAGCTTGTATCTCTTCCCAGAAGAGTAAGTGGCAAAGGTAAGGTAGGCAGGGAAGGAGAAAGAGAAGGCAATTTCAAAGTAGTAAGGACTATTCTCCTGTTATTTATTTATGTCATTCCATTACAGTAGCAGTTAGGCCCTCGTTGGTGCATGACCCATTAGAATATCACCCTGGCCAAACACCCTGCTGGCCAATTCACATCACAGGCAAACACCTGGCTTATGGATTTCCTCTTTACAAGTTGGATATCAAGTGAAACAGAGAAGGAGGCATGCCAGGGGCTTGTCCAGACAATCTTTCTGAGGAAGCCTACTTTCTCATTCACAGAGGTATACCTCTAAGGTCAGTGGGTTTTATAGAGCTTTTTTTCTGCCAGTACACTGTGACTATAGGCCTGGAGATCTTCCTGCTGTGAGCCCTTGCTTTTAGCTTTAGATCCCTGCAAACTGGTCTGTGCAAGAGACATTATTATATTGCCACTGGAATTAAGCTGCATGGAATGAGGATGTTCTGCCACGTTTTGGGGCTAGAAACCATTTCATTTAATTTGCAGGAGTCACAGCCAGATAGACCCCAGGCTTGACATTAGGCTGTAGTATGTGTTTTTTACTGTGCTCTGATCATTACTAAATCTAAATTTTGTTACCTGTGGCATTTACAAATGAGGAAAATGAGGTATAAAACAGGTGATGTTTTTTCTCAGAACCAAGAATAGAACTTTTTGAGTTTAGAACTCAGCTAAGCTGATATGCTTGTGTTGCCTAAGTCCTTCAACAAGGATACAGGCTTTAGGAAGGGAAATGTCAGAGAAGAGGGAGATTTGCTGTAAGAGGGAGATCTGGTGTTAGCTTGTGCAAGATATAACAAATTCGTGTTACAGAAAGAGAAGATGGTGAGGTCCAAGGTGCTGACACTGATCAAAGAATAAGACAGGAACTTTATGGTAATTTTATCATAGATTCAAAAAAGTTGAGAAGTTTTTCTGAAGTAAAGACAAGAAGCCTCAATTTAATTCAGTAGGTCTTTGTAGAGATTTGCATTCCTAAAAATAACCATTATTTCAGAATGTAGATTTGGCCTGCTGGGTGAAGTTACTAGTCAATCCTGTCTGGTAGTCAGCCTGGGAAGTAACAAGTAGCACATGGTGATCAAATGGAATTACAGACAAAACGTGCTGTCCTTACCCAATTAGGCATTGCTACACATGGAGTGAAGCATTTCTTTCCAGCTCTCACTGCTGTTGCCTTTATGACTTGAGTATCAAGCCTTATCTCCTGCAAAGATATACATAGTATTTTGCTGTTGTAAAACCTGGCATTAAAGGTTTGGCATGGTTTTGTACACATTAACCTTAGGCTACTTGTTATAGTTGGAACTACTGGAGTTTCCATCACTGCAGTATTCCAAAAATACCATGGAAAGCCTTCATTGTCCACATGGAAATCAATAGAACCTCAGAAAGTCCTGGAACAAGGTGTACAGTTTGCTTCCAGGTAAATGATGGCGTATCATAATTGCAGCACGTCATCTGGGAGCAAAGATAAGCAGATTGATCTAGTGGGTGATTTATTGATCAGATGAGAAGAATGAGTATGTGTCAGGCTTCCTACACATCTGTACTGAACAGCCTTACATCTCTGTTCTGTGTGGTCTTTGCCAGGGCCATGGATAACAGCAAACTCAGGAATATCAGGTAAGAAGCAGCAGAAAGTAGACAGCAGGTTCCTTTTACTTCTTGGGCTGAATGGATTTCTATCAGAGCAGACTCATTCACTCCTGAACCTGGATTTGTCCTAAGAGAAAACAAGTGACAAATTGTGTTTCAGTATTTTTTTCTGACAACATGAACTGCCTGGAAATGATGTGAAGAAGTAACCTGCAGGCAGAAATGGCTGGCATTAACTAAGAGAAAACACCAACTTAGTTTGTTCCTTGGAACTGATCCATCTCTTTAGGACTACAACTCCTATCAAAGCTCAAGCAGTATGAACACCTTTAGCAGTAGATGCCAATTGATCATGTTCCCAAGTGACAGATAAGGAAGGACAATTCGTGCAGCATCACAGCTACTGTGTCTACAGAAATGTGCATCTCCAAAACAAATGGAACAGCCAGGAGAGAGACAAGCAATCAGATAAAAGAACCTCCCATTTTTTTTTTTTTTTAATTTATTGCCAGTGATGCTGAATGAGGAAGCTCTGGGAAATATTCAGGTCATCAGTATGGCTTTGGGTGGGGAAGAAAATGAGTACACAACCAAGAAAACATTATCCATTGTGCTCATTTAACAAGCAGGGTTGAGTATTTGTTTCTGAATTCTGCTAAGTACCTGTGCAATGTCTGCCTGTCTTTATTGTCAGCACTGCAGACCTTCCTAGTCTGGAACTGCCGTGGAGTCACTTTCAATGTGCAGAAGAGGACCAGTGACAAAGGTACATCAATTTTATCAGCAAGTCACTTTCCCCCAGCAGGCCTTTAGCCTGGTCCAGAAACTATCCATATTTATCCCCATCTGACTGGAAAGTTGTACTGCTCCCAAAAGAGCTCTTTGCATTTTGCACCAGAGCTGTCACTGCCTTGGTATCAGTAGGTCCAAAGTGAGCAGCTTCTAACTCCTGATGATGGTTCCAGGAGGCCTCATGATCATGTTTTTCCAGAAGGAGGACTTGCTACTATGATTAACTGGGGAAACCCCTTCTTGAAGCTCCCTCCAGGCATGTAGGCATGTCTTGGGTTTTCTGTGGGGTTTTTATTGTTGTTGTTTCATTTGGTTTTTTTTTTGTTGGTGGTGGTTGTTTTTTGTTTTTTTGTTGGGGTTTTTTCTTTGTTTTTTTCCCATTTTTTTTTAATTCCAGTTTGCTTTAGTACAATTTTTGGTACCTGGGTTAAAGCTGATCATTGTCACTAAATTGTCATTGCAGTTTGATGTTGGAGTTAGGCACTGTGAGGTATGCAATGGTTAGATATTTATTTTCTCTCTAACCTTTATTTTGGGGCACTTGAATACAATCCCATAAGCCTCAAAGGCTCCAGCATGCTACCACCTATAGGAGAGACCAGCAAAGTCCCCCTGGCCCTGGGAGAGGTCATAGGATCATAGAAGATGCTGAGATGGAAGGGACCCATCAGGATCACTGAATCCAACACCTGTCCCTGTGTTGGGCACTCCATGTTCAGAAAATAGTGACACAGCTGAAGAAAGAAGCAGTTCTTTCTTGCATGTTCCCTTTCTTTCACCTTAACACAGCTCAATCCAGGGATGTTTCATGGCCAGACCATGATAAATTAGCAGACATCATGCTATGTATGGTGCCTTTTTTAAGCTTTTCACAGTTTTTGTCCGTTGCCATCTTTTTTCCAAACCACACAAGTATTTCGCTTCTTCCAAAGGCATCCAAATGCATCTATAAGTTTGTCCCTGGTTACAAGTGAAGGATTTGTCTTTTTTTTTTTTTTTTTAATTTGTGCATTTCCACTTACTTTCAGCTACAGCTTTTTAATGGATTATAGGATAATTTAGGAATTTTAAGCAACAATATGTGTGATTAGTAGTTATGGTTTGTCTTCACTATTCTGAGGAAGGACAGCTCTTCCAGCCACAGGAATTTTCACTGCTTTATGTTGCTGGACTTTTAAGGTTGTCTCAGGCTGTACTCAGATCCTAGTGAGTATATAAAGAGCTGCTTCAAGCCCTGCTAGATCCTTAACTATTGAAATGACCATCATGGCCACTGGAAACAATACTTATTGGCATTCTTTGGCCTGCTCTGGCACACATTAGGAACTACATGCCACAAATTGGTTAGTAACATGGGTAAGCAGTTATGTTTGTGGTTTTTTTTAATTTTCTCTTGTGTTAAGCTGTGCTAAATATTTGTGATTCAGTGAATCCCCAAGTGAACTGGGGATTTCTTGCAAGGATATATTGAATTTCTGTGTCATGCATTTATACTGGGGTTTTTTTGATCATCCAGGACACCCCACTGCCATCATGTCAGCTGTTGATACTCTCATTCTTTCTCCATGATCTATATGGCATACTCCAGGAGCCACAGAGGATACATCTGCACTGGTTACTGTGCTCATGCACCACAAGTTATCTCCCCTGCTTCCACAGAAACAGCACAGCATCCTTGAGAACGTGGTTTAAGCATAACCATGGGCCAAATTTACTCTTGAGGTAACCACTAAACCAAAAGGTGAATCTAGGCACATGGTTGTCCTTGTTTGTCAGCAGTTCTTTCAAGACTTCTCTCTCCTGTCTAGTGGAGGTTGGTGGCAACATGCCCTCAACAGCTGACTAGCATGACACTTAGTCCAGAAAAGGGGCAAGTGAGGTTATCAGGTAACTCAACATCATTGTCACCATTTAGTCACCACCTGCCATGGTTGGGTTGCCATGGAGTTGTGGCATATGCTACACAAAATAGCAATATTATTTTAGAACTACTCAATGAACTTGTGTCCTTAGTCCATCAGGCTCCCTTCATGCCGATTTCTGGGATGCTGGCTGGAGCTACAGGGCTACTGCTGATGGAAAACATGAAAGTTGGTGTTTTACCAAGCAATATGATACACAAAGGCTTTTTTCTTTCTTTTTTTTTTTATTCCACGTGCCATAGCCAACAATGTTGTATGCTATTAGCCTGTAGCACAATTTCTGAAACTGGAATTTCCATTACTTGGAAGGAAGACTAAATGTTTTCTTTTTGGAAGGGCTTTATCTGTTTCTTTCTCTGCCGTCTTTCTCCCATGCCTCTCCAAAACATATGTTTTTAATATTTTTCATTTATATATAAGAAACACTGCTGGCAGACATCTTTTCTTTTACCTCCCACAGACTTCCGAAAAAAAAAAAAAAAAAAAAAAAAAAAAGAAGCCAGAGGGATTTACTGGTATGACAGAAGAGAGAGAAGTAAAAAAAAAATTAAAAGTGAATAAATTAATTCCTCAGCTCAAATGTGATCCTACCAGAAAGAAAATCAACGATTTGCTGAAATGCAGAAATGTTAAGGACTTTTTTCCCTTTTTGTGCCTTGAGATGCCATTTGGGAGCCACAATGTAAAACAATTGTGAGGAGAGTGGTTTTTCCCATTATCTTCAGTTGGCACTGGAAGCCAACTAGTTCTAGGAAGTCTCCCAGGGAAGCTGCTTTTTATACCTCTGCTCTAATTTTAGAGACAAGAGGTTTGGATAATGTAAGCATGCTTCCATCTTGTAAGTGGTTTCTGCAAACTGAACCTGACTGGAGCCTCTGAAGGGTCATGTATGTCTCCCAGAAGCTCTGGGTTTCAAATGTATGCTTTTAAACATGTTGATCACTCCTGTTTTTCCCACTTCAGGTGTTCATGACAGAACCAAGAGCCAAGTTATCAGCTATGGGAAATAGTTTTTAGAAACTGAAAGTGCCTGTGAGTGTGAAGAAAAAAGGACATCTCCACTTCTTAGACTTGGTCTAGGGGTCAAGAATCACCATATTTACCGATTTCATTGCTCAGAATGGCTTTTACTTACTACAGCCAACAAAAAGGAGCACATCTTAGGGTTCAGTATCCATATCTCTGATCACAAAGAACTTTGTTAACTTGGTCACTCTGGTGTAGATCCGCTGTAGCTGGAGATCTTTGTCATGAGCCTGGCTAGCCTCCCAGCACCACCTACTTCCAACCAAGCTGGATGCCACGAGATCCCACCCAGAGGAGTCAAGCCTCCCCAGGAACAATGAGTAATTCTTGGGAGACGCCACTGGAAGGCTGCTGCCGTGGCACAGGAAGGCCGATAACATCTCCTGAGCCACAGTGGCCCTTTGTGTCAGCAGACACAAGTGGGATGTTCCTTCTTAAGCTTTCCAGAGTTGGAGGAAGTGGGCCTTGAAACACAATGCTCATTGAAATAGGCTTTCATCTGGGGGGATCTCGCAGCGTAAGCGCCGCTCAGTGATGTGCTTTCCATCTGTAGCCGCGGCCTCCTGATGCATTTCCTCTGTTTGTTCCAGAGGGATGGATGG
Source organism: Calypte anna (assembly GCF_003957555.1). Lineage (NCBI taxonomy): Eukaryota > Metazoa > Chordata > Aves > Apodiformes > Trochilidae > Calypte > Calypte anna. The sequence goes on along the minus strand of NC_044246.1, from coordinate 59,021,670 downwards.
CAACACCTTAGAGCAGGCACACATTGTACTGCCTGGTGGGCATTATTCTGGGCTGCGGAAAACAGTCGTCCTGAGCAATAGCAGTATCCTCAGGAGCCTCTGGTGGAAGGGGATGACAGGTCGAATTACCTCCTCCTTCTCCTCCCCTCTCCACACGAATAGCACACTCATTATAGAAGGCTTTAAAAGCCTTTCCCATCTTGCCGTGGTGGTGATGTTGTGTGCTTTGCTGTTCAGAGTTTCTTTCAGCTCGGAAAGGCCACGTAGACTTGTAACACCAAACAGCTTAAGTTCTGGAGAGCAACACTGTAAATGGGGGGAAATTAGGATTGCAAATTAGGACTGTTGAATGTTACACACTGTTGTTTCACTGCTTGACAGAGGTTGGGTTAAACAAGAAATAGATCTGAGAAGGGTGCTGTCACTAAGAGAGAGTAACCCCAGCCACAACACTGTGAAGTCAACTCAACCCAACAGTGCTACTCTTGTCATATGGTTGCAGACTGGTCCTGTGCTTCAGACTGTGGCTTCACAGGACTTCTGGTTGTTCACAGAGTCTTGTAACTAACCACAAGAGAGATCTAAGCCAAGGTTGGTTGCAAGCACAAATGGGTACCATGTGAGTCTCTCGTGTGGGCAAGCATGAAAATGAATATAAGGAGTATAAGGAAAAAATGTGGATATTTCTAAAGAGCAAACGTTCTTATCAAATCCTATGGAACAGGTCCCCTTTTCTGCTATAGGGTACCGTGGAAGGAGATAAACATGTGCACTACTTATTTGGCATCTCCCTGCCAGAGGTATTTCAGGAAGGATCAAACTGCAGTGAGATGAGATTGGTTCCAGAAGGAAATGGAAGTAATTTGTCTTTCACAAACTAATTACTGAGCCTCAAGCCTGAGCCCAGCTTATGGCTCACAAGCAAGTTTTGGTAGCTGGGGATAGCTCCACTACTTAATCACCATGAGAGGTTTATAGAGAGCGGAAAATGCCAGGCCAAAACTTCGTTGAGTATGTGAGGAGATACATACTGTGTTGTGTGGAAGGAGGAAAATATTGTAAAAAATAGCACGATTGCCTCACAGTTCATTTTGGCAAAAAAAATCTATTTTTAAATTTTCGTATCTATAAATACTACTGGTCAATTCCCTCTGTGCCACCTATTCAGGCACTCTAAAAGCGAGATCCTTACTCCCAGCTGTCTCCAGTGAGTAAGTGCCATCCAGTCTGAAAGGGAGAAGAATGTCTTCTTTCACTCTTGATCACTTGTCTAATTGGGATCCAGATGTCAGGAGGCTTCGTGGGTGGGCTCAAAGCAGTTGAGTGAGGCAGAGCTGGATCAGGGGATGGTAGGCAGGCAGGAGGCCAGGCTGTCTGCTCCATGATTCTGCTGGGGAAAAGCCACTGGAATCAGAACTTAGAGCAAAGGCAGACTGAAAAGAAAAAAGCACACCAAAGAATATAACAAGAGAAAAATAATCAAGAAAGAGGAGGAGTTAAATGTTTTTTAAGAACCTCTAATTTTTTGTTTTCCTTACTGAGACAGGTCAGGGTATGCTAAGCAAAGGACAGCAGGATTCAAATTAGAGAAATCAGGAGACTATCAGTTTATTAAAATGTTAATTTACTGTAGCCAGGTGAAAGTAACTCAGCCCAGTGATCAAATGACATTTTTTGTCAAATGATAGGAAAAAAAATATGGTCCGTGAGAATTTTTATAATGGTACTGAGGATTACAGTGGTGTCCAAAGATTTTAGTCAAGTTAGACCTTTGCTGTTTGCAATGATGTATAAACATATCTTGCTCATTCAAGATCACTGTATAAAAAAATGCTGTATGAGAAGCTTTAAAGCTTATAGTAAAACAATCATCTTAAGTAGCTGCACATCTGCTAACCAAAAAGAGAAATGGCCACTAGCAGGTAGACATATATATGGTCATCTGTAGTGTGATATCTATTCAACATGTTGTTTTTCCATGGCTGACATTTGGGTACCATCAGAAACCTCAGTGTCTCAATAGGGAGGTTCAGGATGAACTGATGGTCCTGAACTGGGAAAGGATGAATTTTCCTCTTGATCTGAGTTGACTGAAGAGGGACCCTGGTTTAGACTGAAGACTATTCCCATAACTTTTAGGCAATTAAATCTAGGTGAAGTAAAATTCCAGGCTCAGTTTTTCACCTGAATTGTAGTCATGCTAGAAATGTAGGCATTAGTGTCATGAGGAACTGAATATAATAGAAAACAAACTTTTAATTTGCCATGCTTCTGAGATTAAGACATGATTTTAGAAGTTAGGTACTTCTGAAATTTATTGTTACCACATTGCAGAAATCAAGGGATTTGACTATCAAGGAGTTCCAAATGTTAAAAGGTGTCTTTGTATGAAAAATAACACATAACTTTAATGAAAGCACTGTTTATAAAGAAGCCATGTCACTTCCAAACATGCCTAACCTGTTTCAGGGGCTCCTAGGATTCTCTGTGTTGAAAGAAAATTTTCTCTATTGGAAGGTTGTAAATCTTCGAGATACTAAATATAATAATTCTGTTGGTTCTTGACTTTGTGCAGACTCACTAGATTTTTCATTATTTTCAGTGCATCTCTGAAGACACATCTGCCTAAATCCCAAATCCATTCTCCCAGAAGAAGTGAGTGACTCTATGATTTATACTGGGCACATAATTGTGTACTTGGAACAGGAAGGATCTGCAGAGTAAGGTGAGATGTCTTGACAGTGATCTAAAGGGAGGTGATAGAGGGATTTAACCTCTTAAGTCAGTTGTCACATGTTTATTTATGCAGTACCAGCTTTAGCCATCCTACCACAAGCTTACCAGAACTCAACAGCCACTTCTGCTTGCCTTCACTTAATGTGATACTTAAAGCATGGTGGAATTTAAATTATAAAATAACCACAAATGAAACCAGCTCATTAAGCAAAAATCCAAGTGTCAAACAGAGCATTAAAAGAGTAAACATACTGTCTTCTGGTACTCCTGGTATTCTTTATTTCCATAGAAAACTGTCTGCAGCTTTAGTCAAACTGTACTCTAAGAAAAGTTCTGTCAGATAGATACCATCATCCAGTGGCCTCTTCTTTTCTTTGGCTGATTCCAGTCAGAATCTCTAAATGTAAAATTCCGTGACTAAGTACCACTTTTCATCAACATGGGACTCAACTGCTTACCACAGTGCTGCAGCCGGGACTGTCAAGTGGTGGAAGATCTGTAAAGCACTGTGGTGGGACAGAATAGTCACAGCATTTCTTGGTTACCCTGGGCTGGGGGGGCAATGAGTAAGCAGCATAATACCAAATGTGAATGTCACTAGATAAAACATGTCAGCATGACTACAGTCTAAATATTACAAACTTAGAGCAGCTGATGTCCCTAGCTGCCTCCACACACATGCAAATTGGACATCAAAACCTGAAAAACCTAAACCTTGGTGTTGGTTAAGTCTGGAGGTGCTTAAATGCTTCATGATACTTGCAGTCCTCTTTGGGGTGTGAGCCAAGACACCCTGATGGTGTTCCAAAACACCTCGGGAACACAGCAGCACCAGACCAGGCTCCCAGGAAGAGGTAGTGACAGAGGCAGCTTCGGGAGCAAGGCTTGTTCTCTTCTGCAGCATTTCCAGTTGGTTATCTCTATGGCTTTGCTGTCCCCCCTGCCTTTTCTTCCCTGGTCACTGCACTGGAAGAAAGTGAGGGAGGAACTTAAATCAGTATTTCTGTGTCCTCTGCCTTCCTGTCCTTCCACCTTCACCTCTGCTCAGTGTTCTCTGTATCTTTGGAAGGAGCTGGTTTTCCCACCTGATCCAACAAGAACTGCAAACACCAATTCCTCCAGTGTTTTTCACCTCTTCCCAGCTCACTGCAGTGGTTTTGGTCATCTTTTTGTCTCTGTGCATTCAGCGTTTATCAGTTTAACAAAACGGATGGTGTGTAATTAAACATGTGATTTTTGTTACTCTCCAGGAGATAGCTTTTGTGCTTCATTGTGTTCCCTGCCTGCCTATTCCTGAGTCAGAAAAGTCTGAAGCTTTTCAACACTGTATGCTTTTGTTAAGGAACTCATCCTCAGATTGACTACAGATTCCATCTAGCACTACAATGGCATCTAACTCATTAATAAAGCCTGACTCTTACAAAAAGAGGCAGGAAGGGGAATTAGTAACTACACAAAAATTAATTCATTTAATTGAAAATTAATTTAATAATTAAATTACATATTTTTAATTAATAATTTAAAGGCAATTAAATTAATTAATAAAAAATAATTACAATTAAAATCACTAAAAGTAAAAATTCCCTCTTAAACTGGACTACCTGGGAGTAAGCTCACAAAGTCAACGAGAAACAGAATTCCAGATTCTGCATTCACTGTTGAATAGGAGTGACTCTCCTCCTAAAACTGTCTTCCTTCTAGGCTGACCCTGTGCCCTTGAGTCCTGTGTCCCTTGGGAGCTGCAGTGTAGGAACAGCACAGCCCCTCTGGGTCCCTGCCTGCTCCTTCCCTGCCGGCAGTGACGCATGCACCCGGATCTCTCAGGAAAGGGGTGAAATGGGGAGAGAGTCTGAAGAGGCCTCAGGATCTTTGCATTGCCTATGAGGAGAAAAAAAAAAAAATAAGCAGAGAAAAAATAGAGGCAGGGGTTTGGAGGTTCTAATCAGCAGTGATTGCTTCCTGTGCAGAAGTCAGCTGTTTCCATACAATAGCCAAGCTGTTCGGTCTCCAGGCGCCATCCCAAGGTCATCACTTTTCTATTGTTGTTCCCCACCCCCATGGAAAATTCCTGTGTTCTTTTATGTATATAAGGGTGTTTTGTTTGGTTGTGGCATTTTTTTTTTTTCTTCTGTTTGGGTTTATTATTTATTTATTTATTTTTATTTGGAAAACTCATGCCTGCCTCTTGTGGTTTGGGTAGGGTTTGGCACTAGGTAGTGACCTGAACTTGGCTTTTCGGGGCTTTTCTTTCACTTTGCATTATCAATGCCTGATGTGCTTCTTATCTCAACAACTTTTAAAGGTTTTTAAACAAAATGCTAATCTGCAGTGTGTTATGTAGCAGATGGAAGCCAAATTCAAATCTGACATATTTTTTCCTACTTGCTTTTCTAGGAATTCATGTGCCATTGGCCTTTGAGACACAGAAATGAGGCCACGTCAGTTCCTAGGTATTGTTCCCTCATAAAATATATGTCTGCTTACACACATACAAACACTGCACTTTTACATCTCCCTAGTGGAAACTCTGTGAAAGAAAGTGTTCTGTCCTAAAGAACCACTGAGCCATCATTGCATTGGTTTATTTTGAAACCTGCCAAGCAAAATTCAAAAACCTTTAGGATTTAGAAGTCGTGTAGAAAAACATTCATTCTGGGCAGCTTCTCTAGTTTCTTGGAATTCTTCCAAATCCCTTTCAGTGGGCTAGAGCTGTTCCTGGGCAACATTAAGCAACTTCTTAAAAACCACTGCTTGTTATCTGTTGCTGCTGGCATCAGCTGGACAATGCCACCTATAGCCCAGTCTATAAGTTTTGGAAGCTTTGGTTAGTAGTTTCCTAAGCAGAGCTGGAAAAAAAATGTGGAATGCACTGTGGGAACTGTTCATTACCATACCACCACTAGGATCTCCACATGAGATACAGGCCTCTCAGGATGTTCAGTGGTGATTGTGGTCTCACATCCTCTCTGGTGTTGTGTCACTTACTGCTCCTCAGCTCATGGCTTACACAGAATTTAGGACAACTCAGTGGCTTAACATGCATCCATTGAAGGAGGCCAAGTCACATGAAGTCTGTGTATTTAATTATAAAAACGTGTTTTTTCTTGTTTTATCCTTTTCTGTTTTTTTCCTCAAAGAAATGTGTTTTGATGGTCTCTACTGCTGCTGAAGCAAGGGAGGACGAGCCACAGCAATGCCCCTCACTGTGTCTGGGTTTGGGAGGCACTTGCTTGGATATACAGACTGCTCTGAACCTGTAAGCTATCACTGCTTGTAACTCAGCCTTTAATTTGTCTTTGGGTGATTTTTTGCAGTTTGTGCTTCTTACAGTGCCTCAGGGGCACAGAAATCTGCTGCTCAGCTGCCAGCCTAGTTCATTAATAGCTGTGCCTCTCAAAGTTCTTTTCAAGAAGGTATGGTCAGACAGGCTTCACAGTTCTGCTGGGACCAATTGATGTTAGAACACTTCTGTTCAAAGGCTTCTTCCCAGTTCTGTGTGTTCTGATTATTTCTTTTGTGGGACATCATTCCACTGTAATAGTTTCTTTGGGGTTATTTCTAGCCACTGAATAGATTATCATTGTACCATTAGACAGGACAACACAAAAAACCTCTCTGGTGACTGTAATTTTGAGAATCCTGAGTGAGTTGCTGTTTCACATGAAACCTGTGTAGTATACACAGGACACAAAGCAGATGATATGCTTTTTAGCCTCTCTGAATAGATTTTTGCACCATTGAAGTTATTTTAAAAAATAAAATGGTTTTTTTGGTAAATCAGTGTTTTGTCATGTTAGCAGTTTCAGTGACAGGTAAAAACTTAAGCACGAAAGGCAGTCAAGATATGGTACCTGTACACCTCTTTTACTCTTTCCCTCATGGCTGTCACAACCATGCTATGTCAAGTGCCAATAGTTTTGTGCCACTGTGATAAAAAATCAGCATTTTATTCTGATTCTGATTCTGCTACACGCAGCTTTTAATTAAAGGCCCTTTTCCTGATATATCCCAAAAAATTCTCAAGAAGGATTTTTCCTGTCTAATGCTTTCTGCCACAAAAAGATACCCAAGCACTTTCTATTAAGTGTGGTATTCTTTGTCATTACTGAGCATCTGCACTAGTACAGTTTACTCGTTGTTATTTTGCAGAAACTGCTAAGTCCCCAGTTGGCCACAGTAAGGCTTAATACAGATTTCTCTAGAGTCCCTATAGTAATGCCTTTAGAGCACTGTAGCTCTTAATGACACAGTCCTAGGGTTTCAGATAACAAGGTCACAGCAGTATGTCTGGCTTTGATTCTTAATGAAAAAAGTTCATGTATGTATTTAAATACTTAAGTGCAAAAGCATAGTCCAAAAGCATAGTTAAATAATGTTTTAGAATTGTGAAAGAAAATTAGTAATACTATAAGAGACGCTGCTGTAAAGTCTTTATATCACCCATCAATAAAATTTAAGAGAAAAAGAAAAACTGTTCCTAATTTGCACAATACCATGCTAATTTACCTCTCAGACTGGACACTTTTCTGTGTCACCCAAGTGCCACTAAGCAGACTACCAGGCAGACTGAGCCACACCTCTGCTCATGTCCTTTCCATCCTTCTCTCCCCTTCTTCTCCCTGGAAGAAAATGGTGTGACAAAACCAACTTGAAAAGAACCAGCTTTTGGTTCCCAAGACAACTGAAAATTCATTCCCGAGAAACATAGTCAGTGTCACCTCCACCCTTTATTGTAATGGTTTGAATACTGCTTTCTTTGAATATTTTTTAGTCATGTTCATTGTTTCAGGGCAATGGGTCATTTAAAGCTAATAATATGTAATACTGCAGACCCCAAATTTTATGATCATGTAGGAGCTTTGTGCTGTTAACTGAAAAGTATTGACTACTCAGGGAAAGGGGATGAAATGGAAATGCTTTGGGATGAAGGAGATTATCTTGAGGTTTTATTATATTTGAAGATAAGATTTGCCCTCATATATTGTTATATGCTCTAGTAATGTTTCTGAAAAGGAGGGACAGATTGCCTTTCTCACATTTAATGTGAGATATTTCCCAGATGCGTTAATAGCTTATATTCCAACCATTTTTTTTGTGTTTGTAGTCTCTTCCTAGATGTCTTGTGTACCTCTGAAGATGATTCTTTCCTGTTATGATTCAATAGCTATTTTGTTAAAATCCTGCAAGTTAATTAGATCATATTTACTGTCAAAATTGCTGTTATAGAGGTGAAGCCCCTTGACATAATGACTGTGACACAGCTTTTTAAAATCCCTCAAGTAGTTAATTACATTTGTGCAGAGCTGGAGTACTCTGAGCTGTAGTAAAAATGTAGAAAGATTTTTAGGAGGGTATAAATCAGTCCTTAACTACAATCTGTTTTGAATTATCAAAGGCAATAGAGAGAGAGAGAGAAGGGGAGCAGAAATGAGATAACTCACGTGAAGCAATAACGCAGGAAATAAAAACCATATGTAAGCTAGGACAGGAAAATACACCAACATATTCACCTTCAGAAAGTTGTAAACACATTTCCATGGAGAGCAGAAATGACTGTAACCATCAGTTGGCCACTGGGGTCCCAGCAGACTTGGCTTTCACACCCTGTGGCTGAGCCCAAGGCAGGACACTGCCCCCATCACTGATCTGCTGTGGGCAGGGGCTTCCCCATGGACCATCTCCCATAGCTCAGGAACTGCACACGGATGTTTCCCCTGTTACAGGAGGGGATGAGACCTCACCCTGTGGCAGGAAGATGCACAGGACAAGTCTGTGCAAGCACACAGCCCTGCAGAGCAGTTGGCACCAGGTAATTGTTGGTAGAAACTTTATATACACTTCAGCATTTAGCAAGTGGGGACACTGAGCAGACTGGGGTTCTTGATGCTGTTAACTAAAGGCCATTATTTTTTAGTTTGTGGCAGCTGGGTACTCTTGAGAGAGAAAAATAGAGCTAAACTTGTGGATGATGTGAGCTTGTGCAGCAATTTCTATTCTCCTATTCAATTTGTCTGACATTCAAAGACTAGATATAGTATAAAGGAATATTTTGGGCGCTACTACGTACCTTCTTCTTTCTAGGAACCCCAATGCATGGATGAATTCCTGTTTCCACTTTATACAAATAATTTTTTCTTCTTCCTTGGCCTGTGACACTCATACAAAAGAAGCTTCTTTAATCACTACCTAAATATAAAGAACACTAACAAAATGCACTGATCAAAGTAATTCATTCATCAGCAGAATGATTTTTGCATGTTGCTACTTTGTATGTGAGAACTATTACACAAGAAGAGAGGCTGTGAATAGACTTATTGTTTACATAGTACCAAAGTATAAGGTTGCTCCTTGTCACCAAAACAGCACTGAACCCTCATGATACATTAACATGTGCGTGGTAGCTGATGACACATCATTGCTGCCTACATTAGCACAGCAAAGATGCTTTGTTCTCTGATGTCATGAGTTTCAGTCCCATCTGGGGATTTACTGACTAAGCCACAGTGAGCTGCTGTGAGTTCCCTCCCAAAAGGAGAAGAAGAAGAAAATAGACAGGCTTTCTCCTTTCTGTTTCATTTCAGGAATACTGCTAAGCACTGACAGTTATTTCCCTGTTGGTAGCAAAATATTACTGCAGTTCTTTCAGACAAGAGCTACATACACTCATCAGTAGAGAAAAGGCCCATTAGCCACCCCAGGACAAGGCATAATGGTGATTCCTCTCAGTTCAGATACATAAATCATAGATGAAATGTTCATTCATATAAAATTAGAAACTGCAACTCCATCCTACTGTGGTCTGGAACTGGTAACTGCTCCGCATTTCTCTAAAGCAGGCCACTTATTCCCCTCCACAAATGCAGACTGAGGGATTCCAGTTTTACTGTCACGTAGACACTTCTTAAATTCTTTCTTTGTGCTTCTGCAAGTTCTTGTCTTTTAGTAACAGCACACTAGTACAGTACAACATACAAGCATTGTATAGGCACTCACACAAAACTGTTTTTTTCTGCCTTCTTCACCATGAGACACAGGTGGTGCAAATGTATGATCAGAGCTGAGGCACATGAAGCTCTTCAGGTGGTTCTTCATACTAAACAGAAGAGGACATAGGCCTGGACACTTTCTCTTACTTGAATGTGATCTTTTTGAGTGATGATCCCAAAGTTGGAGGTTGAAGAATTAGCCTCACAGCATTCCTATAAAGCTGGGATGATAGGTACATTGTTAAAGAAGTGGAAACTGAGTCACAGAAAAGTTGTGACATGTACGTGATCACACAGTTAATAAGAGGTAAAGAAGATCTAACCAATGACTTAAATTCATCTTTTCCTCCTAGTTATTCATTGCATGATCTTGAGCACTCTGTATATAACAACTCATCCCGGAGAAGTGCTTTCAAGCTTCATTCCTATATGGCAGCATGTGGAGATACTCAAATGGAAAGGATAACTAACGATTTCTCATTGCTGTTGTCAAGAAACATGGGCGGAAGTCAAGTGTCACCTGAGTCAGGCACAGTTTGAAGATGACTGGTATCCCAGAGGGGACAGCAGAAGAGTGAGCTCCAGACAGGCTTTTCCTCCCACGGAAGCAATCCATTGCCAAAACTGGTCACCAAGACAGTGTATAGAAGAAAATGGTGGGTGCTGGGGGCAAGAAAACAGACTTGAAATGATTCCAGCACATTAAATCATTCAAATTTTTATGACTCCTGTGTGCTATGAAATCTCTTCCCCCAAACTGAGGGTCAGGTCTGAAAAAAATCTAAAAATAATCTAAGTTATGGAACAAGACGATAAAACTGAAATGGAGAGGAATCAACAGGGAAGACTGACAAATCTGGATAAAGATAAGGACTCAAGGACAGACAGAACTATGGATTAAAAAAGGGATTATAATTGATCTATGGAGCAGCAGCTGTCCACAAAAGTTAGAAAAAGGGAAAAGTCAGTTTAAAAAGTGTTTTCTCATCTCTACCACGAGAGAAAGCAGTGAGAACTTATTTCTTTGGGACATGGGAAGAAAGAAGTCTTCTGCTGTTGCAGAGGTTGCAGCACATCAAGTGAAGGGGTTATGAAAGTTCAAACACACCCAAAATCTGTCAGCTTCCTAACTACCCATTTTGGAGCTAAGTGCACAACAGACTAAATGCACAAGCAGGGGGTGTTGCAGGAAAAGTAGCTAATGGTTGTATTTAAAATAGCACTGACCCTTCCTATCTTACTGGCATTGACTACAGGGAGAGGCACACCCACCCAGCAGGTCTGCTTTACGCTTCAAATACTTTACTGGTCTGACTATTTTGCTTAGAAATGTGATTTCTTTTTACTGGAATTACTGTGGCAGTAAAAGCCCTCAGTTAGAACCCACTGTACAAATATGACCATACTAACAGTCATTCGACATCCCTTTCCATTTCCATGAGGAATTAGGCAAAGCAGTATAAAATAATACTGTATTTCTAAACTATGCCAGTGAAGAGGCTGCTCTATTACTAATAAGGACACCAGGAAGCAATTAGATTTTCTGGATTTATCATCTTACCTGGGTGAAAATTGCTGTCTCACCTTCACTAAATCTGGGCTGCCTCACAGCACACAAACTCTGTCTGGACAGACTGTTCGATCAATGCCCAAAGCTGAACTTAACCTTGTTTGATAAATTGATTCAAATCTGAACGTATCATTTGGCTGCCCTCTCTGTGGGTCGTCTCTAGATTACCCCTTCAGCAAAATAAATCCAGACTAATGATGCAATTGCAATGAATTTAATTAAGTTATGCCATCAATTAATAAAGGTTGACCAGCCCTAATAGCGTCATCATTGCTGTCCCAAAATAGTCCTTTGTAAGACCTGTTGAGCACTGCACAAAGCTTGCACAGCTCCTCACAGACACGCTTGGGACTGAGGTGTCCCTGGTCCAACACCAGAGCCACAGGGAGAAGGCAGCAGTGCTGGGCAAAGCCCGCTGCTCCTAGGGTCTTCCTGGCAGGAATAAAATTTTGCCAGCAAAAGGACAGAGACTCAGGCTGTGCAGCTCCTGCCTCAGAGAGGGAAGGAGAGGAGAGATGCAGCACTGAATGGGGGACTGTGAGGAGAGAATTGCTGGTGGTGGTTCTGGTGGCACTGGTGGTGCTGGTGGTGATGTGGGAAGTGGTGGTGGTTGCTTCTCTAGGAGGACCTGGCCCTTCTGAGCTTTTTTTCCCCTCGTTCCCCAAATGTAACCTCAGATCCCAAACACCCTCAGCCTCACCTTCTGGATGTGCTGTGTGGCCGGGCTGGGGCTTTTTGCTGGGTCCCAGCTCTTCCTGGCTGAGCAGCAGCACTGATGGCAGCTGGCAAGCAGAACAGGCACTGTGGCACATGCACTGGCAGCCCTAAAATGTACAAGTGGGTTCCAGAAAGATCTGGAAGGAGGCTGGTACTTGAGAAGGGGACTACACTGGAGCAAAGGAATTAAATACCTCTCTCACTGACACCTGCTTCTTATCACCATATGGTGGGGGGGGGCAATGCATCTGGCCTTATCCTGATTCTCAGTAGCTCAGGAAAAGATCTGAGCTGCAGTGCCCTGTATGCAACCTACCTGTGTCATTCCCTTATAAGAGTATCTCCAGGTGAATGAGTTTGTTTACTAAACTAAGCAGTGAGGCTGGGCTTGTGAATTGAAATCAGCTACATCATTCCAGCCTGAAAATGGGAGAGGGAGAATCAGTCTCTACTTGAACTGGATCCTGAAAATTGTATTTATGTCTTCTGCTCCACTAACTATCCTGCAAACTCAACAGAACCAAATCCCCACTGTACTTACGCACAGTCAAGAACAGCTCTCCTAACTCCTGCCAGCACAGCCTCCTGGGTGTTTTCCTCTACAAAGCTTCCACCTGCAATGGAGGCACCACACAGGTAGCAGGGCTGCAGAGACAGCCACACCTGATCCTGTGCATAGTGTCCTGCCCTGAGCACATGTGGAAAAGCTTTTCCTGAAGGAGCCACAAGCCAAGCTGCAATCACACTGCAGAAATTGGATGGGGAGGGCATTTGGAGGGGAGGGACGAGGTCTGATGTAGAGCTGGTTTCTGCCCAGCTCTGAGGATGAATGCTGAGAGTGTGCTTGTTCTATGTGAGTGTCCTACTTTGTCCTAATGGCTTAACAGGAAAAAAAATAGTGCCTGAATGAAAAAAAAAAAATATGTTCACATCTCTTTAATCCATTCCCAACTAAATCCCCATCATTACCTGCAGCCAGCGCTACATATAATTCAGGGGTTTATTTTTGTATTACAAAATTTCCCCATAATTATGGGGTGTAGTATGAAGTGTAGCATTTCTGTGTGTATATTTGAAGTGAGGGACCTGCCATTTTCTCCATTTCCTATTATATTACATATATTTTCCTTTCTGCCCACACAGCATTAGCTTCCTCTCTACTATACAGATAGGTTCATTAAGGCAATCTTTTGCAATTAAAACCTAAAGATGAAACTCCTTGTGAAGTACCCTCACAGATAGCAAGCAAGGTGTCAGATAAGACACCATATTTGATGTTTTGTTATCTTTCTCACCTGGAAGTCTTTGATATTTTGAAATAAAAAGTAGTTTTGTGAAAATGAGGGGAAATCTTTCCAAGGATTTGCCAAACAGTTGCACAAGTTTTTATTAGAATTCCTATAGGTAGAGAGATACAGGAGTGACTGAATTTCAGGGTAGTAAGAGAGTCCTGCAGGTACTCTTTCCTACTCATTCAGTCCCTTCTTATCTAAAGGATGTTGGCAGGAATATCTGTATATATTACCAAACAGATAAACTGAAGCTGTGGGGGAAAAAAAAAACTTCAGACACTAAAGGACTCCCATACATAAATGACAATATCTATCTTTGTAGTGCAGTAGCTTGTAGCTACAAGATCCTTAAATGAAACCAGCATTAAAGTGCATTACAAAAGAGATACTAGTCATGTCTGGTTTATGTTTGCCCAATATTTTTCATGAAGCTGCCTGGTAAGATTCCTGGATTACTTTATCCTATGTATTTGCAAAACATTTATAACAATACATCTGGATATAGCTGTAACAGTAGTAAAATAAAAAAATTCAAGACATAATAGTAAAAAACCCCACAGCATTCTATTTAGATAATAATTTGATAACAGTGAGCTAACTTAATATCTTAAATTTCAAAGAGAAACAAAATAAGCAAAATATGCATGTGCATATTTCTGATCTTTACAGATATCAGTCTTGTTTTATTACACTGTCTTATATATGCTTACTTTCCTTTTAGACTTAACAATGAACTAAAAAGTTAAAATGAAAACTTCAGTTCACTGATTTGTTTACTGCTATCAAGTCTGTCAGGAGATTTTGGCACAAAGATTGCTTGTGATCTTTTATTTAAAGTGTTCTTCTTCCTGTGTGACTCCTCACATCTTCATTGTCAAATAATTACTTTTCTTAGTGGGAAGCATGCAAAAATGTCATACCTGAGAACAGCATTTCTTTGTTTACAAGGCCTTTTTTTAAAGGGTCATTTAAATTTGACCCAGTAATATATCAAGTATTCCTTATCAAGGATCAATGGCATTCTTCTTATCAAGTTATGCAGTCATTAGGAAAACTCAAAAGTAGCTCTGTGTCATCTGTTACTATTATGATAATTATTATTTATTAGCATTGTAGCTATAATGTGGTCCCTGGGGGCATACTGTAATTGAGGTTACCACTTTCAACAGTTATTTAAACACTTGAAGCTCTTTTGACACAAAATTATATAATTACCTAATTAACTGGAAAGGGATTTAAGTAATTCCTATTTCTCTTTGACAAAACCAGTAGAAGCGACCCCTATTTTTGTACTTTTCTCTTGAGAGAGTAAAGGAGCCCCTGTAAAATCATTTACTTCTCCAGGCATCCTCTTCACAGAAAGCCTGAATGAGACAGAGAAACTCATTGCCCAAGGAGCGTTGATTTTGGGAACATTCCTCTGCTGCTCTTGATGCACACACATACATAAACTGCTACAAATGTCACTGAAGTCAACTGGAACCCCAGCAAATGCTTATAAAGCAACTATTTCCTGTGCTCATCTCATTCCTATGACACAACAGTAATTTCAACCCAGGCGACTTTTCCCAGGCCCTTTTTGTTGCCTGAAGAGAAAAACAAGATGAACTATGAAACTGGTGGCAGCTCTTCTGCCAGAACTCTCTCTAATTTTCAGGCTTTTTGAAGAGGTCTGTCCAAAGGCTTTAAAAAGGTTAAGTAGGGGGATCAGTTACTGGCAAAATGAATTTCTAGAGATGTGCTTCTCATTATGTGATTTTAATGCAAAAGTACACTTTTGCTACACACGGTGCTCATTTCCTGCAATCATGGGTTTAAATCCATTACATCATGGGTTTCATGTGTGGAGAATAGCAACATTTATCTAAAAAAGGGTTAGAAATTATGCACATGAGCTGGGATCATGAAATAACATGATTATGAAAGATAATCTTCCAGCTGGGATAAGAAAGAGCCATATAGGTAGATGCAATTTGCCCCTTTATCCTGCCATTTCACTCATTCTTTTCTCTTACTAATGCTCTCTTAGGATTATTTTTGCTTGGCTCTTTGAATTGATATTTGCCTGAATGCAAAGTGGATGGAAAAAATTACCAGCTTTGAAAAGCTATTTGCTTCAATGTGACTAGTGTCACAAGATACAGGATGTCAAAGAATCAAGCTTTCAGTTCTGCTTAGTAGATAAGATCCCACTTTCCATATGAAAGCCTGTTTTACCTGTTCAACTGCACCTTTTCTCTCTTCTTTCTACATTATCTCTATTTAGCTGAATTGGCTATTGATAAGAGCAGGGTCCAATAAAACAACAAAGCAAACAGGCCATCAGGGAGCCACCTTTGAATATTATTTGCATCTGAAATTTATTTCTTTTTGCCAGATGAGAATTTTCTATCAAGTTAGGGAGGAGGAAAAGCCTCATGTCTTACCTAGCCAAGCAAGACTAAGGACTATGGCTTATATGCAAAGGGTGTGTGATAAATATATTCTTTTCTATCTTAGCAGCATCTGGAGGCCTCAGTGGGGCCTGATACCCTGACACTGCACAGACACTGAGCAAAAGGTGCCTTCTACCTGCGAGAGCTTGCAACCTGATCAGGGAAGAGCAGCAAACCAAGATACAAGGCTACACACAAACACTGTGTAAGTTTGAGTCTCCAGTTTTATTTCACTCCTAGTGACTGCCAACCTGGGTGAGCAAACTTTTTAAGTACAGACCTTTCTTCCAGCATCTCTCAGATAAATGTAAAGCTGAAACACCACAGCACCACACCACAGATACTGTTCCCTTAGATGGTGGACACTGTAAGTGGTTCTTTTAGACAATACTATTCTCTTAAAACTCTAGTGTGTTATATGTGTGCACAAGCAAGCAACACAGAAACAGCTCTGCTTCAAATATTTTTATCAGCAAAGAAGTGTTAGAGATGCCAGTAGAGTTTAGCCAGTCTGTATTATGAAGTCCAAATTATAAAAAGAGGTCTGGACTATCATTGGACTGCCAAAGGTGCCTGCCACAAAGAAACCAAACCAAACCAAACCAAACCAAACCAAAAAACCCAAAAAAATACATTAAAAAAAACCCCCAAACCAACAAAAAAACAAACAGAAAAACCCAAACCCAACAACAACATAACCAACCAACCAATTAAATAATTAAAAAAAAACAAAAAACCCCGATGTCCACCAAAGACTAGGTCAATAACCTTCTTACCCTGAGTTCACAACCCTCTTGAACTGAATACATTTTTTAAAATCAGCTGTTGATTGTACATAGAATCCAAATGCAGCACATCAAAGTGTCACCTTAAATCTTATGTGCCCTTAGACTTCCCATCACTGAAGCAGAGGAAACTGTCTCTTGGCAATGCACACACAGTTCCTGCAGAGTTCAGGTCTTGTTTTTCTAGTGCTTAGGTCATTCACTATGCTTTGTTTTAGATAACCTACCCATGCTACAGAGAAGATACTGTGAAATATTAGTGTGAAAATTCACGGTCAAGAAAAGAAGAATTGCTTCAGTACAAGCTGCACAATAAATGCCTGTCACCAAAGAAGGGCAGGGGAAAGGGTAGCAGGTTCACTGGGTTGCTCATCAAAGCCTTAGTGTAGTTATACAGTGGGACCTTGCTGTGTTATTATGTTGTTATTAAATTGAGTTTAGGTCTAAACTGTTGTATTTGACAAAAATTCATGGCTATAAGAGCAGAATTAAATTATAAAATTAAAACACGTAAATATAAATAAGGGTTTATTGCACTGTTATTGCTCCTGTAACCAAACTCAGAACCATTCTGTTGTGTTGCCTGATTTCCTTGCTGCCTAAACTCCACAGCTCTTTCTCAAATTATTCTTCTGCAGAGTTTCAAGTGTGCTGTTTAGGCCAAAAAGATTAAAACTCATTCCCTTTGTGAAGCTCTGAATTTAATAAGTGTAAACTCTCTCTCTCTCTCTCTTTTTTTTTTTTTTTTTTTTTTTTTTTTTTAAGAATGTGACATATTGCTATAGACAAATATGCTGAAATGGCACAAAAAGTATGGCTGAGGGTTGCTGGGTTTTGAGGACAGTGTCACATGCTGCCAAGTTGCCTTTGAACAGAATTCTTTATACAGTAACAGCAGCTGAGATGTGAAATGCAGATTAGATGACTTGTCATTTTGGGGGATTTTTCTTCTGAGAATGGTGTCTGAAGTCCTGATACCAAAAAATGAGAATTCTAGAGAAAAATTATCATAAAATATTGATGCAGTGTTTTTTCCCTCTGAATGGGAAAGTGAAAAGAATGGGAAACATGTTTCAAATCTTCACTACTGCAGGTGAAACACAATACAAATCAGAGCCTGAATTAAGATTAGAATATCCAGGTCCAGTTGTGGTTAGAGAAGGTACAAGGAAAAACTTGTATGACTTTAATGACTACCAGAAAGCCTGGAATTGTACCAGTTTTACTATGAGACTTTAATAATGTGCTGAGTAATCTTTACTTATATATATGTATATATATATATTTATACACACACACACAAACACACAGAAATATCATTTTCCAGATATTTTTCGGGAAGGATATTTCTTCTCTACATTCACTACAGGACTGACCACTTATGAACACTAAGGCTATAACTGTCTTTTACAGTTATGAATTAACAATATTACAGCCTTCTATTTGCAACATCTAAATTTTCCTGTTGTACACAGATAAACCAGCATCCAGGCTTACCCATAAGCACTTTCCATTGTGGTATATCTCAACTGCTGCCTACATTTGTCTGTGCAGTGGAAAAGAAATTAAACACAGCTGTCTACATACTTATAGTACAAGCAGTACTTTCCACTTACTGACTGCATTACATGTACTGTATCATAAATAAATAAGTAGATTTTTGTTTCTTTGACTAGCTATTTTATTTTTCCCTCACATTTTTTTTTCTGGAGTTGTGTTAACATCTGACAGATTTTTTAGAGGGGGTTGTTTCCTCGAATTTACAATTATTCAATATATTTTAATTTCTAAGTGTCCTTAGACAGACAACCATTTAAAGAAAAAAAAGAATAGAGCTGCTAAATATTCACGGTACAATAAAGGAACCCCATGCACCCCAACTGAGAAGGTGTTTATTCTCAGCAGAAAAATTTCACATACAGGAAATGGGAGGATGGGAAATATACAGTACAGCTCTTCCAAGACACAGCTACGTCAAATCATTACTCTGGGACAAACTCAGCTGCTTGGTTTGAAGGACAGATCTTATCAAGCTAGCTCTAAAGGGGAGTCTTTTTTGCTCCCTTATTGCTACATAAGAGAGGAAGAAAGCTTAAACCCTCTGCAATGTAACTTGAAAGGGGAGCTGGTGGGCTGAGCTGGCCAGGACATGCTGAACTCCTTCGTGGAAATCTTGCTCTGGGGGTGACGTCAAGAGACTTTCTGCCCTGTGGTCTCAGTGCTCAGCTTGCAAGTGAGCATTGTCAGATTCCCAGTTATGTTCACCGAAGGGACAAATGTGGGTGACATTGCTGCCTAAAAGGAGTCACAAAATAACAGCTGAGAACTAAGGTTTCCCAAATAGGCAGACAAGCCAGGATGCAGCCCGGACACGTGGAACAGATCTAGACAAGGGATCGCTTTCATGACTAGTCACCACGTCACTTGGTCTGCAAGGACAAGCAATTCCTTTGGCTGGGAGGTGGGGTTAAAAGCACTTTGACTTGCTACCAGAGTTATGAAAATTAAGGACAGTCAAGAAGCTTGGGTGAACAGCTCAAATGGAAGGCAAGGAGATTAATTTCCTTCCAATTGAAAAAGATTGCTACCTGGTGTCCTGTTTAGTACTGGGAAAACTGATAGCAGAAAAATTCTTAGAAAAAGAAGAGGAATACAAAAGCATAACAAAATACTTTTTAGGGACTTGCACATGCACCATATTAACAAAGAAAAATTACATACATTATACCTGTCAGTAGCTGGGGACTGTGGTCTCTTGGGACCTGCCATTTTCATGCTAAATGATGCCCACTGGTTGTACCTTCATGCTGAATGACAGGATGGTGGCCATGTCATCATGGGCATCTCTTCTAAAAAGAAGCTGGACTGACCCTGTCATAGCTTGCAAAAACTTTTAAGAGGAATTGTGGCATCTCGTCCCTCACAAGTTACTGTCATGCTCCATTTTCTTGGAATTTCTTCAAGGCAGGAACACACCGAGGACCAGAGCTCATGCTATTATTCTTAGTGGACATAACCACTGGACTCCGGATAGCTGCAAACACAGAAACCCAGACAAATATTATTTTTATTTTTACAAAACAAGGCTCTGGTTTCAAATGGGAGAGAATTCTCAAAAGAGAACGAAAGCAACAAATAACAGATAGCAAAGCTAACCAAGCAAAAGAAGAGTGAAAGACTAGTTAAAAGGTGACAACATAATTGAAATATGTTAAGGTTGCATGGAGGAAGAGTTAGAAGTTCTGTGCACATTTTTGTTTTGATTCCCTATACTCTTAGATTTTGGAGTTCAAGGTCTGTCTGTGTCACTATGTTGAAGGAAGAAAGGATGTAGGGTACACCAGAAGAAAGGAAAAAATAGGATAGTTCAGGGGAGAGTGGCAGGAAAAAATAGAGGGAAGGAGGAAACTTAAAATTATGGGAGTGTTATAATAGGAGAAGGAGGGACCATGGGGATAAACAGCCACAAGAATATGGTGAGAGCAACCCTTTTCACATTTACAGAAGCATGAAATGAGTTACCACTGTTGGTGGAGGATCTAATGAGCCCTGGAGCAAAGACATGGCCAATGGAACTGTGCAGAGCACTGCTGACCTGTAGGAGAGATATGCTTCTGCCTGTCTTCCCATGTGATGCTGCCTGGGAACCATGGCAGAGTCATAATGTGCTGTGGGAGGCTACGCTTAAAGGTGATCCTTCTGATTATTAACTCCATGAGGGAACGTGGCAGGCCAAGCAAACCCTGCAGCTCTGGTCTAGGATGAGGAACAAGATGAAGAGATTGGATCTACAGGATTATTTATTATGCTCTGAAGTTATAAACAAACATGTGAGGGCAAGCACATTCCAAGCTGAAGTGCATTCATCATTATTGTTAGCAATAGAAATGAAAATAATTCTTTGTGCTTCCAATAGGAGTGCAAATCTCAGGATAAAAAAAATATCTGAAAACATGAGAATATTGTAATGAATTTAGCTTCATGCAAACCTTGTGAAGTAGGCACCCTTATCTGTGCATTACAGAGGAGGAAACTTTGGCATGGGGAGATTGTGATTTGCCCAGGGCCATGCAGGAAGCCCAGGCTGCATAGAGCCCCAAGTATGAGTGCCAGCCCTCTGCTTCAGTCACAAGATCATTTTTGATTTCCTCCATTAGTTGGTTTTCAAGAGTAGTAAATCGGACAAATCCACACTTTGCAGACTCAAAAGTAATCTTTATGCTATCTCACAACCCAGAATGTTGAGAACCATGTGGTCACAGAAATCTGGTAAAGGAGATTTTACCTGCATTAAAGAGCATAAAAGTTAGGCATTTTATAGCACTAAATTGGGTAGTCTTTATAGACAAGTCCAGTGTCAAGACCCAGAACAGCCTCAAAACTTTTTAAGATGTATTTTAAGCTCCAGGCATGAATCTTTTCAGTTCCGTCTCTGAACCAATGCATGTTTAATTATGGCAGGGAGGCATGTTTGCCCAGGAGAGCTGGCTAGCCCCACCACAGAACACGTGGTCCTCTCTGCTTGGGGCAGTTGTCTGGGGGCTGGATAGGGTCCAGAATCCTTTTCACCAAGGTAGGACTCAAACATTGCTCATACTAATGACTGAATTTTCTCAGCATTAAGCAATTTCTCAATAGGTGGAAATAGTCACTATCCTCCTTATTTTGCCTGTAGCCTCATCTGCCAGTGATTTTCAGAAAATTCTTATCAGCTTAGATCTCCCAGGCAAGAAAGGGCAGGAAAGATTCATCTTGCTTGTGAAAGCCCTGCAGGGGCCTGAGTTGGGCACCCAGCTCTTCAGTACTTCAAGGACCATCACCATCTCTGCTCAGTCCCTACAGCAGACATATAGTGCACATCTAACCTTCTTGTTGCCATGCTCAGAGCAGACTGCAGTCAAGCCAGCCCCGGTTCTGGGATATATTGCAGTGCAATCATTTGCCCTGGCAAATTTTGCCTGCCTGCAGCATCATCCCAGACAGCCTGATATTCCTGGGCTGGTATTTGGTATTTCTGCACTTCACTGTGTCAGTTTCCTGAAGCCAGGCTGGAGATCTTTTTGCCGTGCTGCATGTCACATAAGCTTGTACACATAAAACAGTGGTTAGTGATGGAAGCACAAGTGCGCGTTGACTTCATCTGTTTCCAAGACTAAGAATAGCCAACAGAGAGATTTTGAGGAAGTAATTTTAGATTTCGTGGTCAGTAGTGCCAGCTTGATATCTAAGTTTTCTTGTAGATCAAACTTGAAGCCTTTCACAGACCACACTACCAGAGCCATATCAGGGATGAAAGAGTCTGGAATGCAACTATTTAGTTTTCTTGTACATTTCATACCTAAATTAATAATGTCATAAATATTTGTTTTCTTTAAAAGTCTGATGCAGTAATATTTTATCCGTATGTTTCTGCACCTGTTCTTTCTTATACTAGCTTCACACTTAGCCATGGCTGAATGATACTGCTTTCAGAGTTTGCTAACAATTAGGCAGAATAATCTTGTTTATAGTAGCAAATGTTAACCTCAAGGGTGCTATGTTTGCTTCACGTCCTCTCCTGATATAACACTACTCTTGACTGTTTTCTGTATCTCTCCCATCAGCCAGTTTTTATCATCCACCTTTTTTATGCTATTGGACAAACAATGCTCCTTCAGTGTCACTCTAAGACACTGGTGTGCTGCTGTGTCCATAGTATCACTAAAGTCCAGACCAACTGAAAATGCTGCATTTCCACATCTTTCACTGAAAAAGACTGCCAACCTGGCTTAGTAGATACTCAAATTCAGGGCCTAGATCCTTTGATCTCTAATGTTAGGAGCCAACATTCAACTCTTATGAGTTCAGCCTGGAGAAGAGGAGGCTCAGAGGAGACCTCATCACTCTCTACAACTCCCCGAAAGGAGGGTGTAGCCAGGGGGGGTTGGTCTCTTTTCCCAGGCAACTCTCAGCAAGACAAGAGGGCACGGTCTCAAGTTGTGCCAGGGGAGGTTTAGGTTGGACATTAGAAAGAATTTCTTTATGGAGAGGGTGATCAGACACTGGAATGGGCTGCCCAGGGAAGTAGTGGATTCTCTGTGCCTGGAGATATTTAAAAAGAGACTGGATGTGGCACTTAGTGCCATGGGCTGGTAACTGCAGCAGGAGTGGATCAAGGGTTGGACTCGATGATCTCAGAGGTCCCTTCCAACCCAGCCGATTCTATGATTCTATGATTCTACGATTCTATGAATGGTTGTCACCACTGAGTCTGTTGACATCCCTCAGAGGAGGAGCTTGATGGTGTGAAAATAAACAAATTTTATCTTTCACATCTTGAATTAGAATTTGGTTTGACACAAGTAGTTTTGTTGGTTGGTTGGTTGGTTGGTTGGTTTTTTTCCCCCACATCCAACATGTGCAGAAAGATGGGAACAGAGTTATAAGAGGCAAACAGAAAAGATTTCTGTGGAAAGTCACTCTGCTAGAGTGTAACAACACCAGAGATGTCTCCCTGCCAGCCCCAGGCAGTGCTGCAGAGTGGCCCATGTGTCACACCAGCCCTGGGAAGGACATTTGCACAGAGGCAAGTGACATGCTGAGAGACAGCTCGCAGCACACAGGAGGATGTGCTGTTCTCATGAAGACAGCACACAGGCAGCACGTATTGCTCCTAACTCACATGACCTACTGCCTCAGATCAGCTGATGGCATCTCTGATCACCAGAGAGGCTATCTTTAGTCTTTTCTCCTTTGGGATCACATATGAACCACATGAGCATGACCCTCAGCATCGCAAGCAAGAAAACACATCTGCAGTTGACACTTGCCTAACTACTTCTTGTTTCTGCACCAGTTTCACAGGGATTTGTCATGTGGCATTAGGAAAATCAGTTCCTTTCTCCTCCTGCCAGTTATCCTATCTGCAGCAAGAATAATAACTCCTTATCTCACATCAGTGTGCAGGATTTATCTTCAGCTTGCATCAAATTATTGTCAGTTTCTCATCCAATTCTTGTCTCTGAATATGCTACAGACAGCCAAAAAGAGAGCAGGAAAGTATCAAATCCATGAAGAACATTTAGGTGGAAGAAAAGACTTTAACCTCATAGAAAAAGGACCTTCCAGAAACAGCCTGTGCCAGGAACAACAAAAGCCTTTGACTATTAAGAGAAGTAATGCTTTACTCTTTAAACTGGTCATAGTAGCTATCATTCAGTTAAATGCCAGCCTGTAAACATACTTAGCTGAGTCCTAGGAGAACAACCCCAGGTTCATTTGATCCACTTCATGACAGGAATTTGCTGGATACCTTCTGCAGCAGAGCTGGTGGTAACAAATGGCTGCCTGGTCAGTGTGACTGCCATTGCAGGGAGCATCATTCCTCAACTGCATGGCCCATTCTCAAGGCTGCAAGAGGTAGCTGGGGGGAGCTGCCTCCTGCTAGCTGTGATTGATGTGAGGGCTGTGGCACTGTCTGCTGTGGCAAATGAAGCAGAGGAAGAAAAATTATCCCAAGGATTGAGCCAGTCAGTCTGTAGAAGCGTTGGTCCTGCTGAGCTGACGCAAGACCAGGAAAGTCTCCTTGTGTGGTCAGCTCCATGAGGCCTCATTACCATGCTCTGTGCCCTCAGGTCTTCCTTTGCTTTACCAGGTTTGTGCCACCAGAATGCCACACTGCAGCACTCAACATGGGCCAGTTTCCATAGCTGCAGAGGAGACTTCTGCTGCCACTGAGGAGAGTGCCTGGCTGCCAGCAGGTTCTCCTGCACCAATGAGTCACATCTGAGTCACTTGTCCCCTTGCCAGGAATAGCCAATCTTCTTCTAGGGAATACAACAACCTTCCTGGATGACACAATGAAGTTAACTGAAGAGGACAGGTGAGACATCAGTGTGCATATTTTCCCAGCAAGGTTTCCCAGGTATTCAACCATCAGCACCTAGCAACAGTTCCGAGACAGGTTTAAATTAGCTGCTCCTCCCACCCTCATTGATTTTCCTTTTTGGCTCAGAGAAGGAAGTTCTTAGCAAAGAAAGTGTAGAGAAGTCCTGGGAAAAGATGAGAGGCAGCTGTTGTCAGCTCTGAGGACTTCTGCTGCCAGATCAAGGTGTTCACACGATGCAATGTTAATAATGCCCTCTAGGGAAGTCTCAGGGGAACTCCGATTTCCAGAATAGCGAATAAGTTAGTCCAGGCTTTTCGTTGGTCTTCTTCAAATGGATTTGTAGAACTCTCTGTGAACTTTTCTGCTGAAATGCACCTCTGCACAGGCCACACGAAATAAGATCTTTACCCACCAGTTCTGGAGTGACTGGACCAGGAAGGCACTGCTTAGAGGTGACTGGTCCAATTGAGATTGTAAAGCCTCATATTCTTTTCTCAGTAAAATTTGTAAAAATTATGCTTTAAAGGTAGACCTACTCTAAATTGACTGCAGAGGGAGGACAGATAGACTTAGGAAATTATCTAGGGAATAATGATGAGATCTTCAGGACATAGCTGGTTTCCTTTTGTGTTGGCTCCTTTCTGGAAGAGACATTTAAATGTGCCCTTATTCATGCATCAGTAAGCCTTCTTTGATTGCAGATGCCTGTCATCTCTCTAACAGGAAGAAATACAGACAAGGAGTGCCGCCTAGTTTCCGATCTATTTGGTGGCCAAAATAGAAGAGAATGCCAAAGAATGTAAAATTTGGCAGCTGCTTCAGAGGAGCTGAGAAAAGGCCAATCTTGTGCAAGCAAAGGTGTTGTAAAACCTAATGATTTGAGCAACTGAAAAAAAACAAGTGACATGAGAAACAGAACCACATAAAATATTCATCTCCCCAGAGGAATCATTTAAAACTATGGTGAGGTCAAAAAGCCTATGTGAGATCTTCAGAGAATCCTTCACCAGGCAAGTAGTGCTTCAGTTGTCTGGAAGCATGATTACCTTCCTCTCTGCAAAGGAAATACCTTTGAACATTCCCATTTGAACTTCTCATTGCCAGCACATTTAGAGAAGGTTCCAAATCAGCTTCAGCCCTCACTTGGTAACCTCTAATAGACAAAAAACCATTCAAAATAAATGTTCCAATGCTTCAGCAATAGACAGAAATCACTGCCATGATACAAAGCAGAATGGGCAAGACACCCTTTTGCACATCCTCATTCATGCAAAGGGCTATAACACCAATACTCATCTATTGCAAATCAGTGAAACTGAATAACATTTGGTTTCCCTTCAGAAGTTGTGCATCACTTCCATGTATCCAAACATGTTGCTGATATTAGTCAATTACTGGGAAGTAAGAAAGATTATAAACTTGATTTTGAAGGTGCAAAACAAAGACAGCAGGAGCTCATTTAAATTTCTGCATACGGTGATGCAGG
Organism: Calypte anna; assembly: GCF_003957555.1. Classification (NCBI taxonomy): domain Eukaryota; kingdom Metazoa; phylum Chordata; class Aves; order Apodiformes; family Trochilidae; genus Calypte; species Calypte anna. The sequence continues at coordinate 58,995,796 of NC_044246.1, read as the reverse complement.
ACAGGTGGGAATGTCACTTCTGAGCTGTGATTCCAGTTCTCTTCTGTAGTTAGTACATAATACTTCATTTCATAATACTCTGCTCTCTGTGCCCCTACCATGACTCTGGAGATGCTTTAACACATAGGGTGAAGGGGTCTTTTCTCATTGAAGCAATCAAATCTTCAGGAGCAACACTTTGAGCAAAGGATGAACATTTTTTTTCTGTGAAGCAGGGAAAAAGAACCTACTTGTTTTTTGCTCTGTGTCAAGGCAAAAAATAATTGCTATTTGTCTTTCACTCATCTTGAGCCCTCTCAGTGGGAGAAATAAACCATGCTAGAAAACTCACCTTGTGATCTGTTGGTATAGTAACAGTGAATTTGATAATATACCTGGTCTGCTTAATGATCAGCTCTTCATTTACTCCTGATTAGACTGTAAATACTACCTACTCAATGATTTTACTTAAGCTTCCCATAGCTTACATCGTAGAGACAGTCAGGGAAGCTGTTGTTCAGGGACCACTCTTTTAACCAGCTGTGCCATCATGTTTTTCTTTTCTTTCTTCCTTTTTTTTTTTGTTTTTTTGTTTGTTTGTTTGTTTTGTTTGTTTTGTTTTTCCAAATGAATGAAGTTAAAAATTTGTTTGAACTAGAACTGTCTACTGATAAAGGAAGATTAAAAGATAGTGTCCTAGATGATTCCCCTGTCTGGTTACTTATCCTTTATACCACAAGCATCCAAGTGGAGACATAAACATGGTGAATCATGTTCAACCCTATGAAAATGTTAAAACTGAGTCTTTGATGAGGTTTCTTAATGTATTTCCCTCTGGCAAAGTTTTCTAGGCTCCTTCTGCAGGAAATATTTTCCTCTCCTGTGTTTCAGTATTCCAGAGGACCTGCGATGAAGCACTGAATACTCTTAGAAAATTCAATACGTCTGCTGTCTTCCCCATGTAACTCTGCAACTCTATATGTTGAGAACAGAAAATGTCTGTTCCCTGAATACATGGGACTCATGGTGTTTCAGACTTTCCTGAGATGAAAAAAACAGCCAAGGGGAAATCATATGGCAAATGATTATTTAGTATCAAATGAGCTTAGCAAATTGGAAGAATTGGTTTGTCAGAATGTGGAAACACTGCTGGTAGCTGAAACAAGACTGGGTATAGCAAGCTCAGCTGTCCAACAGGAGAACATAGAATGGTTTGGGTTGGAAAGGACCTTGAAGATAATCTAGTTCCAACTCCCCTGCACAGGCAGGGAAACCTTCCACTAGACCAGGTTGCTCAAAAATGGTCCTTGTAGCTCCTGTCTTCAGTTACAAAGTGATGACCTAAAGTAGTACCCAAGACCAGCTGCTGAGGGACTTATCTCTGAAATGTTGGCATGAACAGAACGCCAGGTGTTAGCTGTCAGTCAGGTGGTGAAAGACTTGAGCATTGCATGGGCTGGGAGAGCTCAGAGCTCCATCCCTTGAGTAGAGTAACTTTGCTGCTTTGTGGGCATGGCAGAGGGAAGGAGCTATACAACACAGAATATAAAGAAAGATGCAAATTCTAGTGTAAAGGTGTTCACCTTTGCCAGTAATTTAAGTAATATAGTTTTAGGTACCTCCACAGTTGCCTGACCTGCTTTTTTGAACTATCATGTTACCTTTGGATTGTAAACTCCCCCTTCTCTCATTCCCTTGGCTTCAAGATGATTAATATATCAGCTGATCATCCCACACTGGCTTCTCTGCTTCAGACTGAAAAGAAGAAATGTCATAAAGTCACAGTATAGCCATGAAAGTAGCAGCAGAATGTATGCAAGCGTTGGATTTACTGCAACTACAAACTCTAAAACCCAACAATAATACAATTTTAGAACCTTACCCACGGAAGAGATTTGCTTTATAGGGTCTGTCCATTTTTAATACTTGATTTAGCTAGAATTAGGTTTGTGCAATAATTACTTCTCACATATGATAACAACAAAATCTGATTTCCAAAAAATGCAGTGAATATTGAATACCATATCATAGGGTCTCTGATGAAAAAGAGTAGACACTGGTAAGTTAAACATAATTTATCATTCATAGAGGCAAAATAAAGAGCAATAGGCAAAAAGTCTTATTTCTTGAACAGCGGGTTATACCTGTCAACTGGAAGAGAAAGACTAAGAACCATACTGAGGACAGGTTTTGTTACTCAGGCTCTCAGAACAACCTGCATCCTGCTACACATGGGAGAATGCTCTTTCACAGACAGTTTTGGGATTGGTATTAGCAAAACTATCATGAGGAAGAGCAGCAGGTTAAAGCAGTAATCCAGGCCAAGGCAGTGCCCTGAATCAGATCAAAAGGAGATTCCCATAAGCTCCATTACCCTGGTTTGAGGGCAGCAGTGGGGCTGGCCTGACTCATTCATCGTGTCATTCCTGTGGGCGTCCCTCCTACCCCCTGTTAATCCCCAGTGCTGCTCTTGAGATTTGCCATGCTAAATGAGACCTGCCTTATGTGGAGTTAACCCACTCCAAAATAGATACCTGCAAGATGATTTTGCCCTAAGTTCTTGAGTGATTAAATACCTCTAAATAGCTCTGAGTGATGAGATGCAGATATCAATGACCTCTCCTCAGGAAATAGAAACCCACTAACTTGATTCTCATCTGCTGCCTATTAGGCCTGGTAATGAGGTTGGGGACATGGTTATTTTACATTTTTTATGTCATGTAGTCCACCTTTTTTTGAGCATCACAGTACATGTAGAGAAGATAAGAACCACCTCTTTAGATTTCCACATGCCTAGGACGTGTTTGTGCAGCATTACTAGCAATGCATGAAAGTGCTTGTCAGACAATTTTCTTTTTGTCAACCATTTCCCATGAGGTGTCCTTTACAGTGGGGGACTCCAGGCTGTTGGCAGATATCCCTTTCCTGGCTGGTTTGCTTTGTGCATGGCTGCAGTAGCACGCTGCAGTCCCATGAGACCTGCTTATTACTCCCAAGTAAACTTTCCCCCTTTGACATGAAAAATGAGATCCACAATGACAGAAGGTTGGGACATTCTGCATGCTTAAAATCATAAGGCTCTTTAATTTCTTTTTTCTTTCAGTCAAATGCCAAAGAAAAGAATCATGTTAACCCATGATTATAAAACATGCCTTTGATGGATCATGTGTTTGTCTTGTTGTACCTCCAAGTCAAATATTGTTTAAAACCCCATCAGCTTGCCAAGATATATAGAAGAGACAGGGTTCAGGAGGCTGGCAGGGAGCTAGCTATTTTAGCTGCAAAATAACCAGCTACCACAGGACCAGGACTGATGCAAATGGATGAAGGGAGCAGTCAGGGCATGCAGCTTCTGCAGCCCATGGTTTTCTTTTAGGCCACCAGCATGGGCAACCCTGTCCATTTGGTCTCTGATCATGGGGCCACCTGCAGATGCCTGGCCTAGTTCCTGACTTCAGGGAACCTCTTGCTGCCCAGCAGCAGGAGGGAAAGAGGGACAGACTTTTGGGCATTATGGGGATGCTCCATAAGGGAGAGGGCAGCTTAATTGCTTGGTGATGCTGGCACATGGATTTTAAAAGTGGCAGCATCATATTTATGACCTAAGAGGACAACTTGATCTGACCTTTGCAGTGATTTATAAAGTATTGCCTTCTGGATTTGCTGTGCTAGGTTTAAAAAATAGATTGCTCTGGAATTTCTTCTCTACAGATACCAGTGCAGGCAGGTGGCCTGAGAGAGATGGAAGCTCATTTTCTCTTGACTTTTGCTGTCCTTTTTTCTATGAAAGCTGTGAGACTATTCGTGTATGAGGTAAATGACACTCGCATTATACTGAAGTGGTACCACAGTGAATCAGAGACCTTTTCAAGCCACTTGAATTTTAAGGGGATAAAAAAAACGGTATTAACTAAACATAGAAAAAGGAATGACAGATGAAAAGTACAAACTGAAGATTCCAACATCAAAAAGGTATCATATATATATATATGCCTATTTAAATGCATACCTCTGGCATCTGGTCCAGGCGCTCTGCTGCCTACAGACAGCAACAAAAGGTAAAAATTATAAAAGGTGTAATTAAAAATAAGAGGCAAATATAATTTAAAGTTGTTGAATTTGAACAGTAGCTTAACTATTGCTTGAGTGTCCCTGAATCTAGCTGTAGAAGCTGGTTCTCAGGAATAGATAGGTGTAAGGTGTACCAATGACAAACACAGTCCAAGTGTGTTGTACAAACCCCAGTCCCCCAGCAATGTTTCCTGCTCACAGGCAATAAATTTTCAGAGGAGCCCTCTGCTCACTTACATGCATTGCACTTGCCTTTATGACAAAGTGTAAAATCCTTCTACCCTGCTACAAGAAACTTAGGATCTACAGTTTAAAAAAAATCTGCATCTCTCTAGTGTAATGGAAGAGCGAAATAGTAGCTGAGGATTTCCGCGTTATTCTGCTACTACTGAGAAGAGACCAGCTCCATCTTCCTTACACCCACCCTTCAGATACTTGTAGGCACTAACAAGGTCTCCCCTCAGCCTTCTCTTTTCCAGGACAGAGTCCCAGCTGTATCAGCCTTTCCTCATAACTTAGATGCTCCAAATCTCCAGTCATCTATGTTTCCCTCCTCTGGACTCCCCCCAGTAATTTCCTATCTTTCTTGAACTGGGAAGCCCAGAACTGGATGCAGGATTCCAGCTGTGGCCTTACCAGGGCAGAGTAGAGGATAGCATAATTTCCCTTGGGTGAATCCATGAAAATTACATTTTTTGCAATCACATGTTTTGTGATGATGTCCAGAACAATTTTTTCTAACACCTTACCAGGGACAGAGGTGAGACTAATCAGCCTGTAATTCTCTGTGTCCTCCTTCTTGCCCTTTTTGAATAATGGAATTACATTAGCCCTTCTCAAGTCCTCAGGCATCTCTGCTGTTCTCCATGACCTCTCAAAGATAATGGAGAGTGGCCTAGCAATAACATCTTCCGGCTTGCTCAGAACTAAGGGATGCAACCCATCAGGGCTCATGGATTTATGGACATCCAGTCTGGCAAAGTGGCCTCTAACCTGATCCTCCTCTACTGAAGGAAAGTCTCTCTCTCCAGACCTTAACTCTGACCTCCAGGGCAAGCTTTTGCAGTGAAGACTGAAGCAAAGAAGGCATTCAATAACTCTGCCTTCCCTGTGCCTTAGACCACTAGGGCACCTGCCTCATCCAACAGCAGGCCTACATTTCCTCTATTCTTCCTTTTTTCATTGATGTACTAGAGAAGCCCTTCTTGTCCTTGATACAGGATTTTCCCCAGCTTTTGTTCCAGGTGAGCCTTAGTTTTCCTCCTTGCACCCCTGCATTCTCTGACTACATTCCTATATTCCTCCTAAGTGGCCAGTCCTGTTTTCCACACTCTATACATTTCCTTCTTCCCTGTAATTTTTTCCAAAATACCCTTACTCATCTACAAAGGTCTCCTACCTCCTCTGCTTGATTTCTTCTTCACAGGTCTTGAGCTTGGAGCAAGCAGTGTTTCAAAGTTGCCCAGCTCTCATGGGTGTCCACACCTTCCAGAGCCCTGGCCCATGGAATTCCACTGAGTAGATTGTTGAAGAGGCTAAAGTCTGCAATCCTACAGTCTAGGGTTGTAATTTTACTTATTTCTCTACTTCTTTCACAAAAATGGTAAACTCCAGCAATTCGTGGTCATTGCAGCCAAGGTTACCCCCAACCTTCACATCCCCAACAAGATCCTCTTTGTTTGTTAATACCAGATCCAACAGCACACCTCCCCTCATAGGCTCAGGGAGAAAGTTGTCATCAACGCTTTGCAGGAACCTCCTGGACCTTGCATGCCTGGCTGTGTTGCCTTTCCAAAAAGTATCTGGATGATTGAAATGCTCCATGAGAACCAGGGCCTGTGATCATGAAGCTGCTTTCAGCTGCCTATAAAAGGCTTCATCAACCTCCTCATCTTGATTAGTTGGCCTGTAGTAAACACCTACCACTCATGGTAGCCTGCCCCTTAATTCTAACCCATAAACTCTCAATACATTCTTCCTTCTCTCCTAGGCAGAGCTTGATACATTCCAGGTACTCTTTCATGCAAAGAGTCACTCCACCACCCTGTTTTGATGACCTGTCTTTCCTAAACAGTATGCAGCCATCCATGATAGTATTCCAATCATCTCTGCTATCCCACCATGTCTCAGTAATTGCACTGAGATCACGGCCCTGGAACTGCACACAGATCTCTAGGTCATCACGTTTGTTCCCCATACTGTGTGCATTGGTATAAATGCATTTCAGCTGGGTTAATGGTCCTGCCACCTTTTTGAAGGGAGAAGCCCTAATTCCCACCAGACAGCTCTCAGATTCTGCCATAGCTGGCAGCCTATTAACCCTCCCATCCCCTGACGTAGCTGACACTGTCCCATTGGCCCTGGTGTGTCACTCCCAGGAGTCTCTCTAGTAAAACCAGTTATACACCCACCTCTCTTCAAGTCTAGTTTGAAGACCTTTTTATATATCTGCAATATATTTTTTTGCTCTTGATTTCAGCATCCTGGAGGATTCCAGCAGCCACTCTGGACCACATGCACAACATGGGACCATATCCCATAGAAAGGCACCTTTTTTTGTATATACTGGAAGAACAAAGCATGTTTGTCATCAAACAAAACAAGTCAATATACCTTGAGCCATAGATTAGGGTGGAAATCACAAAGCAAAACTGCAGTGGATTCATTAAATAAGCAAATGTAATAATGCAAGACAAGGCATTCTTCTAATGAATGTAAGAAGCATTATAGCATTTTTCAAAGTCACATTTGTTTAGTTTAAAAAGAATTATAACAAGCAGGAAAAAAAGCTAAAACATTTCAGTAGTTTGATGTGTAAGCATAAATGAAAATAATCCCATAAAACAGTGCATGTGCATATAATCCCAGATACATGTGTGTATTTTGTCTCCTGGATGTTCCGCACATCATGTACTACTCTGCAATCAGAAATGTACAGTACATTCAGAGGTTATAATATGAAGATTGCACAAGGTAAATAAATACTGAAATTTTTATGAGTGAACTCATAAAAGGAGGGCAAAAGCCAAAGGGTAGATGAGGATGAGAAAATTATGAGACATGCAGTAAAGAAAGAAATGTAAACCAAGCATGATTTTTGTTTGACATATATTCAGAGGAACATCCATTAACATCATAAACTATTTCAGAATTCAGAAAGCTAAAGCTTTGCTCTTGCATTATAGTTATCCCACTACCTATCTCTTGAGTTACAGCCTCATTAAGTTCCATTAAAATCATAGTATTCTTGTGTTCCAGGTGTGCTTTGGAAATTCTTAGCTACAGAGCAGTATAGCTGAAATCAATTTACTTGCATGCAGCATTGTAACTAAATTGCAACCAGTACTCTGCATTTGCACATAGCCTCTGCATGTCAAGATTTTATGGCAGAGAAAAAGCATGAATACAAAACTCAGTGTATGCAGGTAGGGCTTTGCAAATCAGTCTGGGGGTACAGGTTCAGACTGGGTGCAAATGAATGGGATATTACAGTCAGCTTCTAACTAAACCAGACTCTAGTAAGACCAAAAAGTCAGATTTCCCAGTACAAAAATTCTGACAGGCCATGACTACTGGCGCCTACAGGCTGGGGTTCAAGGACAATAAAAAACTTTTATACTATCGCAGAATATAAAGAAGAGTAGGACTACAAAAAAGGCACTTTTATCCAAAGACCAATTGACACTATTCTTGATGTTTTCCAGCTATTCATGGAGATTTTGACAGTCTTTCCTGATCATTATCTCACCTGGCTGTACTACCCCAGTACTAAGTGGATACTGCAGGCCTGCACAGGCAGACAAGGCTTGCTGATATGGAACAGAACAGACACTCTTTACAAAACTGCTCTATCCATCTGGGAAAAGTGGAAATCCCTCAGTTGTGGCAACATCCTAGAATCATAGAAGGATGAAACATTATATGATCATTTTATTGCATTTAAAGAACATATGAGCAATGAGTGTTACCAATTATGTTATATTTTTAAAGCAATTTTCCTGTGTTTGGTGTGACTTATACCTGGCTCTGAACTTATGAACTTGTAGTGAGCTTTAGAAAGGTGGATATATCATCAAGACACATAAAACAATGCATGCTCCTGTAAAATATAAAATTTTGGGTCATTATAAAACACTGAGGAGCATACATAAATTGATTCTCTGGGCAAAGCATTTTTGTGTTATCACAGTGTCTGTCAATAGCCTGTTTATTAAAGCAACCCGAGTATAATTTATGCCTCCTTTAACCAAGCAGTTTTGAAAAGGAAGGTTTCTGGGAAATAATTTCTGACATTTACCAAATCTGACAATATTACAGACTCCTTTGAAAACTAATCATGTCAGCAAGAACAGCGAGGTAAATTATGGAGATTGGTAATGCTATTAAGTGTCAAAAATGGATGCATCCCACTTTCTTAACCTCTCCAATAATAACATAAATAATAGGCTCATTGGTTGTTTTTGCAGCTTGTGAGCAGAGCTGCAGAGTGCTGCTGCTGGCCCCAGCACAAACACACCCCAGCAGCCTCCAGCCCCCTCCGCTTCCTTCCACAGTGCCCACCAGCTGCTCCCAGTTGTGGGGAGCACGTATCCATCTCCAGTTTCTTCTCAGCAAGACCAAAAAGCGTGGGTGTAGTTTACTGAGAGGTGTGCCAAAGACAATTTTCGTGCTACCAGACAGTTCCCATTTCAGAAGTCTCCTCTGCTCAGCTTCCATACTGCAAAAGTTACACCCAGACTTCTTGCTACACCTCTGGATCCCAGTTGCAGGAAAACCTTCAGCCCAGCCTCCTGCAAACTTCTTCTTTGTTTGTTTGTTTGTTTGTTTTTCTTTTTGTGGGTAGAAGGCAAATATTCCAGTATGCAGCAGAGTGGGGAAGATCTGACCTGTGGCTCTATTTCTTCTGGAGAAATTTCATGAGGATGCTGGTACCCCAGAGACCTCCTGGCATTCTCTTTAGTTCAAGCATGTTCTTAAATCTCACCTGCCAGGTGCCTGCCAACAAACAGGGGCAGACCCACATAATGCCACTCTGAGCTGGGAGTCCTGGCACTCACCATTCTTTTTGCCAGCATTTTTCTGCAGGTGTATGTACAGACTTTTAAAAGTGAAATAAATCTGAAATATCAGAACTTGAGCAGTGACTGGCTATAAACAAGTTACCTCTCACTCCTATTTGGTGAAGGAGGAGCATGAGGAGAAAGGTCAGATAATAAGAGTCTATATTTCAGGCCATAAAGCAACGAGGATAGCATTTCCAAACTCAATAAACATCTGAGAAGAAGCTGTTCAGGAGGACAGAGATGTGGCAATGAACAGAGAGAGACAAAGGAATGTCCTCCATAAGGAAAGCAGAGTGGCATGAAACAGAGGTTGTCAAGCTATGCCACCCTGAGGTGCTGGCATTGGCTTTTCTAGTATCAGGCAGGACTCTATGTATAGAGTGAGGCCAGGGAACAATACCACAGTGTTGCTAACCCTCTTGAAAATCAACTCATGGGAGATCTCTAGCCAGCCACTGGTTTTTGTCTTGCTCAACAGTACTCAAGGCAGCTCTTTTTTTAGTTCCCCCAACAAAAGCCGAATTGAGGGCCTGGCAAATTACAAGTGTAAAATGACCTCCTCTGAGTGTTCCTGCCACAATTACTGCCTGAGTGGATAAAGCTTGGGTTAAGTTACCATGATACTGCAAACATGACATTGCAGTAACCCCCAAGCCCTCCAATTCCCTGCCCACTCGTGGGCTTAGGAGGTCATCCAGGCCATGCACAGCTGGATCCAGTGACCCTGATCTGCTGTGCCAATGGGACAGATCAGCTCTGGTGCCAAGCTGCCCTGAGTCTGGCAGCACTATACACGAGTGGGCAGCCTGCCTATACCCAAAAATGCAAAAAGGAAAAGGTCACGCAGAGCAAGTTTCCTGCCCTAGAGCATTTGCAACAAGTTAATAGCATTTGGTGAACATCAGTTGTTTTATATATACATAATTTTTATATAAATAATTGATTGCAAATGTTTAAAGGAGGCTGTTTTACAGTATATGGCAGGTCTTTTATTACCCTGCATGAGTTTGGCTTGGTAATGACTATAAATTTGGATTTTTTTACAGTTCTACAAATGATTTGCAGCCTTGCGCTTTCTCTCATGGTCTTACTCATCATTATGACAGCAATGTACATCACTGCTATGGGTTGCTTTTTAGGAAGTGGGCACAAGATGACACATAGGAAAAATAAAGAGCCAAACTTCAGTTGGAGAAAGACCATTTTCTTCACGATTTTGCAACATGTCATGCCATCAGGACCAGACTTCCCACAGAGGGGGTGATAAGCAGGAGGAGAAGATGGCAATAGAAAAGAAGACCTCTGTTTCTACAGGCAAAAGAAAAAATTGTCTTTTTGTGATTTTTTGTTTTTTACTTTTTTCAGAAGGCCACAGAAGAGCCCAGCTGGCAGGGAGGCCGCTCAGCTGTACCTCCTCCTGATGCTCTGTCAGAATCCTCTGCAGCACCGAATTATCCACCACCGGAGGGATTGTTTTGGGTTTTATTTTTTTTTAAGCACAGGGATCACAGCGCACAGACCGCGGCTTAGGGCAGCGACTGTCGCTTGTCGTAGTGTCGCGATTGCTTCCTGCCCCCTGCCGCCCGCCGCCACCACTGCACACCCCCCTCTGAGCATCTCTCCCACTGACACTGCTTATAGGGAGAAACTTTTCAACAGTGCAGCGCAGGTGTTGATTTGTTATCCCAAATAAACATGCAAAGAAAGGGAGGAAGAAGGGAGAAAAAGTTGCGTGCATCCAGAAAGGGAACAGAAGGCTATCTGTGAAGTTAAAAAAATATAGTTCAGTAAAAAGAAGGGGCAGAGTAACTTGGTTTGTGTGTGGCCTAAAAAAGGGGAACTTGAGGTCAGGTAGATACAGGCTGCAGAGCCTGTCCAATCGGTTCCCAGCCTGGCTGCAGAATTCCAGATAATACTGGAGAGATCCCTCAACAGCTTCTGCTGTAATTTCTTTTCCAGTATTATAATGATACTAACACTTCTCAGTGGTCAGGATCAGAAAACTGACTGGAACACTATACCATTTTTTTTTCAAAATGTTCTATGTTAACATCATAGAATTGCATAATGGTTTGGGTTGGAAGGGACCTCAGACACCACCTAATTTCAACCTTCCTCCCCTGCATGGGCAGGGACACTTTCCACTAGATCAGATTGGCCTAAGTCCCTTCAAATCTGACCTTGAACACCTGCAGGGATGGGGCAACCACAACTTCCCTGGGCAACCTGTACCACTGTCTCATCACCCTCATAGTGAATATTAAAGAGAAATTTGGTCTCCAGAGTAGTCCATAGCACTACTCTCTTGTGTTTTCCTTTTGAGATATTTGAATGCAAACACTAGCCAGAAGAGAGACATGAACTCTTAACAGTACTCTTGCAGTTAGTTCTACATTCCTCTCTTTTGAGGAACTTAAAGGGTTTGTAGTTAAAATGCGCATATTAAATGTTTAATATTATTAATTTTAAACACTAATAAACATATTCAGACTGCCATTGTGAATGGTCAAATGGATTTGTAGAATAGAGGTAAGATGAAAAAAAAAACCTTGGCACAGCATTCTTTCACTGTGTTTTGTGTCCAAAAGATAAAACTCGCATAAGAGTCGCCATAAATGGCAATAACTAGTACAGGTCATACCTTATTCTCTCTGTGCTAAAAGTCATCATTAAAACATTAAGAATAAATACCATCTAAGGGAGGGGGGGCTTGGAAGCTTTAACCCAAGCAATTGGAAAGATGGTATGCAAGTTATGTGCGTTAATTAGGAAATAAATTTACAAACAAACATAGCTAAAGGTTGATATACTTTTACTTCTGCTTGTGTGGTAGACAGCATAGCAGCCCAATGCGGGATATCTCCATCCCAGTGTGGAATATCTCCATCCCACTGTGCTCAGCCTCTTGGCTGATGACCAGAAGACTGGGTAGAACTTCTCATTCACCAGGCTAATATGCTGAAGAAATTTGGTGCTTTCACTGTGCTGTTATGTGTGTTAAGGACTGTTGTCTTCATGCCCAGTGGTTAAATATTGGTGAGATGTACTTGGACTCAAAATAAGCAGCTGAGTATGGCAAACAAAATATTCAGAGGATTCAAATCTGTTATAGTCAGAGTGTACACTTCAAAGCAGTAATGATTCGGAAACGTTTTGCATGAGTTATTGTGGAAATGACCATGTAGCTTTGTCTTAAAAGCTTTAGAGTATATTCACTCAGTGATTAGATGAAAAAATTCCATGTTTTTATAATTAAATAACATGCTTCATCTTGACCCCATACTATTTTTCCTGAAATGGTAAATAAGCAATAGTTCTGTAACTGCTTGGCTAATAAGCAATTATCCATGCCCTACAGCCAGTGGTAAAGAATAAAACGTTAAGGTAACTGAGAAAAGAAAATTAAGTAAAATATAGAAATAACTGTAGTAATTAAAAGATCTTTTTTCTTAGTCTTTTGGAAAAAAGAGTCAAACATCACAGTCAGTATCTGACGCTCAAAATAATGGTGATTCTGCTTTTAACAAGGACACTACACTTACTGATATTCCAGTTCCTTCCTATTTTTAGAAAACCCAAAATATTTCTGTGCTTAATTATTTTGCAGCAATAAAAGGGACTCCCTGTGTTTTGAAACAAGCTGACCAGACAGTCTGGTTACATTCTTTGCAGCAGCTGACCAGCAGCCTTCCTCTTGACCATTTCCACTTACACCTTAGAACATTTTGGAGTTTCATAGCCTGTGACACCTCCCCACCCTACTTTGTCACCACATCTCAGGTCCAGACTGCATGCAAAGTCCCAGGGCTGTGCTTGTCAAGCTTACAGGGAGGAGGAATACACTCCATTTTTTTAAATGGATGCTGGCATAAACCAAGAACCTAAGCATGTTGAGATTTGAAGCTCTCTTGCAGGTTCAGCTGCAGACACATGATAAAGCAGATCAGTGTAAGAATGAGGATGGTACAGTAACCAGAAGAAAAACAAAAAAACAGAACAAAACAAAAAAAAAAGGAAGATGTCCAAATAAAGACAAGGGAAAGCAGAACGTGCAAGTACAAGTAAGCACATTGGGGATCAGAAATATTTGCTTCCTGAGGCATGCATATTAGAAAGACCTTTCTTGGTCATGCTTTTGTGGGCTGGATAAGGGTTGGAAAATACTTTTCCTGCTGCAACAGCATCCTCTGAAGTGATACAGTGCAACAGCACATGGCTAAACTCATAGTGGAGAATTAATAAAAAGAAGCCTTGTGAAAAAAAAGCTGTGGGTTTTTCTCTTTCCCCCTGCCACTGACAGTACCAAGTCCTGGCACTGTTCAGTCTCATCCTTAAATCTTATAAGTAAACTCAGGGATGAAAAATGTGCTTTTGTTCCCTAAAGTATCAAAGGAACTGTGATGTTCCTTTCTCATGCCAATCACTGTAACAATCATTAAGTCAGCACAATAGGTGCCAGGCTTTCATGTCCTTAGGGTTGATGGCACATGCACAAATTATTACTGTTATTGATATTTTTACTATTTTTAGGCATAGTTGGTTAAGACTACAGCAAGCCTGTGAAAAGAGCAGACATTCAGTTGGTGGCTGTAACAACTAAAAGGTCTCTCTTGGGATTCTCCTGCCAGGCCCCACATGAGACAGGGTAGGAAGAAGCACCAGGGGAGAGTCCACAGAAGGAAAGGAAGAAGCCAGACCCCCTTAGTCCTGGTCCAACTTCCACGGAGTCTGAGCTACACTGGAGCCCTGTTTGCTTTGTTGGGATTAGAATCAAGCACCCAGGCATCATCTAGTATTTCTGCATGCCAGCTGTGCAGCACACTTGGTACTAAATTCTGCCAAGAAAAAGAGTTGGCAGACGTAGCTTTCTTTTAAATATTTTTAGCTGCTGTTGTAATTGAAAAGAAAATACTGTAAACAAAATTACCAAAACACACTGACTCATTCCCAGGTGTTTTGTGAAAGCAGGGACAGATCTCTTCAGGGCTCCTCCCTAGTGGCAAAGCAAAAAGCTTCTCTCAACTAATTTTTTAAAAAAATTTGATTTAAGTTTTATTTGTGTTTTTATTACTGGTATGAAGGAAGTTGTGGATCTGGAACCTTCAAAGCTTTCTGGAGTGCATGTTTGAAACTAGGTGCTTTCAATTATTCACATCAGTACAAAGAAAGCCTCAGATCTAACCTACACAACAGTAACAATAAAAATGACAGTATCAAGTACCTGATCCATCCTTTCAGCTTTACCTTATTTTACAAATGGAGAAACTGTGATCCAGATTGGCTAAAAGATGGGTCTAGTTGCAAGAGAATTCAAGGGCAAATAGAAATCAGTTGTTTCAGGTTCTATTTTGAAACAGAATGCTTCCCCTAAAACAAAAAGGACCAGCTTGTGAAAACTGAGAAGTCATAAATTTCAAACAACTGAGCCACAAGTTAGTAACACATACCCTTTAGTTCCCATAAGTATTTGACTGCACTTGATACATGTAATCACCAAGATCACTGAAATTTTGTGTTAAATTGAATAGTGAGAACATTGAAATATCTTGGCTGATCACATAAATTAATTCTCAAAAACCTGATACTGCAAATCCTCTGTTGACATCATGGAGCATCCAATCTGTATAACCCCCGAGGAATAAAAGACAGTGGAACTAGGTGCTTGAATATACCTCTAGAAGCAAGCCTCTGAGGTTAGATGAAGGTCAATAAAGGTATAATAAAAAGCAAGACAGAGCAAAGGCTTGGCCAGATGTACATCACCTCGAAGACCTGATAAAAGTGTCTTAAAAACTTTTTTCATGGTCCTTAGACCTGTTTGGCACAGGCCTGAGGAATTCATCCCCATTTTTAAAATCAGCCTCAATGTTTGCTATTACAGGAGCCCATGTGCATCTACAGTCACTGCCACAGATGTTTAGAAATCCAATCAGGGTGGATGAAATGAAGAAAGTCACTTGTTCTCTATGTTTATCATTAAGTACTACCATACTAAACCAAGGTACCCAAGCAGTCTGTGATAGAATGTGCAATTTGATCAAGAATTTTTTCACCTCCCCATGTATGCCAGACAGTTCTAGCCAGAACTTTCTACATCAAAACATTATTTTCATACTCGAGTCTCTTTTGTACCAGTTTGGCTGGTAGAATTCATTGGCTGAACATAAGAGAACAGTGATGCCTGCCAAGCATAACCTCCTTGACTAGAAATGAAGGCAACACTCAGCCATCACTGTTAAATCATAAGTCAGTTGACATGAATCTGGATCACAGAGTGGTAATTAAATGTCTCAGATTTGCAAATGCTTTTCTTCACATAGTGTAAAGGATCTCTGTATGGTAAAGTAATATTAATTTAGATAATCAAGCTAATTTGCTGTGGATTCTGTAAAAAAATTACCTGTACAGAACACGCTAAACCACAACACTGTAACTGGCAGCTCTTTCAGGTTGGATTGCAGAGCAAAAAGAAAAAACAAACACGGGGCATAATACTGTGAGCACTGAAGCAGCAGTATAAGGCTTAGGTGGTTGTATAGTCATCCATTTGATCCATCATATAAACTTGTAATGTAATTTAACAGCTATTCAGGTTGATAAATACCACAGATGACATTTCATGGAAGCATTATCAGGCCAGAAAAATTTCACACAGTGGATGTTAGGTCCTCATACAATTTTGCTGATTTACCCCTCCTTTCCAGGTAAAAAAAAAATCACACAAACCATCACACAAACCACACACAAACTACCACCATCACCCACCCCCAAAACTCTTTGTCCATGTATTCCTTATTGTAATGGCCTCCCACTCCTGGCCATGGGGTAGGGAAGAAGCCTTCAAGGAAGCATTCTTGCTGGACATTGATGAGTCTTACCAAGAGAAATTGTAGCTCAGCATTACTCAGTGGCCATAAAAAAATCACATAAGCTCTTTCCTGTTCAGTCACTTGATATTGTGCAGACACACAGCAGCACAAAATAAGATGCCTTGAGCTTTAAAAGTCTCAGAAAGGAGATAACCAAATTGCTTTTTGGCCATGGTTGGCTACTGTGCTGGGAGCAGCAGCAGGATTTAGGACAATGAGCTTCTGGTCAGTGGTAGCTAGTGTCATTCTTTTAATGTCATTAATGCCATACATCTTTAATTAATCAGATGGCACCCAACAGACACATCTTGAGTAAGAGATGGCTTTGAAATTAGTTAACACAGCATTTGTTCAGAGTTTGCATGTTTGGTTGTTCCTTTGACAACTTCAGGTTTTTGTTCTCTGTTGCAGGTACTCACTGCAGGCAGGAGCAAGGAGTGCTATAGCTCCTGAGCAAGGAGTTTTAGATGCAGAAGTGCTCAGAGGCTGCTCTAGGCCTACCCTTGTTATAGATTGCAGGCAGATAAAATGCCATCCCCTACCCATGCCCTTCCTCATAAACTACTTCACTCCACATCTGTGGGAACAGTTCAGCCTCCATTGCTTGTCCCTGCTCCTCTCAAACCATATGAAACAGTCCAGAAAAGTCAGGATTTGTGTTTTGACAGTATGATTTAACCTAGCTTTTTCAATTGATTGATGGAGTAGGTATGCATTTCTGTCTTCAGTAATTGAGCACAATCTCCTAAAATGTATTCTTATATCACTGGTGCAATGGAAAGATGCTTTGCTTTCTGATTTGCACACAACAGAGAGAAGCTAAAGCCCAGGTCTCCCAGGGTATGGAGAAACCTAACTTTTATCTATTTCCTTTGAGTCACACAGGAAAATGTTGCTAAAAGAGAGAATCCAGACCACAGGCTAGCATCTTACTCATTGTCATCTTGCATTTAATCCAGTTATCCTTCCTATTTAAACATTATTTTTCAATTGATTGCATTCAGTGGAAGGTTAGAAGGTAATTTTTGGAGCACATCAGCCAATTACCAGGATGTATCCACATTCATGGAGATCTAGCAAGGTATTAAAATGCAACTTTTGAAACTGGAGATTGCCCTGGAAAAGGCTGTGCTGTAATTTCCAGGCACTGTCAGAATGAATTGATCAAGAGCAACAGTTCAGGATCCTAGTCTACTGAGAGGGATGAGGGAATAAAGAGTTGGCCCTCCTCACTAATCAGACACTCCTCCGCAGGCAGACCTAAGGGCAATCTGCAAAAAGATTGTTTACTATTAGTGAAATTCAGTAGCCTCTAAAGTAAGCAAGTGCTCCTCAGATGAAGATCTGGAGCCAAGCCCTTTGCTTCCATTTGGGACTCATTAAGAAAGGAAATAATCCAGTGGAAATGGCTGCTTATACAAGACCAAAACAGTCTTCTCTCCCTGAGACAGACTTTAGAAGCCAGACAGATATTTTTCATGGATTTATGTGATTTATTGCAGTATGTTGGCTCTAACCAGAGGTTTTGATGCAGTGTATATTTGATCCAAATTCTTCTCATAGAAATTGTTTTTGAGCAGTCATCTCTATCTTTAAGTTCAGAGGTCCCTGGGAGAATGACTTCATTCAACACAAATATAAATAGTATGGAAATGAAACTCTTCCTCTTGTAAACTATTTTACAAGTTGAGAGCCTCACACTGATTCATAGATCTCTAGTGTCAGACCTGCTTTGACATGCTGCTTAAGCATCTCTCTTTACTAATTAGCAGAGTGTTCAATAAAAGGTACAATTTATCAGCTGATGGGAGGCATTAATTTGATGACACCGTGAGAAATTAAATTAGTCTCAACATTGGTTGAAAAAAAATACAGACAAATGGGCCATGGTAGAGGCAACATGCATGTGGGAGAGGTTTCTGTCAAGTTTTCTCAAGAGCCCTCCAGCACTGCAAGAAGTTATCCCTGCTCTCTTTGGGCTAAATGAAATGCAAATATAATTATGGGGGTGAAGGCTGCAATGCAGAATTTTGATATTTTTCCTGGGAGCAATGCTTAAAGGCTCAGTCAAGCTGTAATAACATACAGAGCCATTCATCTCCAGGTCTCTGAGACAAAAATAGTCCAGACACAGCCACAAAGAGGTTGTTATCTGGTGAAAATCCAGTAAGACAAAAATTGGATGTGTTCCAGTCACTTCCAAATGAGCCCTGTGTGTAAAGCTGGTAGTTATAAAACTATTTTCAATTTTCATTCCTAAAGGTAACAAGGTGGAAGAGAAGTTTAGGGATCTCATCTGTGGTCCTTGCTGACCAGCAAGTGTTTGAGACAAGACTGACCAGGGAAGTGGGGAATTTATGTTGGGAAAAGTAAATGTCTTGGGTCTCATACGCACTCAAACCCCATTCAAACTTTATGCTGCACAGCAAACCTGGCAATTGAAACAGAGGTTCAGTGTTGTTCTCTATGTACAGTTTGCATACAGGTTGACAAAGCCCCAGGAGAAGCACAGCTGGTGTCTGGAAAGATGATGCAACAAGTTATACAAAAAAACTGCAAAAATTTTAAGAAGTTATGACAAAGAAAAGACCACCTTACAAAGCACTTGCTTTGCATTTTTTGCGAAAACTTAAAAATCTGCAGCAATTGCACTTTGACATTAAAACTTGTATTCCCTGTTCCAGGCTATTTTCTAGCAGGGATATTGTAGCTACAACTCAAACTTGTCTTTTTGCCAAGAGGAAACACCATCAACAAAACATTTCTCCAACAACTGTACCAAAGTTTCCTGCAACAACTGCACTCTTCATCCTTTCCCTTGCATCCTTCCCCTTAATTGGGCTCACAAATTAACTTAAGCAACCCAAGGAACAGGAGGGATTAATTTTCTAGCTGTTTGGACTTGCCTCTCACATGAAGGAGATAATCTCCCGAGATTTACTCCTACGAGTATTTTTCAATCATTCCATGGATTTCAGGATTAGTCATATCTGAGGTACAATTTTTTTAGCTGTTTTGAAATGTCAGGAGTGAAAGCTCTCAAAATTAACTGCTTGTGATCCCAGTTTTAAAATATATTAACTTATCCAATACCTCCCCATATTGTTGTGCAACAAAAAAGCGCTTGAATGGTCTAATTTCTGATTCGGAAGTGCCAGGATGGCTAAAATCAACTTTGAATTTTGCAATACATTTTAGGACCTTCCTGAACATCCACATGGAAAAGATAGTGCTTTCTCCACCAGTGGTGTTAATCCTGGATAATATTTCTATTTCTTTGTCCCTTCCAAAAGGCCTCTTTGTAGGAGGGTGTTGTGTACTTTGGTTTCCTGTCTGTTCATGAGGCACCAGCTGAAGAGGCAGGATAAAGAATCTTGCTTTTGTCTTCAAGAACTTGTTGTTCACATCCTGGGTATTGTCTAAAGTTACATAAGGCCTGAGTGATTTTCTATGGATATGTATGTTCCTTGTATCAAATCAGTGAACAAAACACACCATAATAGGACCAAATCAACAGGTCACGTAATTTTTTTAAGCTAGCAGGCAATAAACCAAACCAGGTGATCTACCTAAAAATTTGACTGAAGCTGCTCATAAGCTTCCAGTTAGACATTTTTACAGTAAAACATGAGAAAGGGATGCCAGCCAAGCATCATGTTGCCTTGAGCAACATGATCTAGTGGTGGGTGGCCCATGGCAGGGGAGCTGGAGCTAAATGATCTTTAAGGTCCCTTCCAACCCTAAGCATTCTGTGATTCTATGAAACCAAAGAGTTAGATCCTCACCTGAATAGATTTTACACCAAAAACAATGCCTTGATCCTCAGCCTTGGGTATGATGCAAATCTAATATACCGTTCACCTTCAAAATGAAGTTAAGGGAAGTAAGAAGGCAGAAGGAAATGGGGAAAGTACCCTCAAAAGCAATAAAAAATAATGTTGTTTTTTTTTAAATTTCCATTGTTTTGTTTTGGGTTGGGTTGGTTTTTTGTTTGGTTGGTTGGTTTGGGGTTTTTTGTTGGTTTTTTTGTTGGTTGGTTGGTTGTTTTTTAGGTAGATATAGGCAGGTTTTAAAATGGCAGTTGCTGGAAATGTCTGGAGAGATTTAATCCCCTGTCTTCAGATAAAGAACCTGTCATTAGATGGACTGACTTGACCAGGAGTGTTCCCTCCTGCAACTATTTGCATAAGAAACCATGTCAAGGAGTCACCCCACAAGTTCAGGGAGAGGTTTTGATTTTACTCAGATGATTCATGACATTAGAGTGCTACGTTCTCTTTGGAAATGTGATATTCACAATGATGTAATGTTCATGTTTAGAAGTTTTGTGCCTTTCGTTTTTCCTTTTACCTTCCTGCCTTTGGGCTAATCATCAGGCAAGGAAAAAGTTCCTCCAGAGAAGTACTCTGAGTTCTCATAAAAAGATGTTCTAATTGTCCAGGCACTTGCACAGCCCAGCCCTTTGTATAATAACCTTAGGAGTAACTTCTGTGCCAGAAATAGTTTACTACGGAAACTGGATGTGTTTAAGCCAATCTATAACCACACAAGGTCAATGTAAACGTTCCACCTAGGCAAACAGCAAGGGAGGGACATGCTGTTATGAACTCTGAGCAAGTAACACCCAGGACAGAGCCCTGTGACAGACCCCGGAGATTTCTAAAACTAAGGATTTAGGAAGAAACCCTAAACTCAAGCCAGTCAGATCCCCAGGACTAAACACAATACCTGCTTCTTGGTCAGTAGATCAAGAGAGGTGATTCTCCCCCCTTTACTCTTCTCTTGTGACACCCCACTTCAAATACTGCATCCAGTTCTGGTGTCCCCACCATAAGAAGGACACAGATCTACTGGAATAAGTCCAGAAGAGGGCTACAAAGATGATCCAGGGGCTGGAGCACCTCTGCTATGAGGAGAGGCTGGGGGAACTGGGATTGTTCTTCCTGGAGAAGAGATGACTGGAGAGACCTTAGAGCTGCCTTGACAGGGAGGTTGGAGTAGATGATATCTAAGGTGCCTTCCAACCTAAGCCATTCTATGATTCTATGATTCTTTACACCCCAATCTGATGCTTTAACTTTGCATTACTGGTACTCGCCATACAACACCGCTGCCTCTCCCCTGTAGCAGGTGCCTGTGATGCCAGGGTCAGGTCTGTGTGATCCAGGGCTATGACAGAGAAATCCAAGCGTGCAGTAGAAGCTACAATGCAAGCTGCAAGGAAGCCATGGGAGCATGTCAGCCAGGAGGATTCATTCCCTGGTGTCACAGCTTCTCCCCATTTTGCCATCTTTTTCTTTGGCCTCACCAGCATGTTTGATGCTTTCAGAGGTAGCAGAATTTTAAAGGGCTGGTCCAGTTCACCTACCTATACTATCAAAACAGTGTGTTAACACAGACTAATCATCCGGTTCTACATGAGCACAAATTGAAAGCAAATCTCTTCATCCATTTTCAAAAATCATGTTTGTTTCAAAATGCCTATTTTCATTTGGATATTTGAAACTTGATGGTGAGCTTATTAAAAACCCTGGCTCTGATTAAAAGCAAAGTTTTCCTTCCAGGTCTTTTTAGATTAACAGAAGTAAAGTTGCTTTTCTCACACTCTTATTCTTTCCCTCTCTCACTAATTTTGGCAGAGTCAATATTGCTTTGCAATGCTGTTTTGGCAGTGGTGAAACTGTATATGCTAACAAAAATATTAATTCATCATTTATTCATAAGTATCTTAACCAAACTTTCATCTTGAGCCAAGGAAAAGAAATGGACAAACATATTGAGGATTCAGTTTTCAAGCACTTTATTCACTGCACTTGGAATCAGCTGAGCTTCACTTTTCTGAAAACATTCATACCTTCTGTTTCTGGCAGGTTCAGCACTTTTGTATCAGTGCAGTAGACCATCAGAAATAATTCAGGAATATCCTCAGAAAAAAGGATGGCTTTTCTTCACTCCATCTAGTTCACTTTCTTCTAGTTCATCTCCATCTTTTCAGGGTTGTGGGTTTTTTTGCAGCATATGATAATGGAAAAGAGAAGGCACTTCTTTTAGAAACAGCTGCATCTCTCTTAATATTGTGGGGGTTGGCCACTCTCACATGCACAGATGTTGTACCCAGGGCCTGTAGAAAGTCTTAAAACAATGCCAGAAACATTTTCAAAGATTTTATTTACACATCACCCAAATTCCCTGCACTATTAGCTTTTGCCAGCTGTGTGTGCCTCTTTTACAAGCATGTTGCATGCTTCTTACCCCCCTAAAGTAAGGGGCCCATGTTGTACCCCGAGGTTTCACAAGGTGTGTGTGCTTTGTGTCCAAGTATTGTCCATGTAACAATGGAGCTATTCCACGGAAGCAGCCGAGCAGATGCTTCTCTCCCTCCAGCCTTTGTAGAACAAAGCACCAGGCTCCTCAGGAGCTCCTCAGGCTCCTTTGTCGTTTGGCTGCTGTAGAAGGAAGTGTCATCCGGCCACAGGCGCCAGTGGCCACGGCCCCACTTACGGGAGCCAACAGTTCTAAAGCAGGGCTGGGGTTTATGCAGTTTAATTTGATGTGTCAAACACCTTTATTACAAGCATTCTTGCAATGTTTGCTGTTAACACTCAGAAAAGAACATGTATCAAATCTAGCCAGGACAGAGGGCAGCTCTGGAAGCCACTCTCCCTTGCTCTGACAGGAACCTAAATTTTCATGGCCAGCATACAAAGTACCAGGGAAACATTGCAGCACGCTGTGATACTGATCTTCCCTGAACGTCAGATGTGATTATGACCAATAGTGTTTGCCACAGGAAATTCGTCCAGTCTTTGCCCCTTCTCTGTATCCTTGGCAGTCACTTTCAAGGATGGAAAGCAAAAATGTCTGCTGATAAACAATTAGTGGCCAAATTAGTCAGGCCAGATGTGAGCTGAATGTACAGAAATTACAACGGTTCCATACTATCTCTCCGAGTGGCTGCTTAACTCTCATTTGGACTCTTGGGAACAACATGACACAACATTCCATGTAGCACAAGCTCGGTAGAATTCCCTCTGTCAGAGATAATATATTGCAAATATCACTGTGTTCAATGATCTCAGCAAGGAAAGAGACACTGCTCATTAACATATTTTTGAAGGAAATGGAGCAAAACCAAAAATCTGGAACCACAAGCAAAACGAGCTAGTGACAGAACAAATACTTCTGGAAACCTACTAGGGTTTTCTTCTGCCATGTCTATTGCACAGGCACCACTGCAGTAAGTGATTCAGATAATTCCTGGTTAAACCCAAGAAAGAGACATATTTCATAATATTGATGGGCAGATGGATTTAACAAGTAGTCTGTCCATTCCTGTTTCTCAAAATACGTGTACACTTTTTTGACTCACAGCTTACACCTTCCTGCTCCAGATAATCCTTTCAGAAATAAAATAGATATGCCAGGCAATAATAGCCTTCAAATACATGAAAAAGCTTTTCTTTTCCATGAATCCGTTGACTCATTCATCTTTCAAGTGTCCTTTCTAAACATGTTCTTACAGCAAACTCTCCACTAGTATTAATGCATGAGCTGTCTATCTTAACTACCAACAAGAAAGAAATGAAAGCAAGGTGCTTGTTTATACAGGAGCAAGAATGGTCTTGTGCTGAAGATACTTTGTTTGTGACTGAAGATATTTGGGTTCCCTTTTTTATGCAGAGCCATGATTTCTGTTTGACCCTGTACCACTTACTTTGCCTCTTGTCTTTATTTTCCTCCCCCTAAAGGGGGCATGAAGATAACAGGGCTCTCAAACTACCATGGGACATCATAAGTATTTGATTTGTTTTTACAATGGAAAGCACATTCACTAGTTTTAGTTCCATATATGAGTACTTAAGTTACCATAAAGAGTGTTATATTGTAATTATCCATCTACACAACCTTTCCTAACCAAACCTTCTCTAAAGTCTAAATCTATGCTAAAGGTATTGGACAAGCAAACACAAACTGAGCAAGAAGAGTAAGCCTTGTTATGGTAAATAGATAGACACCACCCAAGGAAGGTAGCTCAAGGCAATGGGCAGCTGGATAGAAAACAAAGAAAATTCCTTTTTCATAAATTATCTCCTCCCCAGCAGCACACAAACATGCCTAAACTAGCTCTCTACAGTTCAAAAAAGAACCACCCCAAGCTTCTAGTCTTTTCTACCTAGCAACATTTAGAGGGATTATAACTTCTAACACAAGCATATATGGCACTGTGCTGTGTGATGATTCCCTCAGTTTCTTTTGAAAGAATGATGCAAAAATCCCTGGTGTGCATATGAAGGGTACACCTTGTACTTTATTGTTGCATCTTCCAACAGTAGCACATTGTTTCAACAGCACTGTCTAATCAGTTACTTAATAAAAGGTATACTTTCCACTACCAAGTGGAAAAGATACACAGTCTCCAGTGAGCAAGCCCTTGGAATCATCTCTGGCAAATACCCTTTGTTCAGCCTATAACCCTCCACAAAACACTGAAACTGGGACAAGCTGGTGTTTGTCAATACTAAAAGAGAAGGAAAGGAGGTTTGTCTTCTTTACTCTCAGTTCTTACACACATTCCTCAAACTGCACTGCCTGCTTTTCTGCCTCATGCACACCCTCCCCTGGCCATTAGCACCCTTATACATTATTGGGAGTACTCGATCTGACCCCCTGTTATTCATCAAAGGGTAAGCAAAACACTCTTCAGAGAGCTACTTTGTCTGATTATCATTGCACCAATCTCATCCAACGTAGTTTTAATCAATCTGATGTCTGCATCCATGTGCTCCATGCCCCTGGGCTCAGGAACCTTATCATATTGTTGATCTGTATAGAACCATGCACACTCTCCATCTATAAATAACAGAGGTAATTATTACTAGTAAATAATATATACTAGCTCATCTAAAGTGAATCATGTTCTCCAGTCATCCTGGAGAACAAATAAAATAGGCAAACCTACAAGGCATCACTTTAAAATACTTCTTATGTAATTATTATGAAATTGCATTAGGCTGTGACTCATTCCTGCAAATGCAGGGTTCATTGAGGGTAATCAAAATAAGTCACTATCTCTTCAAGGCAGTGACTCACAGGCTGCTGCCCATTCCAGAGTGCAGTGAAGTCAGAGAAAAGCTCCACGCTTCCCACTGAAAAAGTGATAGCAGTTTATTAAAGCAGGAGGTGGGTTCAGTTTGCTCTTCCCTTTAGTCCACTTAGCCACCAGGTTTGGAATTTTTCCCTATCAAAGAAGTTAAATCAATTACGAATTAACTGTAGCACTACAAGATAAAAGAAGGTGGCTAAACAGAACTGGGATACAGCCAAATGACATTTCCCTAAATAAACATTTGGGGGATTAAAAAAAGAAATAGTATTGTATTTGTGTGGCAATATAGCAGTCATCTAACCAAAAGCTGCTAACAGTAAGGTGCCATACTTAGTAGGTATAGATGGATCATTTCACAACAGAATTCAAGTTGCAGCTGAGATTTAACTACGAGCACCCCAGAGCTAAGAAGAGGAAATCAAGAATGTCATGCTCCTTTGATACTATGGAAGGAATTATAGCAGGACAGGTGATGTCTGCCTCTGCAGCCATCTATATCTGCACAATGGCTGACAACATTTTGTATTTTCAAATGCTTTTTAAAAATGCACAACTTAACTAAGCCAGGTCTGAATAATTCATATAAGTTTGGGAATTTGGTCACCAAAATGCAAAGCCACTCAAAAAACTGTATAAAAGGCAGTAGAATATAGCTGCACTGCTGTCCCACACTCCAGCACAAATGGCAGCTCATAAGTATCTCTTTGTCTATCTCTAGCTTAATTGCCCATTCTCTATAGTTGGTGTTCTGTGCTTCCTAGTATACTTTGCTTTGCTAAATGCATTTTATTTTTTATAAGTATATTTTTTTCATAAGCTTTTCTGCTCTTTTGAAGTGGGAAGAGCCAGACATCAAATACATTTGTCATTGATATTCTTAACAGCATTTCATATCAGAAGACTGCTGTACACATGATGAGAATTAACTTAGGGAAAAGACTACACTTTCAATATATAAATTAATCTAAAATCTACCTAGTCTGGGAAATGTATTTCTTGGGAATACATGATTAAGTTCATAGCATATTAAAAGAATGCTTTCTCATTATAAACCCCTTTGCAATAACACAGATCATAATTGTAGGAATCTGTGACAGTTCAGTATTAATTAACTAGCTTCTTTTTATTTAAAGCTAACCATCTATGATAAAACTTCTAAAATGTTGTGCAGTATTGATAATGGAGCATATAGAGAGATTACTGTGCTTTATGAAACTAATCAGAATGAAGTTCTAATCAGAATGAAAATGCCAGAAATACTGAAGGAGGTGCAGCCTTCGTGTTATCTGGAGTTAACCCACAGGTTAACTTAAAACAGTGCCTTACACACTTGCTGTCTCTTTCAGAATTCACAAGCACATTCCAGGCATTGAGTGGTTGCTTCACCACTTTCTCTGCACCAAGGGGGACATTAACATAACATCTCTATCAAGTCCTGTTTGAGTATAAAGCATAATATTGTACATTGGCTCCAGAGTCTAAAGGGCAGGATGTAATTCATTCAGCAAGCTGTTTGTTAAAGAGGTTGAACTGCCAATTTATTTATTTTCATAGTTGGGAACTGAGACTGTAACTGATACAAGGAATCTGCTTTGGAATTTCTACCTAGGTTTGAAGATATTCATGGTACATCATAAGACCACTCAGAAAAAAAAAAAAAAAGTAAATTTAAATTTACTTTTGTAATGGTACTATATCTGGCTGGGATGAAGCTCCTCTTAACATCCCATAGAGTTATGTGTTGCATTTGCAACTAGAGTGGTAGTGACACCACACCAGTGTTTTGGCTATCCCTGAGCAGGAATGCAGAACATCCAGGCTGTCTCTCCAGCCTCCCTCACCAAGGCCCATAGACTGGGGTTGGGAAAATGCTGGGAGGCTACACAGAGGGGACAGCTGACTCCAGCTGATTGAAGCGATATTCCATACCACAGGATGTCTTGTTTAGCAAAAAGTTGAGCGAAAATCTGCTGGGGGAGGGCAGGGGTGAGGGGCACATCACAGAGGGGCAGGGAGTTAGAGCATTTGTCTTGCAAAGAAATCACTACACAAACTGAGGTCCTGCTTCCTAGTAAGTGTCTGGACATTGCCACATACATCCCCTCATTTTGCTTTGCTCCTGTGTGCAGACTTTGCTTTTCTCATTAAACTGTCTTTATATCAACCCAACCCATGAGCTTGCCCATGGTATTTTCTCCCCCTGACCTCTTGAGATGGAAGGGGTGAGAGAGTGACTTGAGGAGAGAGAGGTGTCTGGCATCCAACAAAGGATGCGCTGATTTTTAATATTTTATGCTTCAACATGACAGAACTTTCCATTCAAATAACAAGAACTGAAAGGTCTTTAGTGTCTCATCATTGTATCTGTCTATTCTTTATGCCTCTTTAATATGCTCTCATTCCCATGGTTCAGGTGTTCACGTGATAGAAGCTACAAGCTCACACCATTCATTAGGATTTGCACCAATCTATTAAACAGAAACATCATGTTATCTTTTTGCCAGACCACTTTGCACAGCAGCCCTCTTGTATAAAACAAGTTTTTTATTTGAAACAGTAAGTCCTGGGCACAGAAATAACCAGCCCCAGTAAACAAATCCTGTGGTCTGTTCTTATCAAAAAGGAGCTAATTTGGGGACATGAAAATCCAGAAGATCCCACTTAAAACCTTAGCTGACCTGTTCTGTTGATTATAATGATATTTATCAGTGTGATAAATGTCTGGCAATTCTGCCCAATGTTACTTTCCTATAAAATTTGTTCACTCCCTTTTCCCTCCAGAAATCTTTTGAGCCTAACTGGACAAAGCCAAGAAGCTTACTGAAACCTCCTTTCTTCTGTCCCATTTTTTTCAGGCATGTGCTTAAGCATTCTGGAAAAGAATTTCACATTTTTCACTAAAATAACTTCTAAATACAAAAAAAAAAATATTCCATACTAGGCAACATCAGTCACCCCTCAAGCAGGAAACCTTTGAAATGTGCTATGTATTTCCAAAAGAAATAGTTTGAATTCCAAATTCTTGGCCTTCCTGAAATAAGCTGGACTTCCCTCCTCTCATTCATGTCCATCCTAAAAAACTCCCATTGCTTTGTCTCACCAGCCAAATTCCATTAGCACAGAAAAAAGAATGACCAAAGCCTAATATTATTATAGGACCAGGAACAAATGGGCATGAATTATATATGCTTGTGTACTAAGAAACTGTATGAGATTGTTTTATTATAACCATTATCTTGTCTTTCCCACTTCTCCATTTCTATTTACGTTTCTGATTTGTCTCAGTATAAACTCCTAAAGTTAGAGGCGGTGTCCCTGCTATATCTATGGCACTAATGGATGACAGCAGAACAACAGCCTCTACAGTGTCATTGCTTATGATGAACATTCAGAAAACCTGGCAGGAAATTATCCACATCAACAAAATTAGTTAGGATAGACACATGCAAAAACTAAATTCCTTTTATCAATACATCACTTTTATTGGAAAAAAATAGACACTCAGCTGTCTGAACTGTGTCTAATGACTGCATTTAGTGCTGTTCTTTGTGTTAAGTTGTGCTGTACTGAATATCAGGGCAGTTAGGTCAATCTATATATGTCAGCTTCCAAGACAAAGCTTTTTGCTTCCAGCAGCAAAAGAAGACTCAAGGCTAGATCCTCCAGGCCCCTAAATCACTACAAATACAGTTTATGGAAAGCCAGTCACCGAATTGCTTTTTCTAGTGCTTCAGGATAAACTGAAATCAAAAATTGAAGTTATTTTTGAGTACATATGCCTTATTTAATCCAATTAATTAAAGGAAAAAGTAACCTGTTGCCACTTTAACTTCGTATACATTGAGATAGCAATGCATTGGCTTTTGAAAGAATCAAGCTTTTGGTTTCTCCTGTGTTCATATACCACAGGAAACATTTTAATTCTTGTCATTCTGAAAAGTTGGTTTGATTTTCGTTGTTTTACCACAGATATTGCTGTGCTTCAGCTGCTTTGGAAGGCACTCAAAACTCAGTGGCCCGTTTATTTAAAAGTTGTATTTTAAATAGTTTCTGTGTTACAGAAAAAAAAATAAATTAACAGCTGTGTTTTCAAACAGTGTTCAAATAGTGCAAGAAAAGTCTGAAAGGCACACCAGTGCTGAGACATGCAATTAAATTTGGTCCTCATGTGGCAGTGCAGTTTACAGTCCCCATTGTCACTGAGAATCACATGTCTAGGCCCATGAGAGACTGAGATTGCTTACCACTTTTTCTTTTTTTTTTTTCTTTTTTCTTTTTTTTTTTTCCACAACCAGAAAGATTCAAGGAGGGCAACAAGTATTTTTTAAGATAGGCAATTGTTTTGGCACAAGGATGTCTGAGTAGGCTGGGACTATAAAGGGACAACTTGTGACAGCAAATGACAGAAGTCTACAATATTACAAGTGCCTTGGAGAGAGTGAAGAGGCATCAGATTTTCACCCTCTCACAATGAAAAAATCTAGGGCCCATCAAATGAAGATGGAAACAGCATGGTTGATAACAGTGAGAGCTGGTTCTTTGTGCAGCAGATGCTAGAAACAGGAAATTCACTGCCCAAAGAAGTAATGAAACATGCAGTTTAGCTGAGTTCTCCAGGAAAACATTTGAATATATGGAAAATAAATCTTTTATTCTAGAGGCCCATCTTACTATTGCTGCTTCTGAAGCACCTTCTTATGTCCAGTTTGAAGAAAATGTACAGGGCTAGATGGATCCTTTGTCTGATCCCTTTGTAACAATTTTCATGTTTTGTGCTATATATCCTTAGGACTACAGCTCCTAGGAATTGTGCCATTCAGTCAGAGCCCCTACAAATTTCTGGAAGCTGTTCACCAGATTCAGTCAAGGCTGCCAAGACATGACAACATTTCTGAAAAAGGAATGGTGCACAAGTTTTTTTGAAAATCAATGGCAGGAAAAAAGAAAGATGAAAATTATTCACAGAATCACAGGTTGAGGTGGGAAGGCACCACTAATCCACCACTAAGATTAGGCCACTTACAGCCCAGCCTCTAGGAAAAGGGGTTTAAGTATTCTTCTATAAGGCTGCATAGAAACTGTACAGAAGAGATACAAGAAGGAATATTTGATTAATTTTATAGCTCATGAAACATAGTTCTTACAACAGAAATTTTACGCAGAAATATTTCTGGGGACAGAACTGATGGCTATTTTATTTGTTAAATTTGAATTTTATCAGGCTGAGTAGTTATTAATCCTCATATTTATCTTGTTTCCTTGGTATAATTGCACTATGCCCTATGACTAAAATATTACAAATAATCTCCAGCTATAAATGACTCATACCTCTCAGAGATAATATATAATATCAAATTCTGAAAGTAATACATGCAATGCAATTAATATTGCAGCAGAATACAAATAATTGCCGTGCTTTGAATATATCTAAAAATCTACAGATCTGATGACAAAATCCATTGTCATTGTAATAATGCAAAATGGCAAGATGAACTTCAAATAATTATTGTTGTCAGCTGCATGTGGAGCTTTCAGATACAGCACATCTGTCTTGGCCCAAAAATTCTCCTTTTGCAAAGCAAGCAGA